>NC_140183.1:27965277-28457777 GCF_963971535.1 Notolepis coatsorum
ATTTGCTGCATTTTGATTCAGGAAATCCTCAGCTTCAAAGGGTGTATATGGACCTGACCTGCGGCCGTTGGTGCCCAAGAATGATAACAGCGCCGGATATGCTAGCCTTGGCTTGTAGCCGGCTTTGTACAGCTTTTGCATCACTTCTTTGTATGGTTGACGTCGGATGATGGCCTCTCTGCTCAAATCTTCGTAGATAAATATTGGTTTATCACCATACTTCAGCTTCCCACGTTGGTTGCGAGCATATTTGATGATGTCATCCCTTGTTGTAGTTTTCCGCAGAGTGACAATGATGACTCTCGGCCCGTTGATACTTTGCCCCTGGGAACCAATTCTGTAAACTTGTTCCACTTCTGGCACTTTGTTTGGATCGGAGTTTTCCAAAATCGTTGATAACTCTTTTGGAAAGTTGATGTCTTCGCAGTTCACTGCTTCATCAAGCCCCACAATGCGGATGTTATTCCGCCTGTGGTAACGATGGGTTTCTAGTTGCCTCTCCATCACTTCGTTTTTAAGCAATTTTATTTCCCTCCGATATTCATCATTAGCTCTTTCCATCTCTTCTCCCATCTCTGTCAAGCTGCCTTCGTTCGCTTTGACTGCTTTTGTGTTTTCTGTCACCGAAATCTCCACTGTCGTGATTCGCACGGACAGCAAAGTGACTGCTCTCATAACCTCTTCGAATTTAGTATCGATGTGTTCAGCGTGTGCGACCAACTGTTCTTCTACGTGTGCTTTGAAAGCGATCATCTGTTCTTTTATCAGGGTAGTCAGAGAGTTGAAGTCGGGCTGTGCAACTGAACTGCTTGTGTCAGTTGATGTTGTTGGAGCAGTGAGGTATCCGATGGATGATTGTGCTATTATCTTCTCAAAATCGCCTGCTTTTTCCTTCACGGTACTTTTTTCTGATGTTCCTGCTATGTTGTCATCTGTTGTCTCCATCTCGGGGCCAGTTGTCCTTGGTCCCTGTGTATTCTCCTCTATATTCCCCGCGCCGGGGCTCACCAACGGATCTGCCACAGCGTCGCCTGTCATTGTCTTTGACCGAGTTTCAATCTGCGCCGTTAGCTTTGCCGTTTCTTGTTTCTTTCCCGTCTTTTCCCTATCCCTAACCATGTTGTCTTTTGATATAGTTAGTAGAAGGTCTTATCAATACATACGATGTGGTCTAGTCTCTTTTGGTACTGTCCAAATAAGGTTTTTAAACGAAATTAACGATAACGGGAGCGGAGCTATAACCAATTGCGTGCGCTACATATTGCAGCTTAACCGGAACTGCTGCGGTTCCTATGGAGAGAGAGGATCGGAGATGAGAACCCAGCCATCTACCAGTGGGAAGTACTCCCCTTCGGAACCACATGCAGCCCGTGCTGTGCTACATTTGCACTACAGAAACACGTCGCAGAGGACCCAACAGCAGATGAAGAGGTCCAACACAGTGTGAAGAACAGTTTCTACGTGGACAACTGTTTACAAAGCGTTTCGACTCAAGAAGAAGCCGAGGCTCTCCTAATCAAGTTACGCGCCTCCCTGATCAAAGGCGGCTTTGATCTCAGGCAGTGGGCCAGCAGTGACCCGCACGTATTGCGCAGCCTCTCCCCCGCGGACAAGGCTGCCAGCAGCGAGACCTGGATGGCGACAATCCCAGGAGAAGCCCAAGAAATGACACTAGGACTAGTCTGGCGCTTCAAAACAGACTCGCTCCACTATAGACACAAACCCTTGGCTCCAGAGCAGGGAAGGTCGACGGCGATACCGACCACCAGACGGAGTGTGTACAGAACACTCGCCAGACAATATGACCCGTTGGGATGTATTCTACCTTACACCACCAGGGCAAAGATGATTGTACGAGCACTATGGGACAAGGACCAGGGCTGGGACGACCCAATACCCGCACACCTTGCCTCAACATGGAGAGAGTGGGAGACGGAACTCCGCTCACTCCCAGGCGTCAATATACGCCGCAGCTACTTCCCATCCACAGTGAGGCCAGAGACATGCGAGATTGAGCTACACGTCTTCAGCGACGCCTCCGAAGTAGCCTACGGATCGGTGGCCTACTTGCGTGCCCAAGAGAAGGGAGGAAAGATACACACTGCTTTCATCCTGGCCCGCTCAAGAATAGCCCCACGTAAGCAACAATCTATCCCGCGGGAAGCAAGTAACGAGGAGGCTGAGAACAAGAAACCTATGTTCTGTGGACTGAGCACTGTCGCCTCCACAGACCCCAACATAGATGACTGCATTACCCTAGAGAGTGCGCAGCAAATAACATTCCTGCGGCACCACCCAGAGATTCAGTCCACCACTGACATGTCAGCAGCTGACTACGAAGAAGCAGAACTTCTTCTACTACAACGAGCCCAGAGAGACTCGTTCCCCGATGAGCTAGACTGTCTACAGGGAGGAAACCCCGTCCCATCAGACAGCAGACTGATTCACCTGGCACCAGAGAGTGACGCCCATAATCTCATCAGAGTGGGTGGTCGCCTGCGGAGAGCCCCCGATCTACCAGATGACATTAAGTACCCGATCGTCTTGAACAGCCGACACAAGGTCACAGAGCTGATCATAAAGAAATACGACGAGGATGTACACCACGCAGGAGCAGAGAGAGTCTTCGCGGAGATCAGACGTCGTTATTGGATATTGCAAGGGAGAGAAGCAGTACGGCGCTTCCAGCGAACCTGTCTAGACTGCCGTAAGTGGCGCGCGCAGCCCAGCATACCACGGATGGCTGACTTACCCCCCTGTCGCCTCCGAATCGGCGACAAGCCATTCCACTCCACAGGCATGGACTGCTTTGGCCCGTTGTATATAAAGAGAGGAAGAGGCACCGAGAAGCGGTGGGGTATTGTATTCAAATGCATGACCACCAGAGCGATACATATCGAGCTCCTTCCGACCATGAGCACAGACTCATTCCTTATGGCCTTCCGAAGATTCACATCACGGAAAGGAAAACCGTCTACATTGTTGTCTGATCACGGGACCAACTTCAAAGGCGGAGAAAGAGAGCTGAGAGAGAGCTTCCAAGCAATGGGCCCAGAACTTAAGACCCACCTCGCTCCATCCCAGATTGACTTCCAGTTTAATCCCCCGAACGCACCCCACTTCGGTGGAACCTGGGAACGAGAAGTACGTTCTATAAAGACAGCCCTGTACGCCGTACTTGGGGCCCAGACTGTGGCGGAGGAAGTCCTAATGACAGTCCTCACGGAGATCGAGGGAGTATTGAACTCAAAGCCCCTCGGTTACGTCTCCAGTGATGTAGCAGATGTCGACCCAGTCACCCCCAACACACTCCTAATGGGGCGGCTGGACCCCGCGCTACCCCAGACAATGTACAGGCCTGAAGAAGCGAACGGCCGAAGAATGTGGAGGTACAGCCAAGTACTAGCTGACAAGTTTTGGAGCAGCTTCCTACTTCACTACCTACCGTCTCTACAGACCCGCCAGAAGTGGGTAAAAGAGAGAGACAATTTGACAGAAGGAACAGTCGTCATGATTATTGACCAGTCACTACCCAGAGCTATGTGGCCGGCTGGCCGCGTAAGCAAAGTGATCACCGGTGCCGATGGCAAGGTCCGAGCAGCTGAAGTACTCGTCCAAGGGCGCACTTACACACGTCCCGTGGCGAGGCTCATAGAACTGCCCCGACTCCCAGATACTATCGATGATGACTACTATCGACCTCCGAGGCCTTGGATCAGTTATTCACCGCCGTCTGTCCGTGGTCCTGTCAACTGATTAACAGACTGTTAACAGATTAACAGTCAACGCGGTTTCATTGCTGGGTTAAGTACTTCTATTCTATTCACATAATACGCTTACTTCATATATCTACTCCATTCACATATATGCCTACCACTTGTATCTATTGCTATGTCCGCCTACTACAATCTCATGAGCTGTCTAACGCCTGTCCCGTCTCCCTGTCTTCCTATGACTTGCTGTCCTGGAGTGTTGACCGGAGTGTTGGACGTCCCGTGACGAAGGCCGGGAGATTGCGACCCCCTCTGCGTGCCCCCCTGTCTCCGGAGGTCTCGTAGTGGTGACCGGAGTGCCGGATGTCCCGCGATGATGTCGGGGAGTTCGCGACCCTCTCTGCGCCACCCCCCTTCTCCCTGTCTCCGGCTGTCCCTGAGCAACGACCGGAGTGTTGAATGTCCCGTGACTAAGACGGGGAGGACGTGACCCTCTTGCGCCGCCCCTGTGCCTCAAATAGATCCGCTATCAACTCTATCTTTAATCTTTCAAAATGTTCAGTTGCTATCGCTATTAGCTCTATCTTTAATTTTTCAAAATGTACAGTTGCTATTGCATGCACTCATCTGTGTTTCACCACACACATGAGTGCATGCTTACCAACTGTCCGTCTGCAACACTACTATCACCGACATCTAAGAAGGGAGATCCCCCCTTGAACGGCCCTTCTAAGGTTTCTCTCCTCCACATTGCCTGTGGAGCTTTTTTTCCCTATTGTTAGGTTTTAGTGAGTTTTTCCTTACCTTCGCGTGGGGTATGTCTGGGAGTGCTTGCATTCTTTCATTTATTTGCATTCATCTAAAAAATTTTTGGACCCTATGGTGTTCTTGTTCTGTTCTTGACTTATTGTTATGTTGTCTTCTTGACTTGTTTAAAGAAGACCTGTACGGCCCATGGGGACATTAACGTGTGTTGTCGGGCCCTATAAATAAATTTGATTTGATTTGATTTGATTATGACCATGACCCCATGACTTTGTGAGTTGACTGACCCTTACAGCGGACCTTGAGTGGTAGACAGTGCGGTTAATCTGTCTCTGCTTAGCTAATTAGGTGGGACTAATTAGGGGGCGGCTGTTGTGAAGGATCAGATTAAACCGAATATATATATTTATTTATATATATATATTTAATTGTATTTGTATATCGTTTGATATCCCCTGTATATTCCTTGTACAATATGCATTGAATATCCCCGTTTCTACTAAACAGCCCATAATAGTTTCATTCTACCATTGGACTAGAACCTGGCGCCAGGTTGCCATACCCCTAGGTTCAAGTTCAATCGTGCCGCCTAACATGTCGAGGCAGCCCCCGGTTCCGCGCAGTAATATGCCGGGCGAAATACGTGTGGTACTATTTGTTCATAGCGCATATATATATGACGCTCGTAAAGTAGAACTTTCTTTTAGTCCAGTTCTTTACCCTCCAACAGAGTGACAGACGCAAAAGCCTCCCCACGAAGCACGTGCGGTGTAGTAGGGCCTACTTGGCCCAGAATAGGCATTGAGATATCGTGTAGATTAATAGTTGAATGGTCATAGTTTGGCACCATACCGTCGAGTTGGACGTATTCTATTAAGCTAATAATAGTCTATTTATGTATGGTGCATCGTTCGGTTCGAGTTCTAAAGTTATCAGTACCCCCATCGTTCCTGACGTTATCTGGACGCTTAACCAGGCTGGGCAGACCCCTAGTGGTGCTTGCATCCGAGGAGCTCCGGGCCAGGGCGACTGGACCTGTATATTGGATTACTCTACCCGGACGACGGCGAGCCTTCCACGGCTTGGATTATGCTTTGGGTGCTTTGATTATTCCATGGATAAAGGCCAACACTGCGGAGTGTTGGAACTACCCCCCGGAGAGGACTCCAGGTGAGACGGCGCTCTACACCAGTGAGGTCGCCTCACGTCTCTCCGTTGTGGACCGGCAGCTACCGTCCACAGAGGGTCCAGCTGTATTCGTCTGCGGACCGAGGTTCTGTGGGCACCGTGTTCAAGACTTTGAATTCTCCCAAGAAACCGTCGGCCAGATGGGATACCGCCAGCGGCTTCTCTAACCCCCCCCCTCCTACTGTCTTACAACCAGCGGGACCCCCCCCCCCCTTTTAGTGTATCCAGCTATAATCATTTAAGTACCATCGCTATCGTTTCCTAAATATTCCAGGTTGTATACTTACTCCCTGCGTAACCAGAGATTGGACATTCAATGTTGATTTACCTACGAATACTCATTTGCCATACAAGTGCATATTTCAAATCATAAGTGTAAACAAGTGAACGTTGTATATACCTTTTGCTATATTAAACCTTCGATTTGTACATTTGTGTGGATTCGTTTCATCAGGTGGGAAAGTGTTCATCATACTTATATCATGTACTGGATGGCCAGAAGTTGGAGTACAAGAGGTAGTGGTATTAAATACCATATCTAACAATACAGTCAGGGAATTGTACCCCTCAGTTACACAACCACAAACATGTTTTCAACATTGGTCAATTGGTTCATCGGTTAATGGTTGATCAACCATCAATCGTCGACCTTAACCAAAAATCAAGCATTTTGACCATAACTCAACATTGAATTAACATCTTTACCTATCTGGGACATCACTACACTGCACACTCCTCCAGCCCCTCCGAGCCGTTACCCCAGCAGTCACCTGCCCAACATCTACCCAGCCCCGCTGCCTGCTATCACGGGACCTCCCGACGGCCATCTCACCACACGGACAGTTGGTGGTGGGAGCGGGCCCGCCATTTGGATAAGTACAGCGAGCGCTCCGAGTGCTGAAACTTTATCGGTAGACATTCTCTCTGTGTGGCGCAGGCTCCTTAAGGTCGAAGAGAAGCAGTGCTTTGAACTGATGCTGGTAACAGTGTTTAGGGGCGCCCCAACTTTTATTATTTATTACTTTTATTTGCAACGTGGGCCCACTGTCATTCTGGTAATAATAATGTGTGTTCTTTTACAAAAATCCCATTGAACCAATGACTCCTTTATCCCTCCCCTCTTCCTCCCCTCTCTCCCCACCTACGGAGAAGCGGAACAGTATATAAACCCTTAAAGGGAAGGTGTTATTACTGTGTCTAGCCCAATGTGGGAAGCACGTTAGTCTGTGTTATAGAGCGAGAGCACTAGGTGCCCAGGGCGGAAATAACTTTAATCATTGTGTAATTATTTGTAACTTGCATCAGACTTCCAGTAAAGGACAGTTTAATGGGACCACTGTGTAAGTGTCTGTTAATGTGCATTTTATCTAACCCTTTCCGGGTAATGCTCATTACAATTTAACCCTTTCCCCACCCCCTGCCTATAGTTCATTGTGAAAGGTCTCCACTCATCATTCAGGAAGGGTACTGTTTTGGGGAGCAAATATATCATCCATCTTTACTGCCATCGGGTGTGGGAGGGCCCAGGAAGTATTGGGGGAAGTGTGGGTGTGTGGGGAGCTTATATGTGTGAGATTATGGGCAACATAAATGTACATTTAATTTTTTTATAGTGTTCCTTTGAAATGACACGTGCCGTGGTCCTTTTGCATTAATTTAAATACATATTAGAAGAAATAGTGACATTGTTCTCTCGTCTCTCGACTAAGATATGGAATTCAACTAAAGTCTGCTCGCACTCTGTAATAAATGTAATGTCCAACTGGAAATAACGTCAAGGAATAATTAGATATGACACTTAATTTAACAGGAGATTAAATAAACACACATAAACATAGAGAGAGAGAGACATTTGCTGGTGACCTTTGCTGAGCATAATTCATTTCAATTTAAAATGGGCACAAAAGGTCCATGGGGCAAGTTGTTTTAATGAGTAACAGAGAGAAAGCTGATGAGGGCTGCTCAGTAATTGGTTGAAAGAGTTTCTAGCTTTGCAGAGAGGGTCGCGAGACACACATTAATCTTTTTCAACCCAAATCACATTGTCGTTTGGAAGCAGTGGATAAAGCACATGCATTAAGTCACGTTTTCAGTTGTTTTCTTTAAAGGAACACTCCAACATTTTGGGAAATTAGCTTATTTGCCATCTAGCCTGGAGTTAGACAAGAAGATACATACCTTTTTCTTCTCTGTGCATGCAGTAGGAGTAGGAAGACGTTGGGAACTAGGCTAATGGAGGAACCTACTTCCAGTGACTGACGCTAAGCTAGGCTAACGGTGCACGTCTTCCTACTCCTACTGCATGCACAGAGAAGAAAAAGGTATGTATCTTCTTGTCTAACTCCAGGGTAGATGGCAAATAAGCTAATTTCCCAAAATGTTGGAGTGTTCCTTTAAGCATTGCTGTGTTTAACCACAAGCACATTCTCATTCATTCTTAATCTAGTTGTTGCAAGGTGAGGGTGGGGGGTTACACACATACATACAGTTACACAAATACACTGGATAATTTACCAGTATGTTATACAATCACAGTCACCACTGTTGTCCACTGAGCAGCTCCACTGGATCAGTTGGGGGTGTATTGCCTTGCACAAGGGCACTGTATCAACAGTCACCACTGTTGTTCACTGAGCAGCTCCACTGGAGCAGTTGGGGGTTTACTGCCTTGCACAAGAGCACTGTATCAACAATCGTTGAGGCCATAGAGATCCCTTGCTCAATATCCCCTACCTGGATTTCCCAGTTCTGGGTTTCAAACCAGCCACCATCCAGTCACCAGTCAGCTTTTCTAGCCATCCAATCACAAGCTGGCTTCTCTAACCATCGAATCACAAGCTGGCTTCTCTAACCATCCAATCACAAGCTGGCTTTTCTAACCATCCAATCACAAGCTGGCTTTTCTAACCATCCAATCACAAGCTGGCTTTTCTAACCATCCAATCACAAGCTGGCTTTTCTAAGCATCCAATCACAAGATGGCTTATCTAACCATCCAATCACAAGCTGGCTTGTCTAACCATCCAATCACAAGCAGGATTTTCTAACCATCAAGTCACAATGTAACAATTTGCCCTTCCTTCCTAGCAATGGACTCCCAGGCCTTGGACTTCTTACTTTGCATGTATTATGTTTATCTTTGTCTTATAGTATTCTTGTCTTGCCCCTGTGTCTTGTATTATGTTTCCTGTCTTGTTTTCCATAGTTGTAGTACCTTCAGTTTCCTGTAGTTCTTTGTTAGTCTGTTTCCCTCCCAGATGTGTCAGATTTGTAATCAGCCCAGGTTTGTTTGTCAATCAACCTCTGTGTTTATCAGTCCTGTTTTACTGTTCAGTCCTTGTGGTGTCATTGTTCTGATTGTGTGTGTTCTTTATTAGTGGAGTTTCAGTGTTTGTTTTCCTTTGATTAGTCAGCCAGGCTGTCAACAATTATTTTCCTCAGTTCTGTAGTTTTTTATCCTGTGCTATTTATATTAAACACCCATGGTACCAACCTCTAACTCTGTCATCCTGCACCTGGGTACTACACCCCCACCTTTGTGACACAAGCTGGCTTTTCCAACCATCCAATCACAAGCTGGCTTTTCTAAACATTAGGTGACTGTACCACTGCTTCCCCCGCTGTGATGTGGATTCAAACGTTACACAGGACCCACATTATGTCCTTCAGTTGCAGGTTAAACAAGGAAACAGAGGATTTCTTCAGGTTCAATTCCCAACAGCGACCAATTTGTCCTTCCCTGTCGACGTGTCCTTGAGCACAACCGATATGACTACATGTATGTGTCTCAAAGGTGTGTGTGTGTGACTTTGAAGGCAGCCATAGACGTATGTGTGTATCCATACTGAATGAAGTACATTGTATGTATTTAGCACACCTTTATTCTGACATAATTACACTGCAGTAATACCAACATAACCTCTAGCATCTTGGAAAACCCACACTACGGTTATTTTCAGATCCCCGAAGCAACACAACAGACATAAGAGTTGGATGTTTGCAAAAATTGAAAATGTTTGTACATTGACATTGATGTAAATCATAAAATATTTTCAAATATTAAGACAGTACATCTATCCAGTATCATGCTGGACACAAACTTGTTCAGAGACATCTGGAGACATTGAATGACACATCTATCCAGTATCATGCTGGTCACAATTCATTCAGAGACATCTGGAGACATTGAATGACAGTACATCCATCCAGTATCATGCTGGACACAATTCACTCAATGGGAGGTGATAAAAACAGCATCTCTCTTAGCTCCTCTGAGCCTCCCTCCACCATGGCGCGTCCTCCCAGGTTCGCATCCACCTTCCTCGCCTTCGCCCATGCTCCTCCTTGTGTCCCACACTACTGATCAGCTCCACAGTTTTATCTAGGGCTGCACACCAATCAAGGGGGGAAATTACCTCATCACCCAGCTCAAAGGTATTGTCTCTGATTAGTTCATCGAAGGGAATTAATTGGAGGAAGAGAGGTGGAGGCAAACACAGCAAACAACTAAACAAAGTGGAAAACATTCAGCATGCAAGTAAAACGAGGCCAGTTCACTCCCCTGGGTTGATCCATCAGTCAATAGTTTAATATTTACATGTCCACAGTCTTTCAGTTCCACAATGTCATGCCATACCTTGTGTGAGAGAAATATTATCATGTCTTATAGATCTGTGTTAAAATTAGTGCTGTCAATCGATTAAAATATATAACTCAGTTCAGTTCAGTTCAGTTCAGAGTTTTTATTTGCCACATGGAATCATACAATCATAGTTTCTTCATTACACAATCATAAATAGTCATTCCATGGACAAAAGGAGCAGGAAGAAGAATAAATCTTATAGTTACCTGCCCCTTATTCCTAAACTAACAAGTATTTACTTAATGGTCGGCGTACAACCTAATTTACACAAATAATAATTTATACCATTATAAAAGGAACACACAATCCACAGTTAAACAAGTTAACTTGTGATTAATCGCAAATTAAGCGATTTTTTTTCTTCAGATCTTTTTCAAGTTCCAAGTTTTAATACTCTTATCAACATGCAAGTCAACAAATTCTACTTTATGCAGCCATTAACACAAAAGGATGACCCTCATGCATTGCAAATTTGCATCAAATTCAAAACAGAGTGATGCACAAAATAACTTAAAATTAAATAATAATTTAAAACAATGAATAAAGTGCATGACATAATAGGGGAAAGAAAACGTTAGGAACTTGTTACATTCACCCACACAAGGGCTGAGTAATCACACACCCCCCCCTCTGTCTCTCTCACACACACACTCTCCCAGCTCTCTTTCTCTCTTGCCCCTTCCTCATCTCTCTCACCCCCTCTCTCTCTATATATCTCACACACACACTTCAGAAAAAAACATAGTATCGGGCGGCTAAGTGGCGCAGTGGGCAAGGCGCTCGCCACTAACGCAGGAGATGCTGGGTTCGAGCCCAGCTCTCGGTGTTGCTTCCGGCTTGGCTGGTCGTTCATACTAATACAATTGGCAGTATTAGGGGGTGGGAAAGCCGGTGGGTGGGGATCGGACGTTGTGGACAGCGACTCCTACAGGTCGGTTGGTGCGCCTGTACAGCAGAATCAGGAAGTATCGGGGGCAGCGTGAGCCTCCCACGCATTACTCCTCACCACTGAGAGATCGCGCTGTGCAGGTGAAAAGATGCGACAGCTGCCTCCTCGTGTACCGGAGGGGACACGTGATGCAAGGCTTGGTCCACATTGCAGCCGACCAGTGGGAGGCATGGTCTAACAACGTTCAAGACAGGGGAGGGTAGAATTGGATAATACGAAATTGGGATGGGAGAAAAATAGAAAATGGGGAGAAAAGGTAGATAAAAAAAAAGAAACAAACATAGTATCAATGAGAGTATCAATAATACACCTGAGTGAAGTTTAGTAAAAATTCCAAAAAAAACTTTAAATAATAATAAAACGAACATTTCGTAAAAGTTAATCGTGAGTTAAAAAAAATTGTGCCGTTAATATAATCGGGCGATACCGCGTTAATACCGCATTAACTTTGACAGCCTTAGTTAAAATACATATTCTATCTCTGATAGCCTTGACTAGTTTAATATAGGTTAACTAGCTACAGCTCAAAGACACTAGGCAACAGTCTTAACAGTGTTCTTATGGCAACGACCAAGGTTGAGGAGATATGACATTTGGCCTATTCTCCAGTTCTAGTGTGAAGTCATAACAAAGCCATAGACCCATTCTTTGTTTTCATTTTCTCACTAGGGCATATTTAGTTTACCTTTTCTGGTATCTTATGTACGTCATGTAAATTATGTATTTAATGTACGTCTGACCAAAGTTCTTTCTCACTTTCTGGTCAGACGTTAGCATGTCGATTGTAAACTGAGCTCTGTGGAAGCAGAAATAAACTATGTTCTATATTTTCATATATACAAATTGACTTGTCTTAATTTCTACAGTTCACTGTCATGGCTCATTTGAATATTCCATAACACTTGTTACATCAGTTCGTTAGTAGACTCACTGCGCTTGCATAGTGAACAGTGTACGTGTGTGTCAATAAATGCATATCCTCCTCACCAATGTTTTTCATAGCCGTCATCATTTCTTGTTAGCTATTTAAGTTTTGGAAAGCTTTGTGAACTGCAATGCTTTTTTGCACAGCTGCGAGTTAGTTTAATGATAGCTGATATTGTTAATGTTGGATTGCTTTTTGTAATGTCAGATTTGATTGTTTGGTGTACTATAATAGACCTTTCCTTATCAAACAATAAGTCCTGCCCCCCTTGTTACTGTTGCTATGGTCCCCCAAGCTTTCTCACATGCTCCACTGAAACAATGAAATGTCAACTGAACGACCCATACCTGCTGATGATTCTTTCTCAAGGATTCCTGACAATGTCTCTGTATGTTATTTGCTAAATGCCGCTAAGAGTTCTACAGAAAGGCCTGAACTATTTTACACAAGGATATCCATGACATTCGGATTTTGGATGAAGCAGATGACAACATAAAAAGATAAAACGATCAGGAGCAAAAGTAGTTTATTTACAGGAAACACACTGCACTAAGGACGATGTCAAGAGAGTTGAGAATAGATGGCAGGGACAAGTCTACTCTGCACCATTCAACTCACAAGCTAGAGGAGTAATGATACTAGTACGCGTGCTGGAGGGGGGGAGCCTAAGACTGTCTCATCACCAAAGTCCTATCCCCCTGTCCCTGCCCCTCCCGTTGCTGGACAATCTTTCCTCCCTCCCTCCCTCCCGCCTGGCGCAACGACACCCCGGTGTTGCTGCAGCTGACAATCGCATACAGTGTCTCAGGCATTCTGTAGTCGACATGTGTCAACAAATGTACATGCCTGTTTGAATTTATGTTGTGCCGTTGTTACTGTAAAAATTTAATGATTGTGATATGATGTTGTTAATGAGACGATGAGCTGTATGTGTATGTCACTGGAATTTCCCCAAGGGGATCAATAAAGTACCTATCTATACTAATAGACAAGTCGATACCATTTAAATAAAAAAATCAAATTGTAGACCCGGGGGGAGATTTATAATACTAAACAGGACTGTAGTCTCCACACAGATAAACCTAGTAAATATATATGGACCAAACAATGACGACCCGTTGTTTTTTCAAGAACTGTTTATGAAAATGGCAACTCTCTCGGGACAGTTCATCATGGGGGGAGACTTTAACTGCGTGAGGAAACCGGAAACAGATAAGTCTGGGGGAATGGACACCTCCCACGGAAAAACAAGGAAAGTGATAGATACATTTATGAATGACTTCAACTTGGTAGAGATATGGAGAAAGTTAAACCCGGACAAGAGGGAATATTCATGCGCTTCAAAATTACTAAGCAAACCATCATTCTCTAGAATAGACAATTTTTTTGTTTCGACAAGCATAATATCAAAATTTACCGGAAATGAATATGACAGTAGACTACTGTCTGACCATTGTCCAATGACATTGACAATGAACATGCCGGAAATAGCAAAAGCACCCCCTAGATTCAGACTCCAAACAAATGGCTCAACAACCCAAAATGTATAACTTTCATAGATGAAAAGATAGACATATACTTCTCCAAAAATACAGACCAGACAAGTGCAACGATGAGATGGGAAGCATTTAAGGCATAATATAGGGGGAGAGATGATAAGCTATACTAAACATAAATCTAAGGAGCACTATAAACAAATGGAAGACATAGAAAGACAGGTAAAAGAGGTGGAAGACCAGCTATATAAAGAAGAAGACCCAACAAAACAGAGAGAACTACGTGTATTAAAGGCCCAATACAAACAATTATCGACTACAAAGATAACATCAGACTTACAATGGCTAAAACAATCATACTATGACCAAGGGGAAAAAGCAGGCAAAATACTAGCATGGAGAATTAGAAAGGCACAAATGGAAAAAAAATGATAAATACAATCAAATTAGGAAATGGAGAAGAAGCGAATGACCAGTGGAGGTTTCTCTATGACAACACGTGAAACACAAATTCACTCATAATTCATAATTATTATTAATTTACATATATATATATATTTTTTTTATTATTATTATTATTATTATTATTATTATTATTATTATTATTATTATTATTATTATTATTATTATTATTATTATTATTATTATTATTATTATAATTTTTTTATTAGAAATGTTTTCCCCTGTAAAAAAAATGTCAGTGAATTTTTTTTCTTCCAAAAATGGCCAAAATTGACAGCTCTGAGCAGGCCTGCACTGCAGTAATGACTGCAGTAAATATTCGTGCAGATGGCTGCACAGGTTGACCCAGGATTAAATAAATAATAAATAATAGCCAATCAAAATAGGCTATTAACGTCATCTAAGCACGGTCCGTGCATTTAAACTCTTGCCATTGAATGGGGGAGTGAATGATTGACAGCCTTGACATCAAATCAGAGAATGTGGCATCTCTGCTGCTCTGCAGCTAGATGGAGGTTGAATGATTGGCAGCCTTGAGATCCAATCAGAGAATGGTTTCTCTTCTGCTGCTCTGCTGCTCTGCAGCTTTGTTTACGAAATCATTTTTATCTCAGTTTAAGAAGCTAACTTGTTGGAGCTAACGTAGCTAAAGGGCTACCACCGCAGCTACCAGGCCCAGGGTGGAGTGTTTTGTTATTGTTCATGAACTTATTGTGCATCGTTTGATGATATATATATTTTTTTTTATCTCAGTTGTTGTAAAACGAAAGCCTGCAGTGCTTAGCCTGGACGCTAACGTTAGCCAGCCGAAGTGCAGTAGTTCTAACTTCACTCGGGAGACAAAAGCCAAACATCAATTTGATGCAACAAGCTGGCTCGCGATGCACTATTGTTTACATTTTCCATGGGATTGATGCACGCGGCTCGAGTCGGACTCGTCACATGGAGAAGCTGCACTATTCAACGATAGATGAGATCGATCGAGATACCGTCTTTATGGGTAAGTCAGTTGTCAGTTTGTGTAATGTTACTGTAACCGAATTGAAACCGCATCATAACTCCTACATCGACCATGTCACTTTTCAAAAGGCATGAATGAATGAAAACTTTATTTAACAGATTGCAGAATGGGTACAATATACAGTACGGCTCAATACACATAATTATTAAGGAGATGCAGACCAGATAAAGACTTTCGTCTTGTTTACATCAGGGTCCCCCATTTTCAATTCATAGTGAAATGTATCTTGTGTTATTAGGAGCCCTGCTACATTAACGTTAGCTAAAGTTGGTAGCTAACGTTATATTGATAATGTTTCAATATTATCAGGTTGATATTATTAGGTTGATAATGGTGTCAGTGTTTCAGATAGCAAGGTGGAGATCTTTGTTAACTAGTAGAGCTTTGAGAGAGATTACAGTGCTGTCTTTTAAAACCCATAAACAAGTATTGAGCATTATACAACGGCATGCAAATTTCTCGATTCTGATTGGCTGAAACAGTCCATTTACACGTATGTATTGCGATCAGTCCACGCTTGCTGGCCCAGGACCCGCCCACAACCGAATCACATCACATCAATCCGCCGGATCACAAGAAGGTGGACAATAATCTTTACAAATGGATATGTTGATAGCGACTAAACGACTAAATATCAAGCGATTCTGTCACAGCGAATGTCTTAGTCGTTTAAACAATGTTGGATGATGTAATTGATGGGTCTTGAATAATTGTGTAACAAAAGAAAAATCGCGATTTGATTGATTGATTAATTTTAAAAAAAAAATCAATTTCTTTTTCCTCCTCTCTGACTGTCAGCGCTAGCTCTAGTCTCCACCCACCGCCACCCCCCCCCCCCCCCCCACACACACACACACACACACACACACACACACACAAACACACTCCTGTCTGCAACGCGGGTCAGACTGAGAGAGAGCTGGGTGCTGCGCTGTTCTAAGTGAGCATGGCCTATTGAATTGATTGATTGATTGCTAATTTTATTACTGTACGCTTGGTTTCCAACTGGTTAAGTTTAGGCCCTCTACAGTAGGTTTAAAAAAATAAATAAAAAAATAGGGCGAAAAAAACGTTTTTTTCCTATAGGGCAAAGAAAACTTTTTAATTTGTTTTACCTACTTTCTATAGAAGCATCTAAGAATGAAGTTCTATGGAAAGTAGGTCTGCATTCCCTTAACAATTGTGTGTATTGAGCCGTACTGTATTGTACCCATTCTGCATCTGGTAATAAAATGTTCAATCAATCATTCCAATAATACACAGTTGGATGTGTTAGTTGGTTGGATGCACTTCAAGCTGCTTCCACATGAGGCAACTTCTCTCAATCATTCCAATAATACACAGTTGGATGTGTTAGTTGGTTGGATGCACTTCCGATCTGCTTCCACATGGAGGCAAATTGTCTTTTTTGTAGTTGTGGGAACTACTTTTTCTGGCGGATGGTTTTTTCAATAAATCTTCGATTAATGTGTGTTTATTGTATAGAAATAAGGTTGGATGAATGTGGCAGTTGTATAAAAGCTTTACACCACTTGCAGTCGTGATTTGTGAACAATAAACCATGCCTAGGGGGGTCTAACGACCACCCCTAGGCATGGTTTATTGTTCACAAACCACTCCTGCGCCGCGTGTGATGTAATGCTTAAAGACGAGTTAGTCTGTTGTGTTGTGCGTATTGTATGGGAGGGATATGATGAATGTGTGTAACTAGGAGGGATATGATGACTGTGTGTAACTAGGAGGGATATGATGACTGTGTGTAACTAGGAGGGATATGAGGACTGTGTGTAACTAGGAGGGATATGAGGACTGTGTGTAACCAGGAGGGATATGAGGACTGTGTGTATGTGGCACTGAATTGATGTAAACAAGACGAAAGTCTTTCTCTGGTCTGCAACCCCTTAACAATTGTGTGTATTGAGCCGTACTGTATTGTACCCATTCTGCAATCTGTTAAATAAAGTTCTCATTCATCATTCATTCATTCATTCATTCATTCATTCATTCATTCATTCATTCATTCATTCATTCATTCATTCATTCATTCATTCATTCATTCATTCATTCATTCATTGTCCATAAAACCCATCTGTGGCCTCGTGCAGAGGAAGGTGGTACATACATGTTAGATATTCCAATGTACAGTTTTGCATACCATTGACTCAGAATGGTCTGTTTTATTGAAATCGTTACAGCAGTATAGTTTGTTTATACTTCAGAAGTATGATATTTAAACATGGTCCCCAAAATGAATGGAAGCGAATGAGGAGCCTGACACCTGGGAGGAATGGGGGTGTTGCAGCGTTGGGGATGTTTAAAAAATATAATTTAATATATAATATAATAATTTGTGCTTCACTTAAAAATTTGGTCAGCAGCCTCCACTGCGAATGACCCAATAGAAATAAATAATGCCTTTAAAGAATACTATGAAAAGTTATATAAATCAGAATACCCAAAGAACACAGAACAACAAAATGAATTCCTGGACAAGTTAGAATTCCCAAAAATAACGGAAGAGGAACAGAAACAGTTTGATCAAAATCTGACTATAGAAGAATTAAAAGAAGCGCTTATGGTTATGAATAGTGGGAAAGTGGCAGGCCCAGATGGGATACCAACAGAAATATACAAGAGGTTCTCAGGGAAACTGCTACCCCACCTACTAGAAATGTTCAAGGAAGCATATGAGGAGGGGACTTTACCCCCATCCTTAAAGGTGACATGCATTATAAATGTATTTTTTCAGTGTCTAGCATTGTTTTATAGTAATAGGAGTTAGTATCAATGTGTCGGTGTCTCTAAATACCATATTGGCGGATTGCCGTCATTCAGGTCATTCATTTCCTGGTCCATTTGAATCAGGTCGTTCTGATTTGACTCGCATGGTGACGTCACGTGGCGAGGATAGTGATCCGATTGGCTCTGTGGTTGTAGCGCACCAAACAGGGTTTGACAGAGAGCGAGCGAGAGAGAGAGGGAGAATCAGATAGACCCCCGCGACAGAGCACACATACACACACGCGCGTCGCGCTGTCGTCTCTCGGTCTGTCTCTCTCTCTCCCCCTCTCTATCTCTCTCTCTCTCGATTCGGGAGCATATATATAGTGTGCGGCACAGTGGAAGACTTCCTCAAACGGGAGAGGGAGAGAGAGAAAGAGAAGGGGACCTGTGTATGCTCTCTCTCTCTCTCTCTCTCTCTCTCTCTCTCTCTCTCTTTCTCTCTCTCTCTCTCTCTCTCTCTCTCTCTCTCTCTCTGTCTGCCACTCGCAGACTGTGTGGATGACTGATGTCACTGAAAGTGCTTATGGGCGGAGCCCAGCCAATAACAGGCTGAAATCTTGAGGCTGGAAAATGATGCTTTTGAGTACTCCATTAGAAATATAAAACAATGATTTTTTTTTAAATAAACATTACAGATGTCTTCCATAGACTCACAGGAATTGTGTACAGTTGCCCAAATAGAGCTAGGAATAGCAATGCAGGTCCCCTTTAACAAACAGGTCGGGTGCCCCAGAACCCTGTTGCGTGCCAGCGCCCACTTCAATGATAGAGCTCTCATATTTGCGAACGCATAAACTACATCTTAAATTATGGCTATGTGTATAATCTGGCCGTCGCTTATCAATGACTTGTTTGTAGTCAACATTGTCAAAACAGATTGTTTTTTAATCGGTTCATTTCTGTTTTATACCATTTTGAAAAACTCTCATTTTTTGAAAGTTTCAGGAAAATATAAAGATTATGTGATAAACGCCCTTTACTGGAATATTTTGGAATACACTAAAAACGTTGTCATTTTTCAGCCTATTTATGAATCGTTTTCAAATAAACGCTAGATTATCGATAGTATATGTGTACTTATGCACGCTATAGAAGTGGGCTGAAAAATCTATTATCTCATTTCCTGATCAGCACACACACACACGCACACACACATAGGGCACACGTTGATATCTCTGTGAAAAAAGCTCTGATTATCCTAAGACTGGTAAAATAGATTCCTTACCTCAGATCAGATGTTCTCCAAAAAGATTATTCCAATTCCTGATCGCCATTCCAAATATCGATCGCGTTTATTGATCCAACGCTGAGTGGTCGAAACACCGATTCCACGCTGTTCTGAGGCTCCACAATGAATCCTATCGTCTCGGGTGACTTGTCTGAGAAGTAAAATGTGGAAGCAGGATTTTTTCCCCCCCATGCGTTTCATTCAATCCATTCCAAAGGGGTGCAGTACCACAGGGAGAGACGATAGGGGGGCGGAATTTTCCCAATGGAGCTCAGAGAGAGTTTGCAGTGGTAACGTGAGGCTAGATTGATGAAATATGAATTCAAATCGCTAATAAAAAAAAACAAGATCTCTCGTCGTTGGCACTGAACGGTCGGCATGGACAAACGAGATATCTCATCGTTGGCACTCAAAGTGTTAAGATCGGCGATGATTTCGGTACTGAAGAAACCGCCCTCCGCCACCCTCAGACACAACTTCATATCATCCTGTGTCCCTCATGTCTTGTGATACAAAGATTTTATGTAAGGCACTAGCTAGACCAGGGGTGGCCAACCCGCGGCTCGCGAGCCGCATGCGGCTCTTTGCCCGTCAATGTGCGGCTCTTCCATCCATTAAAAAATTAAAATAAAATAAATTATACTTTTTCTTTTTTTTCTTTTTTTTTATGTCACTCATTCCATAAGGACGTAGAAATAGAATAAACATTTACAAATGTTTTTTAAATGGTCCATTTGCATGTTCTTGGTATCTGAATCTAGGGACATATATGGATCAGTGTCAGAAATAGGGTGTCTGTTACTAGGCTTGAGTAAATTGTAATGAACCAAAGGAGAATATCAATTCTATTTAAAAAAAAAAAATTCTTTGACTGTGAATAACACCATGCTAAAATTTACCAGACCTGAATAATCTAAGCAAATGAATAAAGGGAAAATGATTAAACAGAAGGTTTTGTAGATACAGTACTGAATTCCGCCATCTTTTTTATAATGTAAATTTCTCCACCATTTTTCATCGTATTGCAACACCGTTTTTTGCAAGACATTCACAGAAAGGTAGAGAAACTAACTGCGTTCTGTTTTATGGCAATAACGTTCAGGTTTGTGGGAGATAATCCCAAAAAATAAGAGAAATAAAAAAGTAAATCCAGAAGTCAGATGATTGACATGGGCTGGTGTCAGGCCATGTGAGCGGCGCGGTGCGTGAGCGGCGCGGGGCGTGAGCAGTGCGGGGCGCGGAGCGGGCGGTTTTGACGTGAGCGAGGAGTGGGTTTTAAAATGAGTCGGCGTGACGTCCGGAGCGAGAGTTCTCCTCCGCTCCAATCCACTCCAGGCCGCTCACAGTGGTTTAACATATACATATATACATGCAGTACAATGCCAAAGGAACAGATGGCGATGTACAAACATGAAGGCCATTTTCAACCAATGAGAAGGGTGAACCTGTGATATCCTGTTCAGGCTTTGTCACTCACTCCTGTTAGAAAAAGTATCGACGCCATTGTTGTTGTCGTTAGCTTACATGCTAACGTTAATGGCAGCGACCATAGCATTGTGGCTCGGCTAGCCTATCATCGCTTAATAGAGCTAGTGAATGGATAAACAACGTTATTTAACATTGCAGAATGGGTACAATTACAATGCGGCTCAATACAAACAATTGTTAAGGGGCCCAGGGGGTGTAGACTGTTGTAGTTTGAGCTAATTTACACCATGCTCCAAAAAAAAATTAAAAATCTGCCGAGCGATCTGGCGCGGGGAGCGGGGAGCGCTCGATTCAAGGTGAGCGGGGAGCGAGCGGAGAGCGACTTGGGGGCGGGGTCAACATGAGCGATTAGCGGAGCGGACCAAGGTTTAAAGAGCGAAGAGCAGATTTCTCGGCCGCGCCGATCCGCTCACGTGGCCTGGCTGGTGTGAGCTGGGTAGGGTAGTTTTTCGAAATTCGAAAGCCCTGAGTCTCTTCCTTCAAAAGACTACATTCACTTTTGGCTGTGCCACTTCCTCCTGTCAATATGCGCCGGTTTCCGACTCAATGTCCTGAGATTTCTATAATCTTATATTTCACTAATAACAGTTAAAATAATTGGTAAACAAACGTAATGCTGAAAATATACACTTTTACTGTATATCTCAGGCTTAAGAGGTTAACCCTGTGAGGCCCAAATTAAAAAGACATTAGCAACTTCAGAGGCCAGAGGGTGGGACATATAAACACATTTACTATCAAATAGCATTGTGAGGCTGAACAACAGGACCAATTGACTAAACATGTGCTTACATTTTTGCTAAAAATTTTTGATTGAAAAGTTTATTAACAGATTGTAGAATGGGTACAGTACAGTACAGCTCAATACATACAATTGTTAAGAGGATGCAGACCTGAGAAAGACTTTCGTCTTGTTTCCATCAGGGTCCCCCATTTTCAATTCATCATATGACACACACGACATACAGATAGACAGTACTGCTACATCTATACATTTATGACATACCAGATTTTCAAATACAGTACTGTTTGTGATACTAAAAAAATCCAGAAAAAGAGTGTATATACATTTGACATAGAAACTGTGCATTGGAGGAGGTTGGGTAGGTGGGGTGGGGCTGTACATTGGAGGTGTGTGGGGGGGGGGGGTGTTGGGTAGGGGGGGGGGGGGCACTGTACATTGGAATACTGACATACATTTGACATAGAAACTGTACATTGGAGGAGGTTGGGTAGGTGGGGTGGGGTTGGGTGGGGCTGTACATTGGAGGTGGGGGGGGGGGGGGGGGGGGTTGGGTACGTTGGAATACTGACAAAGCCATGCTTGGTCTTTATTGTACAACTGGGTTAGGACATTTGTAGGGGCCAGTTTTGAATTGCAGTCTCCCGTAGGTGTTCTTTGAGAGTGTTTTTGAAGGTGGGTAGTGATTCACATTCCTTTACAGCTTTGGGTAGGGCGTTCCACATTGTTGTGGCATAATTGCGAAACGTGTTTAGTCCCTTGTTTGAGCCGAATCTGGGTTTTACATGATTTGTTTTGCTCCCTCTGGTGTTGTGATCGTGGTATTCACTGACCTTTGGGAAGTATTTTGACATGTACATGGTTACCTTGGTCGTGTAGTGTATCTTGTAGACCAGGCCCATTGCAAGTTGCTGTACTCTGTCGTCTACTCTAAGCCATCCTAGGTTGGCAAAGTGTGCAGGGGTGAGGTGGGTTCTAGGAGTCAGGTCAAGCAGTAGTCTGACTAGTTTGTTTTGAGATGTTTGTAATTTGGTTTTTAGTGCCTTTGAGGTGCTTTGGTACCATGAGGTGCAAGCATAGTCGTAGTACCCTTGAATGAGTGCTCCTGCCAGAGTCTTCAGGGTATTCTTGTTTACCAGAGAGGAGATCCGGTACAAGAATCGAGTATGTTGATTGACTTTTTTTATTACATTGGATGCCATTTTGTCACAGGAAAGATTAGCCTCTAGGATGGAACCCAGGTAGGTAATTTCATCTTTCCTTGTGACAATATTGTCACCCACTGTAACTGAGAAGCCGTCGGTCTTGCTGAGTTTGTTATTTGAACCGAAGAGAATGGACTCTGTTTTGCCCATGTGTAATGATAGTTTGTTGTCGGCGAGCCATATGCAGATTTTGCCTAGTTCCGAGCTGAGGGTTTTTTCAACCTGTAACTTGTTCTTGTCAGAGACCGGCAGGGCTGAGTCGTCCGCAAACAGGAACAAGTTGCAGTCACAAGCTGATGACATGTCATTTGCATAAATTAGGAACAGTAGTGGTCCTAGTATGCTTCCTTATGGAACACCACAGTTCACTGTGAGGGGGGGGGATAGGGTACCGTTTACCTCCACCATCTGTTCTCTCCCCTCCAGGTAGGATTGTATCCAGCTCACTGATAAACTATCAAAATCAATTGCGTTTAGCTTGTCAATCAGAATGGTGTGATTGACAGTGTCGAAGGCCTTTTGTAGGTCTAGCATGACCATGGCGCAGTATTTGCCCGCGTCCACCTCTTGCTTGATGTGGTCGTTCAAATAGAGAAGGCATGTGTCAGTGGAGTGGGATGTTCTGAAGCCAGATTGGAATTCGTAGATTCGATTTTTATCCGCAAGGTACTTTTCGACCTGTTCGTATACTATTTTTTCCATGACTTTCGAGATGGATGTAAGGATAGAAACAGGGCGGTAGTTGCCTGGGTCTAATTTGCTGCCCTTTTTGTGCAGGGGTGTTACTCTCGCTATTTTGAAGTCCTTGGGGACGTGTCCCTGTTTTATGGAGAGGTTTATTATGTGTGTGATGACTGGGGTGATGGCGGCTGCTGAGGAATTTGGAGGGGATGTTGTCATGGCCAGTGGCCTTGTTCGGTTGGAGGGCGCTCAGTTTATTGAGTACCTCATCTGTAGTTACCATTTCCAGTTTGAAATCGTCTTTGTGGACGCCTAGGTTCTTGTAGTATGCGACTAATGTTCTACATGCCTAAAAAACGAAAATTACCACACAGTTCTGTCATTCGACGCCGAAAAGGCATTTGACCGGATTGAATGGGGATACCTGTTTGAGACACTCAAAAGGTTCGGATTTGGGGAAGGATATATAAAATGGAATAAAATTCTATACACAGACCCAATGGTCGAAATAACTACAAACAACCAAATATCGAAACCATTTAAATTACAGAGATCTACCAGACAGGGATGTCCGATTTCTCCTTTGCTATTTTTATTCGCAATCAAACCACTAGCGATGACGATTAGACAAGACCCGGGAATCACAGGGATGAAAATAGGGAGAATGGAGCATCACCTATCGCTTTTCGCGGACGATATAATACTATACTTAACAAAATTAGACACTTCAATTAGAAATGCTAACGAAATACTAGAGAAATTTGGAGTATTTTCAGGATATAAAACGAATCAAAATAAAAGCACACTTATGTTACTTAATAAGAGAGAAAGAGAAAAGGTGCCGGTACACACGCAGTTTGCGAGTTCCCCCAAAGGGTTTACTTACTTAGGGATAAAGATAACCCCGGATATTGAAGACAAAATAACTATGATCCAATAATGACAGATGTAGAGAATAGCCTTGAAAGATGGAGTAAATTACCAATATCAATGATAGGCAGAGTGAATATCATTAAAAGTTATATATTGCCTAAATTCCTATACCTATTCCAGGCAATACCAATGCCCTTACCGGAAACCTTCTTTCGGAGATTAAAAACAATGTTCGCGCGTTTCATATGGAACAATAAGAAACCCAGGTTGAGACTGACACTCCTTTACCTCCCGTATGACAGCGGAGGGCTTAGACTTCCAGATATGAGGCTTTATTACTGGGCGGCACAGCTCAGGACAGCAATCTTCTACTTTCAATATGCAGATATACCAGCTTGGGTGGAGATAGAAAAAGAAGAGACACAAATTACACTAGATGCATATATGTATTCACGACAGAGTAACTTACTGATAAATCATACAAAAAACCTGTTCCTCCAAAATACAATAAGAAGCTGGCACAAAGCACACTTACACTTAGGTAGAAGGGATACATTATCGGGGTATACACCAATCTGAGGGAATGAGGAATTTAAACCGGGAAGGAATGATGGGGGATTCAAAATTTGGGCAGAAAGAGGTTTAGGTAAGATTAAAAGCTTATACATAAAGGGGGAATTGATGACCTTCGAACAGATAGTAAGTACATTTGATATCCCAAGAATCCATAGATTTAAATACTTTCAAATCAGGAGCTACATAGTCTCAAAGAACCGGGGCACAGGGGAACCACCCACATCCATAATAACAATTATCCAAGTTTTATGATGTGTTGTTATCAGGATCAGAAGAGAGCTCTTTGAGCAGTTTGCGGGCATGGGAGAGGGACATGCAGGTGGAAATAGCAGAAGAGGACTGGGAACAAGCATGTGAAATGTCACAGACCCTTTCAATTAATACCAGATGTAAACTTCTACAATATAAGTGGGTACATAGAGTATATATGACACCAGAGAAATTACACAAGTTTTATCCCATGATCCTGGATGAATGTACTAGGTGTGGGAGAGAGGTGGGGACCCTGTACCATTGTATGTGGGAATGTGAGAAGATACAGGAACATTGGAAAGAGATTTTGGAGCTCATATCAGAGATGACAGAGGTAGAAATCGCGACCAATCCTAAGTTATGTATACTACACTTATATCCAGATACATTTCCAGCTTATGCTAGAAAGAGGAAATGTATTCATTTTTGTCTTCTACAAGCCAATAGAGTGATAGCTCTAAACTGGAAGGAGATACAGAGACCAGGAGCTAAACAATGGTTAAAGGAAGTGTCAGAAAACTTAGCAATGGAAAAGCTAACATACATACAAAAGGGAAAAACAGAACAATTTGAAAGGACATGGACGTCATTTATAAATTTTTTTTTTTTATCTACTTTTTCTCCCATTTTCTATTTTTCTCCCATCCCAATTTCGTATCGTCCAATTCTACTCTCCCCTGTCTCGAACGCTGTTAGGCCATGCCTCCCACAAGCCGGCTGCAATGTGGACGAAGCCTTACATCACATGTCCCCTCCGCGTGAATATTAAAGGCAACCTACTTGTGTTCAGCTTTTCGTTCAGCGTTTCCCTGATTGGCCACACGGCCATGTGACCGCCCTAGCACTCGCCCTTATCCGCGCCGCTCTGTGTGTTGTTACGCGGCAGAGAGTGACCGCGGCCGCGCATGCGCATGAGGCTCCCCCAGGTGCTCTGAGAGGTGCTTGTTGGTTAATGCCTCAATGCCTCGTTGTGCCTCGTTGTTGGTTTAGTCTGTATTTGATTATGGTGAAATTATGTACATGCATGCGCCTCCCTCCACCTGAAAGCCCATCCACGCTGTGTATCATAGAGCACTGGGTTTTATCACTGGAGATACATTTCTCACTCACCATTGTATTTTATATGAAAATAATTGTAAGTAGGTGAATTCTACACATCTGACAACGCCATCTGACAATATCATAATGATGTTTTTTCTATATTATATCCACAATCATTCATCTAAAAAATTGTATGGGCGTAAATACATGTTAAGATATTCAAAATCGTCACAGCAGTATAGTTTGTTTATACTTCAGAAGTATGATATTTGAACATCGTCCCCAAAATGAATGGAAGCGAAATAAAGAGAGCTTATTATTAATCAGTCAGCAGCCTCCAGCGATGTTATGACGTTACAAACGCGAAATAACATTATACATTATGCTCCGCGAAATAAAGAGAGCTTATTATTAATCAGTCAGCAGCCTCCAACGGGCGAAATAACATTATACGCGAAATAACATATAACGTTACAATTGTACAGTTTCGAGTTAATCAGTCAGCAGCCTCCACTGATGTTATGACGTTACAAACGGGCGAAATAACATTATACATTATGCTCCGCGAAATAACATTATACACTCTGCTGCCGCGTTCGCTGCGCGCTTCATTCATTTAATTTGGGACCTTGCAGGGACCTCTGCTGCCGCGTGGCCAATCAGAGAAAAGCTGAACACAAGTAGGTTGCCTTTAATATTCACGCGTCCCCTCCGGTACTCGAGGAAGCAGCCGTCGCATCTTTTCACCTGCACAGCGCAATCTCTCAGCGTCGGGGGTCTGCGTGGGAGGGACACGCCGCCCCCATCACTTCCTGATTCTGCTGCGCAGGCGCACCAACCGACCTGTAGGAGTCGCTGTCCACAACGTCCGATCCTTACCCATCAGCTTCCCACCCCCTAATACTGCCAATTGTATTAGTATGAACGACCAGCCAAGCTGATAGCAATGCGGAGAGCTGGGCTCGAACCCAACGTATCCTGCATTGGTGGCGAGCGCTTTGCCCACTACACCACTACACCACCACCCTCATTTCTTGAAAAACGTGAGAATCTAAAGGAAAGGGATAGGAAACAATAGAGGTTAGGAATAGACAAAAAATAAATAAACAGATGAGGGTAGCGAAGCCGAAGAGGGTTTTTTTATTTTTATGATTTCTTATAATTCATTTAACTGTATTTGTTTTTGTTATTGTAGTGTAGTGGGCACTTACACTACACTTACACTTAAATGGACTGGACATAATCCACCTACACTGTCACTTTAAGGACACAGGGCATTGTGGGTAGCTAGAGCGGCCATATGAACTCTTGTCTTGGTTTGTTGTGGTATCCACGCTATGCTAATAAATGACACACACTGATGTGTGGTCAAAAAAACTTCACTCTCTCTGGTCGTGATTTCCCATCTCCTACAGTAGTATGTTTACGTGAATGTCAATTTAAATTATAATTAGGGAAGGGAGGGGGTTGAAATGTGTCTTTGTCCTGTGTTACTGTCTGTATGTATGTATGTATGTATGTATGTATGTATGTATGTATGTATGTATGTATGTATGTATGTATGTATGTATGTATGTATGTATGTATGTATGTATGTATGTATGTATGTATGTTTTAATGTATGTATGTATGTATGTATGTATGTATGTATGTATGTATGTATGTATGTATGTATGTATGTATGTATGTATGTATGTATGTATGTATGTATGTATGTATGTATGTATGTATGTATAACATAAAAAAATACAATACAAATATTGATAACAAATTAAATAAAATAGTGCCTGTCAAATGAGCCATACTATTGTCTCCATAGTTATAATATAGAATATACAATAGCTCCGCAAATATCGTGAAAATTGTCAAAAAAGCTGGCGCCAGGGAGTACAGATGGGAAAACGGCGTGCCAGTCAATGAGTTAAGAAATCAGGCAATCGTATTTATTATTATCTGCATGATTGACAGGGCGGAAAGGTCTACTATTGCAACGCAGATAGAGGACTATACTATTTGTTAAGAAAGTGCTATCAATGTTGCCATCTACTGGTTGAAAGACATGGGCTACTTGGCAGGCTTTTGACTTGTTTGAGTGAATTTGACAAATGTGTTATGGAAAATATTCATGGTCACAGTAGGAAAGTATGGGAAACACAGGATAGAAGCTTCTTCATTGAGACAGTAGGACGGCTGATAGGGGAACAGTAGGGAAGACTCAGGAGAGGAGGTTATTTATTTAGACAGTAGGAAGGCTTGAGACTGAGTAGGGAATTCACAGGAGATAAGGTTCTTTATTGAGACAGTATGAAGACTGAGTGAGAATTCACAGGAGAGATGGTCCCAATGGGATGGTCCCAGGCCAACAGCGGAACCTTAAAACTCCAAACTCACGACTGAAGGGGATGTAACTGTCAAACGTACTGGACAATCAATGTACAAAGGCTGTTATTCAGCCACAGGTTGAGGAATGGAAATGAAATGGGGTGTAAATAGGGAACATAAGATGAATGTATATTGAACCTGCTGCTGCATCCTGTGGGCGAAGAAAACAACACATGATGTCAATGTCAAATTATAATACAATAACTCTTTGTTTCCCACATGCACACACATTGATAATATGAAAGTACAGGTTCATACCTTCAAAATAAGCCATTACTTGTACAAATCAGGCAGATACTTTTCAATCTATGTCTTATGAATCGTGCTTATAACACACAACTAGTTTCTGAGCTACAGGCAGACCAGGCTGCAGAAACAAATTAGTGGGGGGGCATAAAATGTTCTCGGGGGGGCACAATGGTTTTTCAACACAGGTTCCCTTTTATAGGTTTCAGCTGGGACAACGGCGCTGTGGCTTGCTTGGCCTGCCCACGGTGCTGAACTAAACAGCAGAGAGGCAATTGAAAAATCTAATTTCTCTCTATCTTAAGAACATTCACTTATACAAAAACAGACTGAACGGATATATATAACAGACCTGCTGGGGCAGGGGACACAAACAGGCTGGATAAGATGGTCAGGAAGGCCAGTAGCGTGGTTGGGGTGGAGCTGGACTCTAGCGAGGGTGGCGGAGAGGAGGAACCTTGCTAAGCTCCAGGCCATCAGGGAAAACCCCTCCCACCCACTATACACAGACTTAGCTGACAAGAGGAGCATGTTATAGGCTCACACTACCTAAATGCAGCACTGAACGGCACAGGAAGTCCTTCATTAAATGCAGCACTGAACCTCACAGGAAGTCCTTCATTAAATGCAGCACTGAACCTCACAGGAAGTCCTTCATTAAATGCAGCACTGAACGGCACAGGAAGTCCTTCATTCCGACAGCCATCAGACTATACAATGCATCACTGTGCCTCACTGCATCACTGAGCACAGAGTGACAGTTACCATCTTCCTGGACTCTTACTTTTTAAACAGCACTGTGCAATATTACACCTACTGTAGACTTCAGTATATTTTTACTTCATTTATTAACTGTATCTTTTATTCTATTTTTATTCTATTTCATTTTATTCTATTCTTAGGCCATTTGTTTTGTTATTCTTATTTGTGACTTATTCTGTCTAAATGTTTAATGTTGAGTGATTTGCAGTGTCAAATTTCCCTCAGGATAATACATTTCTATTCTATTCTATATCTTTGAAAAGTCTCCATTTATTCAACACTTCTGAATTCACTGAAACTGAACTGAACTGACAAAAATAAGGTGCATAAAAAAGCAAACAAAATTCCTCCACAGGCTACTCACCATCATTAGTAGAGCGGCAAGCGGCGTTTGGGGACAGAGTGACATCTTAAAACACTGCCCCTCCACTCATTCCTGAACTTTTTTGTTAAGTCCTTCTCAAATGCCAACTGAATTAAATTGGCCTTGCGTCGATGAAGCATACTAAGGCGATGTTCTGTAAAGACGTTCTTGAGGGTAGAAAACGAATTCTCACAGAGTGCCGTGCTAGCTTCAGTAGTGTTGTTGTTGACATCAGTGCCCACTAGGGCTGTCCCCGACTAAGGATTTGGATAGTTGACTTTGATTGACAAAAAAAATAAAAAATCTTTTTTTTACCAGGGTGGGCACAGCTGACTCAGTGGGCGGGCCCGGCCCCCTAATGCCCGCCCATGGCGCCGGGTCTGGCTACAGGGCTTCAAAGAAAGCTGAACCATTTCTCTTGTCATGTGTAATGAATGCATTACCCAGAAAGCAATGTAACCTCCCCCCCCCTGACTTAACACATTTTAGAGAGCAGCCCTTTGTTAGTGTAATGACTTGTGACAAAATAAGTGATGAGATACAGGCTACAAGCTAAGTTAAAATCATAAAACACAAAATTGTTACAAATCTTTATTACAACTTCAAGTGGAATCTCCTTTGGGTGGAATTCCGTAACATTCGGAGGTACTCGGCGTGCACACACACACATACTCCAAACAACTAGATTGTTTTAGAGACATGATCATAATAAGCCGTTTGTCATAATGAGTCTCCTGAACAATTTAAAACCAATAATGAATCGATCAGAGCTTCCGACGTGGTGGTATGGTTACTTTTCCGTGACCATCTGCGGATTCCTGGATATGCCGTGCACAAATAATACACAGTCACACACACCTTTACGCTTATAGCAGACTTAACTTACATATCAACATTATTATGTAACGTTTGGCTATACTTGAGAGGGAGAGAGAGAGAGACAGCTCCGAACGTTATGAGCCATTCATTCTGAGGAGCGTGCGCTGGACTTAATATATTGCATACTGCTGCCAGTGGCTTGTATAGTTGTATGCCTGATTCAGATACAATTTAACACAAACTGTTCCAAAGATACTGGGCCCGTTGTCTCGGAATGCATTTAGGTTAGTCTCGTCTCCCCATCAATACTGCCCCCCCCCCCCCCCCCCCCCGAAATGTAACCCCTCCCCTCAACAGTGTAGTTCTTTGTACGGCTGTTTTTCCCCGCAGTCTATCCAATCTAACAAGAATTAACCCATTTACAAGTCGTATTACATTTAGCAAATAAGGAAACATTTCAAAGCACTAGAAATTGCGAATATAATATTTTTTTTACCAAATTCTGAATCACAACATTTCTGGCATTTATGAAAAATCCTCTCTGCCGAGATGAGGACGTTTTCACACCGTTTGGAGCCTATTGTTCCCCCGCCGACGGGAGCTTTGACTTCAGAGGGTTAAAAGAACGTATACAACAGTCAAAGTTACTGGACAAAATAAGGTAAAAAGGCTGTTATTCAGCCACAGGTAACAGTTGAGGAATTGAAATGAAATGGGGTGTAAATAGGGAACATAAAATGTATGAATATTGAACCTGCTCCTGTGTCCTGTGGGCGAAACAAACCACATGATGTCAATGTCAAATTATAATACAATAACTCTTTGTTTCCCTCATGCACACACACTGGCACAAATAATTTATCTTTTAGACATTCTCTCACCACCTCAAATTTACAAGTACTCATAAAACACAATCTCTCTCTCTGTCATATTCCCAGAGATGGGAAGGAACTGAGACGTGGAACTCTCCCTAGCTACAGTACATCCGTCACCAGCTCTGGGAAAATGAATGAAGACGTAAAGTTGCTTATAATAGTTGCAGTAATATTAGAGGGACATATTATCCATGCTTAGGGTTTTAGAAACATATTGGGTATAGATTACATGGCAGAGTTCTCTAATATCATGAGACTATGTAAAACATCCATGGACTGTTCCCTCTTATCAAGCGGGCAGAAAGTGGCGATTTCTTTACTTTAACATGAGGACTGCATACTTTTTTTGCAAACCAAAACAACATACTTTATACATACATGAGCCTGGTCTCTTTTTAAAGATGACATTGTGAAGGTTCTGATTCCAGAAAAAAAATTCACTTTTAGTGCTAACGTAATAGAGTAACATAGGTCTGAACTTGAGTTGTAGAAAAACGTGTTACTCAAGTTTTTCTGTAGTAGTTAGTATTCCAGAGGTAGTATTTTCCCCAGAAGGTGGTATGGCTTACAAATCCTGACGGAGCCATAGCCTGAAGCCTTATCTAGTACATATCCAAATTTCATAAAGATCCATTCAGAAATGAGTGATTAGGAGTGATTTTGGTAAACTGTGTAAAAAGAAAAACTCAGTTTTCTCATAGACGTCAATTCATTCGGCTGTTTTTCTCTTCCTGTTTTCGTGTTTTAGTTTTTTTTAGTTTAGTTTTTTTTATACATGCATGTGGTGTATCATTGGAAAGCCACACTCATTGGCTACAACAATCCACAATCATTTTCGAGATCGGATCTAGATTGACGGAACTACTGCAGCCTGAGCCGGGAGTGGTATTTTGTGGTATACCGTGTACTTTGCACAAGCCTCAAATACCGGCATGTAACTCGAGAACCGCTCAATGGATTTGTCACCTGAAAGGGCTATCCACAGGCAACAAATGGGGCTTTAATTTGATATATATATATATTGTATTACAAAATATGCACACCCGAGCCACTAGGGGTCGCCAAAGTGCCGGTTGCAAAAAGTCCGAAAAACATCCCATATGTGGGACATTGCGTGATAAGAGGTTGAACTGCATGGTTGAAAATCTCAACAACACCTTATAATTTTTCACTGGATGCTGTTGCTCCACTGAAGGTTAAAAATAAGTCAACTGACAAAATCCCCCCATGGTTAAACAAAAGCAGTGTTGGTCAGACCAAGAGAATCTGTAGAGCTGCTGAAAACAAATGGAGGAAAACACTCAGTCCAGTTCACAGCAATATATATATATATATTAAGGCTGTCAAAGTTAACTCGTAACGCACAATTATTTTAATGCCACAATTTTTTTAACGCAAGATTAACATTTTAATTATTATTATTATTTTTTATTTTTTTTACTTCACTCAGGTGTATTATTTATACTCTCATTGATACTATGTTTGTTTCTGACTCAAAGTGTGTGTGTGTGTGTGTGTGTGTGTGTGTGTGTGTGTGTGTGTGTGTGTGTGTGTGTGTGTGTGTGTGTGTGTGTGTGTGTGTGTGTGTGTGTGTGAGAGAGAGAGAGAGAGAGAGAGAGAGAGAGAGAGAGAGAGAGAGAGAGAGAGAGAGAGAGAGAGAGAGAGAGAGGGGTGAGAGATGAGGAAGGGGCAAGAGAGAAAGAGAGCTGGGAGAGTGTGTGTGTGTGAGAGAGAGAGAAGGGGGGTGAGTCCTCAGTCCTTGTGTGGGTGAATGTAACAAGTTCCTAACGTTTTCTTTCCCATATTATTTTATTCACACTTTATTCATTGTTTAAAATTATTATTTTCTTTTAATTTGTGCATCACTCTGTTTTGAATTTGATGCAAATTTGCAATGCATGAGGGTCATCCTTTTGTGTTAAATGGCTGCATAAAGCAAGCATTTGTTGACTCTCATTTTGATAAGAGTATTACAACTTAAAAATCTGTTTAAGGTATATTATATTATCCGCCATTGACCAGTGTCATTCTATTTTTGCTCACACAGGGCATTCTATTTTGCTCACACAAGGCATTCTATTTTGCTCACACAAGGAATGTGATACAATTCCTATGGACTCACAGCAGCCACCTATTGAAGCAGGAGACAAGAAGGCTGTGCTCTAAATGGAGACTTCCAAAAGCTCAGCAGAAATTCCTGACCATCTTTAAGTCCGCTATTTTAAACCTATAACTGTGTCCTTGTTTAGTCTGTTTGGTCTGTTGTTATTTTCTAAAAAAAACTATACCTGTTACCCATTGGCTTAGAATTTACAATAGCTGACAGCATGCCCCAGTGACAATATAAAGATGCTTGTTACTCTTTGTTCTGGGCAGAATGTCTTTGGCGTCGCCACGCTACAGTAGATTCTGCCCGTTGCAACATATTATTTTCCATTCCATTATTTTTCCTGTTTGTACTTTGCTTGTTCACTTTTGAATAAAAGTCTGAAAGATTAATTCTACCTTTCATTATTGAAGATTCTCAGATAAAACGCAACACCAGCTACTCAACCCCTCCGCAGTCCTCTGCATCAACATGTAATGAACTTGCATTATTCTTCAATAACGAAATAGCATCAATCAGAGCTAACATTACCCCTGATGCAAACACAGATACCATCTGTAAACCCTGCAAAAAATATTCACTTGCATTACATCAACTGAGCTATATAAAACTGTCATGGAATGTAACTCCTCCACTTGTTGTATTGACCCTATACCTACAGCATTTTTAAGCGGATATTCAAAAGTCTGTCCTAAAGATTAAAATATACATAGCTTCTGACAGGCATCTTTACTAGACAGTAGTCTAATGTACTGACCAACCAATTTCCAACCTTCCATTCAGTAGAAATATATTTGAACAAATGGTCTCTGTCAAAATAAACTAATTTCATTGGAACTTTTTAACTTCAGCGCTGACTTTTATTGTTTGTTTGTCCTTTTTTATCGATTTGTATTGTCTGTCAACTGCACTGAGCTACCGGATACTGGAATTTCCCCAAGAGGATGAATAAATTATCTATCTATCTATCTATTTAGAATTTTAAGGTCCTCCTCTTTATATACAAAGCACTAAATGGAACAGGACCAAGATATATTGCCAATTATCTTGCGCCCAAGAACACTACGATCATCTACTACTGGTTTAGTGAAGGTTCCCAACCATAGGCAAAATAAAATCTGGGATGTAGCCTTTGTGAATTAAGGAACACCCTACCTATGGACATTAGGGAAACTAGATCACTAATTATTCTTAAAAGTAAGATACAAATGTACATCTTTACCATAGCCTTTTAATACACTCTGCCACTTAGACTCATTACACTGCACTATTTTATTCTGTCTATTTTCATGATTAGTGCACTGTCAATGAAAGCAATTTTATTGCACTGCTTTTATTCTATGTTATACTCATTTTATGTCTGCAATTTTTGCATTGCTTTTATTTTATCCAGCCTTTTTTATATTCACCTCTGTCTGCTGGGAGCTAAATTCAATGATATTCAGATGGCAGAGAGAGAGAGAGAGAGAGAGAGAGAGAGAGAGAGAGAGAGAGAGAGAGAGAGAGAGAGAGAGAGAGAGAGAGAGAGAGAGAGAGAGAGAGAGAGAGAGAGAGAGAGAGAGTTCCAGTCTAGTGGTCACACTTATACAGGCTGATCTATTGTCCACACTTGAAATGCAGAGGGTCAGTCTGAAATGGAAAACATTTCATCTGAGGCTGATTGTCATGTTTTTTTTTATTTTTTATATTTTGACTTTCTATTGAGTCATCACATTCACATTCATGAAACTAATGACACAACAGTGTTCAGGGAGGAACTAGTTACACGTAGAGAGATTACATTCAAACAACGTTAAGTTTGGCCGGATGGTGGCACTAGAGGGAAGGTGATGGGGTCACCAATCACCAATTGACCAATTGGCCTTGCAATTTGCAAGATGGAAAGACAGACAGACTCACGCAACCAATCACATAATCGGTAATAAGACCTTGTTACGGACCCTGTCCTTATATATATATGGGGGTTATGTATGTTATCTGTAGTGTATATAGGCATGTTATACATCGTGTAGCTCCGCTCTGCATCTATTGCAATACTCTTCATATCCAGTATTGAACTGAAATAAATTATCACATGTACCTTTACATACCATCATCTGTCTGGCCACACCCCCATCCGCTACCTACATAAGCAGGGGTGTGGCCATACCATCAGCTCCTTCTTCAGTTTTCACCACGTCAAGTGCCTGCAAAGACCACACTTTGAAGATGATGGATTTTTGAAGAAAGTAGAAGATGAAGGATCTACGTTGACATTATATCTTTGTTTTCTCTCTCACAATTTTCGAGAAAATACAGCGATAAAACCACGGGGGTGTTTGGAAGATGATGATCATTCTGACCTCCACCGGCATTTTCGTATTAGGGGCTCGCGTCGCTGGTCTAATCCCCACCTGCAGTCCTCCAAGCTGCAGCTGGACAGGTATTACCTTCGGTTCTGCAGCTGGACTGTGCAGGAGGGGCGACGGCTGTTGTGAGAAGCTATCTACCTCTCTGGGTAAGTGATGATTTTGCTATGCGAGCACCAGTTGTGTTGCTATTAGGGGATTAGCTGCACGATTTACGAAAGCCGGCCCCAGACTAGTACCCTTTTTCTGCCTCTTAGACGGCAGAGAAAGGGTCCTGGTTTGAAGCCCATGGTAGTCAAACTAGTGGGCCGTGACCAAGATCTGTGGTTAAAACCCTGGATCTTTGGACGAGCGGATTTCTCTCTGTCACGTGAAGGCCCCATCTTTCAAGGTGAAAGTTACCCAGCACGAGGAAAAGTGGGTTTGGTGGTTCGTTATCGGAAACTCCACGCCCAAATCGTCTGCAGCCCATGAGGGAATTGTGCCGATACCGCTGTATATCTGTTAATCACCGTTCTGGAAACTGTGTTAACTTCTTTTTCTCTTCTCTCTTAGGATGAGGAGGGAGTCAGACGGCGGCTGTCTGAAGTGTTGGCTTTAATGTGTTCTCTCGTGTGCAGTTCGGTGATAGCTGCTTAGCTTACGTTCTAGCTGGGTGAGCTACCTGTTAGCCAGTTAGCTGCGGTGCTAGCTCGATACGCTCGCTAGGCTAGGAACGTTAGCTTGATGCTACCAGTCGGCTTGGAGTTGGCTGTTGGCTTACGCTACACCGTTGAACATTAGCCGTGCGAATAGCAGGCCATAACACTCTGACTACAACGTCATCTTTGACAGAGGATGTAGTCGGCCCTACACCATGATCGGCTGTTGGAGGGGGGCGTCTTAGCTTTTTTGCCCCGCCAGCGAGGACTTTCGTCAATGTGGAGACCAGTGTTGCAGTCCTGTTTGTGGGGATACGGTGTAATCCCTCAGCTTTGGCTGGGGTTGTGCTCCTGCTTGGAGAAAAAAAAGATTTCCTGGGGAAATGATTGTTTGGTCGCTATCATGTGGACTTAGCAAGGCCTGTGGCCAGTACTTAATCGAAGAATTGTGTCTTCTCTCGTTATGAAAAACGGTGTTCCTCTTACGGTAGTGAGAGTGTATTTTGCCTTTTTTGTTGTGATGGAGGGTTGTGTGTGTCGTTAAGATCCACAACTGGGGTAGGTGTTGGCCTACAGAAGTCACATGTATAAGCTCTGGTACCGGGGCTCTTAAAGGGGCCCTCTCTGGGTCTGTGTTTTTTCTTCCTTTGAAAAATTCAGATGGCAGGTTCGCACATGAGTCTATGTGAAGCTGTTAATGCTTCATGTAGCATGCTATGACTGGTGTCATGGCTCTACTTTGTCATTACATCGTATCAGGGGTGAGGGGTCATAAGGGGGTGAACTGGTAAAACCTTCCTCCCCTTTTTCTGATTGGTCAGGGGTTAAAACCCCCTGTCCTTCGTGCTTCCTGTCACGTTGCTGGATCAGCGCGTCACAGGGTAGGGGGGGGGGGGAGTTTCCTGGTCCCACGCCATATTGGGCGGTGGACCACGGAAATTCCCCCGTCATAGAGTACGTCACTGGGCGCCTTTCTATTGGTAAGACTTCCGTGGGTTATTCAGGCTCCATGTTGTGGACCTCTGTTACAGGGAGTTTCAGAGCCTCCTCCTCAGGGAGTTCAGAGCCTCCTCCTCAGGGAGTTTCAGAGCCTCCTGTGAGTTCAGACCCTCCCTCCCAGTGAGGGAGCCTCCTCAGAGTTTCAGAGCCTACTCCTCAGATTGTCAAGGTGAGTAGAACTTAAAAAGAAGTTCTGCTCTGTTGTATGTGTATTGAGCTTGGTAGGTGATGCAACGCAGTAGAGACGTTTTGCTCTTCTGCTCTGCTCCCTACTGGTAGTGTGTGTATTGGGTCAGAGCCTCCTCCTCAGGGAGTCTTCAGAGTCTCCTCCTCAGGGAGTTCAGAGCCTCCTCTGTGAGTTCAGAGCCTCCCTCTCAGTGAGGGAGCCTCCTCAGAGTTTCAGAGCCTCCTCCTCGGAGAGTCCTAGTCCAATTGTTACATAGCTCAATGTTGCAATATGTTTTTTCAATCTATTGCTCACGTGGCAAGTCTCTCTGGGGGTTCCCCATCCCCTCCTTTATGGAGCAGGTTGACAGGGTATTGTTTAGGGAGTTCCCTGACTCCTCGCCAGTAATGGTCTGTTGATTCATGGGTTTCCCCCCGTCATAGGGTACGTTGCTCCCCGTCCCCTCTTTTATGGAGCATGGTTGACGGGGTGTTGTTTTCCCTCAGCCGCGTCGTATGGGACCCATACCCATACCCGGCTTGGAGGAACGGTATCTGGTGTCTTGTTAGACTATCCATTGATATGTTTTGGGTCTCGACGTGTACATAGTGCTGGCCCTGGGTGTTTCTGATAGGAACCACACATGGGCTTGCGCGCCTTGGTTGCTCATCATTGAAACAGTGTTTTTATGGGGCAACTGGGATGGAGTTTGTCTCTTCCGAGCGCCAGTTTACTAGGTTTGTCTCGACGAATTCTCGTTCATATCTGGGGGATGTTAACGGAATAGATCAAAGCATAGGTAGAGGGGTCTCACGCCCTTGGGGTGGGCCACCGAGCGCGGTACGAAAGGGACCGTCTGGGTGGCGCCCTCTATAATGTTTTGGATCGACACGTGTACCTACCCCCCTCCTAGTGTTGGGGATGGCGGCGTGATTAGGGCACAGGACTGATTCTGGTCGCGCCGGTCCAGGTCAGTTAACACATTGTCCGCCGGGGACGCAGATCTGCTGTTCTGGTACCCTGAGGGACTTGTGCTTTTTTCGGGGGGGAAAATGCCGGGTCGGCCCGGGTGTTGCATGGTTTGACGTTATGGAGATGTTCGTGGTTGTGTTACTATGTATTACCCCTCACTGTTGCTTGGTCCATGTTGTGTTGTACCTTGCACTGCGCTAAGGGGGCCTGGTCCTTCTCCATTCTTTTCGCCCCTCTCTTCTCCTGCTTAAGCATGGCTGGGAGGGGGCTGTTGAGGTGATTCTTATAGAACTCCTCTGGCATCCCTGTGTACGTCCCGGTTCGCCGGTCCCGGTCCGAAATTGTTTCGTCGACCCGTAGGCCTGGGATAACCCCTTTTTGAAAACTGAAACACTTGTACTGCGGTATAGCCAGTGTATACCCGCAGTTGTGTTTTGGATTTTTTTCTTGAGGGGTTATAGGAACAACCGCCTCATGTTAGAATCAAGGGGGTGGTTGGTTCCCTGGTGTGTTGGTAGCGGAGTCAACTCTCGGGGTAAGCCGGTGAGTGTGCCCCTGCACGTTTTATGACGTCTGCCAATCGTGTCAGCCTTCTCTGCCTCAGCCCCTCTAGAGTGTCGAGGGGTTTTTGTGGAGGCTGTGACATGGTGCACAACAATGCCAGCATATGCCCCTTTCGCCAGGGTGCTGTTTCAGCAGACCCCTTTGGCGCCTGTCTAGTCCGCAGTGCTCCAGGCTCAGGTCGAGTGGCCTGTTGCCTGGATTGAGGGATCGACCTCTTTTGGGGGTCGTCTCCCCGGTGCGCTGCCTGCTCCCGCTGTTGGTGTAGCCTCTTGAGTGCTTCGAGCTTACAGCCATGCCAACCTGAACATGCCTGATCTTGTTCGGTTTCGGAAGCTGTATAAGTTCAGGCCTGGGTTGTACTTGGATGGGTGACTGCCTGAGTATACCAGGTTCAGTGAGCTAGGCGGCGTGCTATAGGGGGGAAGGGCCTGCTCTTGGATGGGCCCTGTCCGAATACGCTGGCGATGTGGGGGGCGGTGTCACTAGTGACCGCCTGGTGAGGTCTCGATGCTGTGGCGTCATTGGCCTCTCCAGGCCCCATTTTTCCGGGGGGGTCCAGTCCCTTCTGGGTCTGGGTCCTCCTTCACGCTCCGCTGCTACGGCCTTGCCACGGGGTTGGGCTTTTGCTCTTGACCCCGTGATGTTAGGGGTGGTAACGGGGGTTTGTTCCTTCCGTTCGTTCCCTAGTGGCATGCGGGTTGTGCGTTTGTGTAGTCGTGGGTACGCCCCACGGTCTGCTCACCCTGTGCGTTGAGTTGCTGAAGTCTCCTCTTCACGCATTCGGATCCGAAACCCTCCCGTCCTCCGCTAGGGGGGTTCGGGGGGCTCGGGTCCTCCCCGGTTCTGATGGTTGTGGGGGGCCTCAGCGGGTACATTTGTCGAGCTCCGCTCTGCTCAGCTCCTGTGTTGCAATAGACACAGAGCGGAGCTACACGATGTATAACGTGCGGTTATGTATATAACCATAGTTATATGGTCATATGGAGTGTAGTGACGCTCTGCGTTGGACTCACTGAGGACCCCTTGATCTTGCCTTGTGGTGAAAGACTTGGGAAGGAGCTGATGGTATGGCCACACCCCTGCTTATGTAGGTAGCGGATGGGGGTGTGGCCAGACAGATGATGGTATGTAAAGGTACATGTGAGAATTTATTTCAGTTCAATACTGGATATGAAGAGTATTGCAATAGACACAGAGCGTCACTACACTCATATAACTATGGTTATATACATAACTGTACGTTTTGGGTTGTTGTTGTCTTTTGTCTCCCTCTTGTGTCTACATATCTATTTCTCAGGTGTCTCCCAGTTCCAGCTTCCAGCAGCCAGCTGGTTGCAATCAGCATCACTCCAGTCAAGCAACAACTGAGGCTGGTCTGCAATCAACCTCTACACCCCTCCATATACCCCTGTTTGTGTGCAGTTTCCCCTAGAGCTCTCTGGTTCATGGTTGTGGTAACTATCTCTGTGTCTTTGTGGTAGAGCTCTCTGGATCTTTTGGTAATAGAGCCGTGGCTCTTTAGGGTGCTTTTGGTACCAGAGCTGGTTAAAACTCTGTTTGAACTCTCTTGGGTATCAGCTGGTGAAAGCTCTGGTTCATGGTGGTTAGTATAGGAAATATCTTTAGTGTTGCGTATCTTTATTCTAGAAACTGTATCTTTAGTGTTGTATCTTTGGTGTAGAGCTGGTGGCAGAGCTCTGGTTCATTAGAATTGTTCTTTAGTGGAATCATCTTTTGGTGTTCATTATAGTTTGTTGTACATTGCTGTATTAACCCTGTGTATTTTGTTATTCCCATGTTCACCCAGCCTATGGTGACTACTTTCCGTGTATAATAACATTTTGTTTCGCACACAGGGACATTGAGGACAGGAAGATACCCTGGGGTCTACATTTTGCATCACGTAGGTCAGTGATTCCCAACCTGGGGTCCGCGGACCCCTTGGGGGTCCGCCAGGGGGCGCAGGGGGTTCGCCAGACCGCAGATGATTTGAGGTCTATTTTCACCAGTTTTTCGGTCATTTATTTTTTCTTTCAGAGAAATATTTAATTAGCATATTTTTATCATCAGAAGCATGAATAGTCTCTCCACTACAATAAAAAAGAAAGATAAATAAATAAACATCTAGACATGATTTTTGAACGTTAACAGTAGGCTACCGGGTAGGCGCTAAAACGCGAATCAGTTGACTGTATCACTTTCCGTAGCTAGCCTAGCACGCTAGTTAGCTATTTCGGCCAGAGGCGAAAATGTGTGACAAACGAAAAGGAGATGACGGCAGCTCATCTGCAAAAAAAGAGGCGCTCGACCCATTCGTGCGTAAACTGGACTATAGAGTCGGGAAAATGGATAAGGGAGAGCTGCAACAGTTCCCCTTACTGCAGAAGCAATGCAGAGATAACACTGTTCCCGTGTCTCTTCGTCGTGAGTTTACCAGCCATATGATCGCATTGCAAAAGGAGATTAAATCACGGTTCGCTGACACAGATGAATACCTATCCAAGGAAGCATGGGTGTTGGATCCCTTCATTGCCAAAGTTGAGGATGTGGAATACCTTGATTTGTGAAGATGAGCTCACTGACATCCAGGTCGACTCTGTCTCAAAGAAGTATTTCCAGATATGATAATGTAGTCCTATTTTGATATTGTCTTCTACCGTTGATATCGTATTGGATGTATAGGCTATTCTGCGTCTAATGTAGGCTAGGCCCCATGTGGACATGAGTGTTGGACACATTTAGCCTAAAAATATTTCATCCATTCCTCCATTACAGGAGCACGGATTTAAAAAGTTCTGGATAGTGAAGGGATCCATCATTGCTCCGAGGCTCGCACTGCATGCCACCACCAGGATTATACTCCCGTTCAGTACCACATATCTATCGGAAACGGCTTTCAGTGCACTTGTCGCCATCAAGACAAAAGCGCGCAACAGACTTGACGTACACAATGCCTTCAGAATGGCTGTCACGCACATTACACCTGACATCTCAGGCCTGGCAACGCACATGCAAGCCCAAGGTTCACATTAACCCTTTAATCGCCAAGGACAACTTTAGACGTCATTCCTCGCCATGCGTAATCTGCCAATGACGTCGTACAGCGTCTTTGAGATCAATATTTAAAAAATCTGTCATGGCAATCATATTTCACCCACGGAGACTTGAGACTTGCTGTTGATCTCCTCTCAACTCTCCAACGGTTCAAGACCGCCATCTGGTGGTCGATCGGCGAATCGCCAAAACCGGAAGTGACACGGCGGAAGTGGTGCTCACCCATATTTTGTCCGGCCACTCGCTATCGCTAGCGGGACTCCAGCTTGATACACTGGATAGCGATCCGTTGCCAATAACTCGATAAACAACATGATTTGGACGTATATAGTATTATACAACCTGGAAATGGATCGCATATATCAACATCTCATAATAGCGATCTTTCTGCTCCACGCTGATCACCCAACGGTCAGAGGAAGCCGCGGTGAGTTTCAGCGTGTTTGATTATTATTATCCGTATAATCTGCTCTGATTAGGGATGCTCGATATTGGCTTTTTTACCGATACCGATATTCCGATATTGTCCAACTCTTAACTCTTTCAGTGCCACGCCTGGTTTTCCGTTTTACCGCTTGAATGCCACCATCGGCGCCAATGTTAACGTTAATATCGCCTAATCTATGTTTTAAATTATGGCTATGTGTCTAATCTGCCCATCGCATTATCAAAGACTATTTTCCAGTCAGTGCTGTGAAGACAGATTGTTTTTTTATCGCGTCGTTTCCATTTCAGAGCAATTAGAAAAGCCCCCGTTTTGATATAAAAAACAGCTCATTCTGGAGCATTCTATGAAAATCGTCTTTTAGTGGAATATTCCACAACGTTGATATTCGTCGGCCTTTTTATGAATCGTTTTCAAATAAACGCTAGATGATCAATATTATACGTGCACGCAAGCACATTACGGCCGCGCACTGATAATCGCTCCGTTGATTACCTCACGGAGTTTTACAGTGAAACCGAAAGAAGACATTTCACAAAACAGCTTATAACTTCATCAAACTTACTCCGATTATCCTACCACTGATAACATAGAGTCCTTACCTGACATCAGATGGTATCCAACTGGTATATTCCAATTCCTGATCACCATTCGAAAAAATCGATACGTGTATGGATCCAACGCGACACAGTAGATGTCTATGATCCGCGGGGATCTGAGGCTCCAGAATGAACTCTGGTAACCCCGGCTGGATCAGTGAACTGGAAAATGTGGAGTACCGGATTTTTTTCCCCATTCATTTTCATTGAGTCCATTCCAAAATCACTTATGTCATCTGGGAGACGACAGGGGGCGCTTTTTTCCACAGTGATCGTCGGCGCCCCTCGGCTATACTCGGGTAGGCTCGGGTGATGCAATAATTTTTCAGATAGCAAAAAAAATAAATAAATAAAAAATCCGAGAAATCTCGTGAGTGGCTAGCAACCACCTATAAAAAAACACGAGAAATCTCGTGAGTGGCACTGAAAGAGTTAATTTCCGATACCGATATCAACCGATACCGATATATGCAGGGTCTCCCCGTCCAAAAAACTGAATAATTTCAGGTAACTAATAATTTCACTGGATATATATATAACAAATATTGTTATTGTTTTTTATTTTTTTTAAACCGATACCGATCTTTTCCGATATCACATTTTACTGCCGATATCGGCCGATAATATCAGTCGGCCGATAATATCGGACATCCCTAGCTCTGATATATATATATCGCCCATACTACATGAATCATTTAACGTCGGCCACAGACTTATAACCCCCCCCCCCTCCGGTCACCAGCAGATGATGAGGCATGACGTTTAGGACCTTGTACAATTGAAATTTTTAATCTGACATCAATCGGTATCAAACTACATTTGATGATCTAATATATGTATTTGTGGCTATAACTCACGTTCTATGGAATGCTGCAGAAAACGATAAAAACATATTTATACTTTAGACCATATTTTAGTATGAATGTGTGAATGAAAAAGTAGAACGTTGCTACATCCTAAACGATAGATACTTGATGTTGAATGGGCCATAGTAATGTCAATTTAGCAATACAATTTAAAAAGTTATAGCCCTGCAAAGAAGGGGAACATCTCCATAGACAAATAGAGCTGGCAGAGGACGGTATAAGGATGGATATAAGCGTGGCAGAGAAAGGGTTAATGAACCTTCGTCACACCCAGCTAGGACAGATTCTCTCTGCTAACTACTGATTGGAATTTCCTGTCTCATATTTTGTTTAATTTGTTGCATTGATTTGTTCCATAAATGCAAACCGTTCACCATTAGAGCCTGATTTGAGAGGATGGATACAGGATTTGAATATTGGCCAAACATTTTGAAATACATATGGTGCAAGATGAGATTTGTTGATTGAAGGCACAAGTCAAAAAAGCATAGTGGGTCTAATTATGATGCATATGCCTGTGTATAAGCAGTTTGTTATTAAAATGACAAAAAGTTTATTAAAATGAAAAAAAAGTATTTTATGGTATTTTATTAGGAGGGGGGTCCAGGAATTTCATCAGAGATGTTTGGGGGTCCCTGGGGGAAAAAAGGTTGGGAACCCCTGACGTAGGTGACCTGATGTTAGAGGCACCAGCTTTAGAGTGAGCACCACCACCTGTACTTTTGGGGGGCGTTCAGCGCCTGTAAAGGGGAGGGTGGGTTTTCTTTTTTTTTATTATTATTTTTTAAACACACATATAAACAAACATGACAACACACGATAAGATACACAAGCATTAATATACAGTGTATATCCAACGAAATTACCATTTATACCAATGTCTTATACAGGATATACCCCTAATACCTGTTATCTAAAATCCTACACACATATGCTCCAGCTCGAACCCCCCCCTCCCGGACCCCTCTTTGGATAGTACCTCCATTATCCCTCGCTCCTAACCAGACACTACCATTATAAGCTAGCTTGTATTCTCTCCACCACTTCTAACCACATTGACATTTTGGATTCATTGAGACCCAGAATTCTTGCTGTAGATATTTCTTGATAAATCACATCGAGATATGTAAGAAACCAAACTTTCCGGCACATTTTTTCCGGTTGAAACCAGCGTGGTGCGATCAGCTTTTTAGCGACTGTGATACCCGATAAAAACCAATCTCTTTAGCTGTGGATTTACTGCAAACTCAAAAACATCATTCAATAGTAATACAGAGGGGTGTACAGGTATATTCCAAGATACGAGTTTTGATAATTGTTGGGTCACATCTTTCCAGAATGTCTTAACTGGTGGGCAGTCCCAATACATGTGCATAAATGTCTGGAGGGTGGGTTTTCATTTCCTTTTTGTGTATTTCATTTGGTGCCACTAGGTAGTCCTCCTTGCTCTGTGTTGCTGATTTTTGTTTTTGTTTTTGTTTGTGAAATAAATACTATTATTTTGCAAATCGTTTCATGGTTTTAGTGTCACTGCACCCTCACCTACCCTGTCTGTGGCCTTGTGTTGCGTCCCCTTACTGGGGTACGTAACAGACCTGGTGGGCTTGGATTTTGAAGGCAACAGTGTTACATTTTAGGCATTTAACAGACACTCAACTTAGAAGTGCAGCAGTAGAATTAACTAAAATTATTTCAGTGGCATGGTAATTTGGTCACTACCATGGCATTGTACTATTCAAGGTAGTGACGAAATTACCATGCGACTGTGCTATTGTAGTCAGTGGTGCAGTCGTGGTCACACGCGGTTACACGCCGTGTTACTAGATGATCACTGAGGCAGAAGTACGCGCGCACAAAGATGCGCTCTATCCATTCGTTGTGCGCTAAGTACCCGGCCAGTGGCCACCCATAACAAAAGCGCGTCTTCAACCACGCCCCCGCCCGCAAATACAAACAGATATAAACAGATCATTTGAGTACACCCGGCCACCCATAACAAAAGCGTGTCTTCAACCACGCCCCCGCCCGCAAATACAACCCGATATAAACAGATCATTTGACAACAGTATCATGTTCCTACCTGCAACGCAACCTGAACCAACGATGCCACCGCCGCTCCCCAAGAGAAGAAAGTTGCAGCTTCAGAATCAGCCTATCCAAAGCAAACTTAGTTTCGCTATACCTGCACGACCTCCAACGCCCGGGTACAGTACAGTACAGCTCAATACATTCATACAATTGTTAAGGGGATGCAGACCAAGACTTTCGTCTTGTTTACATCAGGGTCCCCCATTTTCAATTCATCATAACATACACCAGATAGACAGTCTTGCTCTCTTAATATGCTGGTTAAATCGGCTGTCTTTAACCTGAATTAGCAAACAAGATACAAAGCATTCAGTTGACTAATTGTATATGTTCTAATGTTCTCTGTTCTAATGTTCCTGCTACCTTTTTCAGCTTCGCTATTTAAAAAAAAATAAAAAAAATATGTTCTGTTCTGTGCGCATGCACGTACCGGCGGTCCGGCGTGCGTGGCGTGTTACCAGTTCCCATATTACGACTGCACCACTGATTGTAGTACCATGGTACTTTTTCGTAAGGGCAACATAGTAAGTTGCCAAAACTGAGGGGTACTGTGCCAAATAGCCTGAGAAGAAAACTGCAAATGAATATTTCCTGAAGACAAAGATGAGCCAGCTAAGCACTTTTATTTCTAAACTAACGTAAAATTCACAAGATCAGGTGCAAGCTGGGGAAGTCACACATTTTGAACTACAATATTAATATAAAGCGGTATCTTGCCCCAGGAAGTCAAATGGAATGGTGTAGGGCAAACAGAAGTGTCATCCGTCAAAATAAATTGCGGTAATGATATTCCTTGTTTTTAATAACCAGCTCTTATCAGCCAATATGTAACTGGTTCCCCTCAGGAGTGGCGTTCAGCAGACATCTGTGGAAAAAATGGCTTCAGTCAATCTTGTTCTCATCTGCAATTAGAAAGGTGCACGCCAAAACAAGGGGGGAGGGCAAAAGCTGTACGGTTGCACCAAATTTAAGTAGATACTTACAGAATCATATACCAAGAGTCATGGAGATGCCTGATTCCCAAATGACAACAGAATGTCGGGTATAAGACAATTGTGTCAGTTTGAGCATATTCTAATTAAGGCAATGCCCCAATTTATGGATACAAATTATATTTCTAATATCGCCTGTAACACAAAAACCTACTTTATCAATGGCTCTGGGCTATTCGAAGTTTTGTCAGGAATATTTCTGACTTTCACCCAGAGGAAATACGTTCCCTCAGTTGAACAGAAAACTAAATACATGTTATGGTAGATTCAATGTTGCATTTGTATTAAGACCCATAATCCAGTACTCGGATGTGTGTCAAGAGTAATTTTTTTATTTTTTTTATTTTAGCAACCTGTGGGGACTTTCCAGCAATAACTTGGTAAATGATGTCAGTCGGGCTATTTGATTAGAAAGGCTTTCCATTCCTCTGGCCCAAATTCAAAACAGTTGTACAGGGTGACTCAGAGTCTCTGGGCCACGATAAAAAAAGTTTTACGTGGTGTGTATAGGATATTTAAGCCAGTAACTGTTGACAAAAACATCATTACATGGAAATAAATGTAAATAAAATATTGTTCTTCTCTCCATACTATGTTTAGCCTGGGCCTAACCCACACCCACAACCTGGGTTAGAATCATGTTGCTATTAACACCTGTTGTTTTTCAACACACATGTAAAACACCTGTGTTTAGTCAGGGACAACATGTTTCAACAAGTCTTAAAAAAAAAAAAAAGGTGTTTCTACCTTTTTATCTCCCATCCCCAAATGTAATGATGCCAATTCCCGTCCTCGTCGTTGGGTTGCCCTATTGCCATCTGGGGAGGGTCTAGAGTCTAGACTACCACATACCTTCTCTGTCGGTCTGGAGGAGGGTGTAAACTACCACATGCCGCCTCTGTCGGTCTGGGGAGGGTGTGTAGACTTCATGCTATCTCACCCCAGATCCCCTGCTGAACAGGAGGAGTCGCTGTTGCAACGACCAGGACCAATACCCCACCGGCTTCCCACTCCCAAGGCACACACAAAAACAACGCTGATTTATTTTGCACAAAATAACACACATCCAAAAACAAAAATGTTAAAATGACTTATTTTTTGAAGTAAAAAAATTATAAAAAGGCATATAATGTGGGAACGGTCTTTACACTCACCTTCCCCTCAGCACTTTTTTTGTGTCCAACTCAATGATTATCCAAGGGCTATACACCCACCCCCACCCATCTGACCCACATCTGCTAACAATAGATGTTGGAGGGATGAGCTGGGGGGTGGGGGGTTGGTGAGAAGGTGTAGACTCTGAGGATATGAGATGTGTTGGGGTGGGGGCGGGGGAGTAGAGGCTGTGGGGGGTACTGCTTCGACTGGAGAGGCAGTCATTAATCTTGCCTTAATAATATTGGCCTCAGGGCCTAAATATAGCAGCAGAGATATAAGGGCCCTTCCCTGGAGGTTCCTCTGGGTCCATCCATACGCCAGCAATACAGGAGAATTTTATGAAAATAATAATTGGAGTTTTGTTGCCGTTTGTTGTGTGTACGAGTGAGGGAGTGTGTGTGTGTGTGTGTGTGTGTGTGTGTGTGTGTGCATGCTCGCTCATTTGTGTGCACGCACACCTATGTGTTTGTGTGTACATCCGTGTTGTGTGCGTGTGTTGTTATTTGTAGCTTTGAAGGTATGCCAACAGAAAGGTGTGTAAATCTATTTTGAATGAGGTACATCATTTCCAGAGAATTGCCTTCTTGAGATACGATTATGGGATATTTGGCATTCCCAGGATAGTGGAAAATACGTACTGCAGAACTCTGCTATTAAATTAGTAATAATACATTTTTCTACCACTGTGGGGACAGCTATAGTGATAGGCTGATAGTATCATCAGTCCTGGGTTATTAAGAAAAATGCTTTTGCCAAGAAATGGGTGATATGCACGCACCCCATCATGGCCGAGAGAGAGAGAATGTTTCTTTTCAATTTCCCCAAACATCAATAGTTCACGAGGTGCCTTTATTAATATTAATAATAATAATAATTCCTGCCAACAACAGTGATGCTGAATCCCCCCCGAACTGTCTCACCACAAAGTATAGAGAATATTGAGAATATATATAGAAAAGCCAGATATTTCGAACTACCGCCTCCCTGCAGCTATCAATGCCAGGGTCAGTGTGGGTAAAAACAAGCGTGAAAATCCATCAGGGAAAAGATGACTCCTGGAACATCCCGACTGTAGCTGATTTGGAGGAGAGTTGGGGATGCTTTGACCAAAATGTCCAATTTAAAAGGGGCGGAAAAGGTCAGCAGGTTTTATCGTCATGTCTGACCTGCCATCTGAAAGGGCAAAAGCAGCTAAATTATCTGCAGTAACAAAGTCATTACTGGATGGAATGGATGACGGAGGGTCCATGATCAGGCCTATGTTTTATTGAAACTCTCAGTATGTTGAAAGGAGATCTCATTGAAAGGAGATGTCAAGTTAGTATAATACATGAATGTTTGGGACCAGTGTGATAGATTTATATGGGAGATTAACATTGGCTAACCGATACTAGCAAGTGATACATAATTGCCACAGTGCTGTATCTATCTAGGTCGTCCTCGGACGGGCCCTCCATCGGTGCTTCCAGTCATCCCGATCCTCCATGCATCTGGCTAGCTCGCCGGTGCTTTCTGTTCCCACATCTCTCCTGAGTACGTCCACGTAGGTTAACGTGGGACGTCCTCGTGATCGATGCCCGTGTGTTGGTTCCCACAGCACAAGTTTGCTGGTTGGCATCTCATGGTGTCTCTGGCAGTGACCTGCCAGCCTCATTCTCCTGACTGCCACTTTATCGCTCACCTTTAGCACCCCCCCATACAAGTTTGCATTAGTGACATGCTCATCCCTGTTGATGTTGAACACCACACGCATCATTCTGGTGTAGCACCCAAATTGTAGCAAACTAGTTCCATTGCTTGTTTGTGGACTAGTTAGCTGATATCCTGATATATGTTATCCTGATATATGTTAGGACATCACTGTAAATGTCCTAACACAACCCCCTCCAATGTACAGTAAATTACCAAGTATGGTCTTGTCAATATTCCAATGTACAGTTTTGTTTGTACAGTTGTACAGTGTCCCCCACCCACCCCTCCTACCCAACCCCCCCCACCCAACCACCTCCAATGTACAGTCCCCCCCCCCACCCAACCTCCTCCAATGTACAGGTTCTACGTCAAATGTATATACTATTTTTTTCTGGGCTCTTTTTTTTTTTTTTATCCACTTTTTCTCCCATTTTCTATATTTTCTCACATCCCAATTTCGTATCATCCAATTCAACCCTCCCCTGTCACGAACGCTGTTTCTTGCCTCCCACAAGCCGGCTGCAATGTGGACTAAGTCATACATAGCACAAGTCCCCTCCGGTACTTGAGGTAACAGCAGTCGCATCTTTTCACCTGCGCAGCTCGATCTCTCAGTGGCGCGGAGTAACGCGTGGGAGGCTCACGCTGTCCCCGACACTTCCTGATTCTACTGCGCAGGCGCACCAACCGACATGTAGGAGTCGCTGTCCACAAGGCCCGATCCCCACCCATCAGTTTCCCACCCCCTAATACGGCCAATGTGTATTAGTACGGACGACCAGCTAAACTGAAAGCAATGTGGAGCGCTGGGATCGAACAGGCGATCCCAGCGTCTCTGCATTCGTGGCGAGCGCCTTGCCCACTACGCCACGTAGCCGCCCCAGGACCCCAGAATATTATGGATGTCGGTAAAAGGAATGATCAAGGATTTCACTGATAGCTTTTCCTCCAAGATGCGCAAGAATCGATGCTCAAAACTGGCTGAACTGGAAACACTTTATTCAACGTTATTTAATTCTTTACAATACAACAACTCGATTCGACTGGAAAATCAAGTTAATGTACTAAAAAAAAAGATTAATGCCATATACAGACAACAATCGGAAATACAAATACGCAGCACAAGACAACAACAGTACTCTCAAGGTTCTAAACCAAGTCACCTATTAGCTATGCGATTAAGAGTCAATGCAAAATTTGCAGATATAACTACCATTAGAGCACAACAAGTACTTGTTACAGACCCTGAAGAAATAAACACGACATTCAAAGAATTCTACTCCAACTTGTATAAATCAGAAACGACCTTCGATCAAAACAAAATGGACACATATCTTAATCAAATTAATCTCCCTAAACGTTCAGAGGAAGACGCTAAACAGTTAGAAACACCGATCACACTAGAGGAACTCAAGAAGGCCATATCCGAAATGCAAAGTGGTAAGGCTCCTGGAAGAGACGGTATCCCACCAGAAATGTACCTCTCTTGTTGGGACATAATTGGACCCTTATTACTAAATATGATTTTATAATCAGTCAAGGAGGGGAACTTCCATAAGAACGACAACATTGCACTCATAACAGTCCTCCTTAAAAAAGACAAAGACCCCACCGAGTGCGGTAGTTATAGACCCTTAAGCCTCCTCGGAACCGATATCAAACTGTACTCTAAGGTATTAGCCATCAGATTACAAAAGCATATGACCTCTTTAGTTCATCCGGACCAAACTGGCTTCATAAGAGGCCGCTTGATCACTGATAACATAAGACGAATATTGCACGTACTAGATGCTGACAAGGACGACACCATACCTAAGGCGATGCTGTCCCTGGATGCAATGAAAGCTTTTGACAGGCTGGAATGGTCGTATCTATGGGCAGTATTAGAAAGGATGGGGTTAGGTAAAGGTTTCATTGATATGATTAAATTAGTATACAAAGACCCATTGGCCATGATTACAACGGGTATAATAACCTCCGGAATCTTTCCGGTATCACGCTCAGCTAGACAGGGTTGCCCTCTTAGTCCCGGACTATTCGATCTATCAATAGAGCCTTTAGCACAATATATAAGACAATCCCAATCCATAGAACCAATCGTAATCAAGGGCACACAACATAAAATTAGTTTATATGCGGACGACGTAATACTGTTCATGCAAAACCCCAACACCACATTGCCTCATCTGCTCGAGTTGATTGAGGACTTTGGAGATTTATCGGGATTTAAGATAAATTGGCCGAAGTCGGCTTTCCTTCCACTTAACGCCCCTGCAAAAAAAAATATAACCCTCCCAGTAGAGATACCTATGGTAAAACACTTTAGATGCTTGGGAGTGGAAATATTCCCCACTATAAGACAAACGGTGAAGCACAATTACATAAAAATCCAAAACAAAATCAAAGACGACCTTGATAGGTGGTCAAAACTTAAAAACTCAGTACAAGCACGGATATCAATAGTTAAGATGGACGTACTACCTAGAATCAACTTCTTCAGCTCAATGCTACCGTTACCCCCTCCAGAGGGTTACTGGAAAAAATTACACTCCTCCACATACAAATTTATTTGGAATAACAAACCACCACGTATAAAAAGATCCACCGCACAAAGAAACAAAGCAGACGGTGGTATGGCATTTCCAGATTTTTTCCACTATTTTAAGGCATACACTTTAAGACCATTGACAACATGGTTTGATCCCCAAGCATCAGTATCCTGGAGAAAATTAGAAGAAAATATAGTAGCCCCACATAGACTGAAGGACATAACATACACTAAAATATCAATTAAGCAATGCGAACGGAAATTTGGCCCCATAATTACTCATGCGATCCGGATATGGCGTGAAACACAAAAAAAACATTCTAATCCACATAAATGGCACAATCATACTCCCTTATTCAATAACAATGCACTCTTAATTGGAAAACGACCTATAAGATTCCCTATATGGGAAAAGCAAGGCATACACTCATTAGGTGATGTTTTTAACAAACAGGGTTTCTGTAGCTATGAAGAAATACGCAAAAAATGTAATCTCACCGAGTCCACAATTTTTTTTACACACAGTTATTGTTATGTTTGAAGTCTCAAGGTGTTCCATTAAAGATACCAATTGAACACCACAGATACCACAAATTCTTCTATGAAAGAGAGACATCGAGAGGTTTTGTTTCAGATTTTTATCATCAATTACTAACGTCCTCGTATGAAACCCTCCACCTAGACTCCGTCTGGAGGAGGGATATACCAGACCTGGAAAGCGATTTTGATTGGCAAGAAGCCTGGGCAAATGTTCGATTTACATCAAGGAACCCAGACCATCAACAAATAAATCTTAACTATATTCACAGGACATACTTGACTCCTATAACTGAAAAAATGGGTCTTAAACAAGACTCCAAATGCTCCTTATGTACAAATGGGGACGAGGGGACATTTATGCACATGTACTGGGACTGCCCACCAGTTAAAATATTCTGGAAAGGGGTGACCCAGCAATTATCAAATATCTTAACTCTGAATATACCTGTACACCCCTCTGTATTACTCCTGAATGATGTTTTTGAGAATGCAGTACATCCACAGCTAAAGAGATTGGTTTTATCGGGTATCACAGTGGCTAAAAAGCTGATAGCATCACGATGGTTCCAACCGGAAAAAATGTGCCGAAAGGTCTGGATTATTACATATCTCGATGTGATTTATCAAGAAATATCTACAGTAAGAATTTTGGGTCTCAATTAATCAAAAATGAAAATGTGGTTAGAAGTGGTGGAGATAATAAAAGCTAGCATATAATGGTAGTGTCTGGTTAGGAGCGTGGGATAATGGATGGATTATCCAATGGGGGGGTCCGGGAGGGGGGGGGGGGTACGAGCTAGAGCATATGTGTGTAGGGTATTAGATAGCAGGTATTGGTGGTATATCCTGTATAAGACATTTAACTATATGGTGATTTCATTGGATGTGCACTGTTAATAATGCTTGTATATCTTATCGTGTGTTGTCATGTTTGTTTATATGTTTGTTTAAAAAATAATAAAAAAATAAAACACAAAAAAGGATAATATTGATGATCTAGCATTGATTTCAGGAATATCTGATAATCAAGCGAAAAATGACAACGTGTTTATTGAATTACACAAAAACGCTGTTTTCGTGTCTTTTCCCTGGAATTGCTCAGAAGCGGCCGGACTATGTTCATATTCAAAACGGTATCAAACAGAAATGTACGGATGAAAAAATAATCAGTTTTTTGGTGAATAAGAATCAGTTTTTTGGTGAATAAGCTCAGTGAGCGAAATCAAAATAACCTCAATGTTTTCATGGTGTTATTCACCGGCACAGATGCAAAAGTAAATCATAATTTATATTCTCCTTTTTTTCATTACAATTTACGCCTAGTAACAGACACAATATTTCTGACACTGGATATACATACCCCCAGGTCCGTAGACGGTCCTAGATACCAATAACATGCAAATTAGCCTTATAGAAGTGGAGCAATCTTCCATTTACTTAGGCATGTACCTTTAGGCGAATTTTCTGAAAATAGGGCTACAGCTTAAAGGAACACTCCAACATTATGGGAAATGAGCTTATTTGCCATCTACCCTGGAGTTAGACAAGAAGATACATACCTTTTTCTTCTCTGTGCATGCAGTATGAGTAGGAAGATGTTGGGAACTAGGCTAATGGAGGAACCTACTTCCAGTGACTAACGCTAAGCTAGGCTAACAGTGTGCGTCTTCCTACTCCTACTGCATGCACAGAGAAGAAAAAGGTATGTATCTTAACACCCCAACATTTTGGGAACCCTGGAGTTAGACAAGAATAATACCTTTTTCATCTCTGTGCATGCAGTAGGAGTAGGAAGACGTTGGGAACTAGGCTAATGGAGGAACCTACTTCCAGTGACTGACGCTAAGCTAGGCTGACGGTGCACGTCTTCCTACTCCTACTGCATGCACAGAGAAGAAAAAGGTATGTATCTTCTTGTCTAACTCCAGGGTAGAGGCAAATAAGCTAATTTCCCAAAATGTGTTCCTTTAACAGGTTAACAATTGTGTGTATTGAGCTGTACTGTACCCATTCTGCAATCTGATAATTAACATTTTCAATCAATCAGTATATATTTGTTATTTATTTTTGGTATAGTGCTTAACAAGCATAATTTAATGTTGCCCAGTTGTATTCTGTTGAGGCGCAATACATATCAAAAGTTCCAAAACATCTATTGTGTTTGTATTTGTATGATCCACTATATAAACATAGAAATTATAATATCTACTAGGGCTGACCCCTATTAGTCAATTAGTCGACTAATCGGTCGAAAGGAGAAAAATAATAATAATATTAAAAATATTATACTTTTTTATTTATTTATTTTTTTTGTCGACCAATAGTCGACTAACAGAAAATGTTGGCCAATCATAGTCGACCATCCAAATCCTTAGTCGGGGACAGCCCTAATATCTACATACATGGCATTTGATTGGAGGCTAGTCTCACTTTGTCCCACAGCAACATTAAAATAGTTTAGATTTGTGTACGTTGTTTGTTAAAAATGTACTTGAAAGTAACGCAATAGTTACTTTCTGAAGTAACTAATTACTGTTATAATTTGTAACTGAGTAAGTAATTTAGTTACTTTTTGGAAGAAGTAACTAGTAACTGTAGCTAGTTACTTTTTTAAAGTAACTTGCCCAACACTGCTCATGACAGCAACGTTACGTTAGTGACTTGGTTGAAACGTGATTCCGGAGTGATACCAAGTGGAAGGAAAATATATCCTGTCACCCAGTGCGTATGGCAAGCATCCTCAAATCTTCACAGAATGGGCGGCTAGGTGGTGTAGTGGGCAAGGCGTCGCCACCAACGCTGGAGACGCTGGGTTCGAGCCCAGCTCTCGGCGCTGCCACCAGCTTGGCTGGTCGCTCATACTAACACAATTGGCAGTGTTAGGGGTGGGAAAGCTGGGGGGTGGGTCCTGGGCGTTGTAGACAGCGACTCCTACAGTTCGGTCGGGGCGCCTGCTCAGCAAGGGAAGGATCTGGAGAGAGGTAGTGCGACCTTCCACACGTTACACTCTCCCAGTGAGAATCTGCGCTGCCAGGCTGGCTGCCGGCTGGCTGCACATGTGTCGGAGGAAATAATAAATCTTCACAGAATGCGTGTCATCTCTTTCAACGGGTCCGAGTCAGAGCGAGAGTTGACAGCGCATCTACAGGTAGTCTAATCTGCAGGTACTGTAGCTAGTAGCATAGTTTCGCCAGCAGGCAGTTAGTAGAAAAATGTGGCATGTTCAAAGATGGCCAGTAAAAGAAAAGTCAACAGTGAAAATCGCTGCAATTCAAAGGTGAATGGACTGAAAAATATTTGTGCATCCTCCCAGCACCAAACCAATGTGCCTAATTATGCCAAGAAATGGTAGCTCTTGTGAAGAGTGGCATATTTGAAACGCCACTACGAAACAAAACACAGTTATTTTGATGCAACCTTTTAGGCTTGGGCGGTATGACGGTATTACGGTATACCAGGGTATTTAGAAATCCCGACGGTATTGAAAATCAATACTGTCAAAACCGTCAAAATCACAGATGCGCTTCAGTTTCTATTACAGTGAAACGGCGCACACACGCGCCAGCAGAGGGCGAGACCAGTCCTCACTAGTGGAGCGAGTGGGTCACAACGGTGTTCACGTTTTACTTTACGGTAATGTTACTATCCGCTGTCAGCTGTTTATCTCTCTCTGTGAGCTTGATTAACTAGCGTTAGCTCACGTTAACTAGCGTTAGCTCTGCTAAATCAATGACTAGGTTATAAAGCATTCGAGTAGTTTTCACCAGGGGTGTAAAAAGTACCCAGAAATTATACTTAAATGAAAGTATGGGTACTGTCTCAAAATCTGACTCAAGTAAAAGTCAGAGTATCTGGCTAAAAACACACTTGAGTAAAAGTCAAAAAGTCCTACTTTTAAATGTACTTAAGTACTAAAAAGTAAAAGTAAATTTTTTTTTTTTTTTAAAGGATTCCATCATCGGCCAAGTTTTCATTTTAACTATACATTGCACCAGGTGAGTTAGTTGAAGAGGTGAGCCAATTAGTGAAATCATCAGCTGGTGTTTAGGCAAGGCTGGAATGAAACCAAGCATACACTCTGCCCACAATGGAATGTGTTCTGCGATAGACAATGCTGAAATGAAAGAACAGAGGACATTTAATTTAATAATGTCATTTATCAGCTATCTGTGATAGGAGTGCAGATGTTTCTGCACTCCCTGCAAGAAGAATCACATATTAGTTGTTTCTCATGAGTGGGATTCATCCAAAAACTGAGATAAGAGTGTTCTTCATTACTGGAAAAGATTCACTCGGAGGCGCTTTAACAATGGTCACTAGAAGGCTTGCCAGGGGCAAGGTCATCTCTTTAGACTGAGGAATTTAACAGTCAGTTTTCCAAACACCCCACCCCACACATCAATCCCCACCACATCCCCATCCAAGACACACACCCAGACTTGTCACTGACTCTATTCTTCTGATAGCAGGTGTTTAATCAAAGATCCCCGCTTTCTAGTCTTGCACAAGGACCAATCAGCATGGGTATTATTTTCCATTGATGGGGATTTGATTGGCTGTTTACCTGCGGTCGCAGGATTAATAACGTTAGTTTGACCAGATAAACAATTAAAAAATACTCATTAAAATGGTTGGACCTGCAAGATTTGTACTTTGTACTTTGTAGGTCTGCATTTTAAATGTAAGGAGTAAAAAGTATGTTTTTTTCTCTGAAATGTAATGGAGTAAAAGTACAAAGTATACAAACCTAATAATACTCGAGTAAAGTACAAATCCCCCAAAACAGTACATAAGTATTGTAACGAAGTACAATTACTCAAGTACTTTACACCCCTGGTTTTCACTGCACATAGAAGTAGCCAAACAGCGGGAGCATTTCGGGAGCATATGACCAAAACCCAGGCAATTTCGAGCCCTTAAGGAATCAAATAGTCTGCCGTGGCTAGGCTACATGCTAACGGTGCTGGCTTCTGACTGCCATTCTGAGAGCTAACGATGATTTGTTTACTTGGTAACACGGGTTGCCCCCCCCCCCCCCCCCCCCCCCCGCTGATGAAAATGAAAGTCATACCGTCATATACGGTATACCGGGGTATTACAGTATGTCATGAAGGTATGACGGTGTGAAAGAAATTATACCGCCCAAGCCTACCGAACCTTTCCTCCAAATTCAGTGCTAAGAACCACAAAAATAAATGGAATGAATGAATGAATGAATGAATGAATGAATGAATGAATGAATGAATGAATGAATGAATGAATGAATTTATTCACACACACACACGATACATTTACATGCGAGTATCCTCATGTGATATCAATGTCGCAAATTGTGTGCATGTGCCAGGTCTCCCAAGAAGCTATTTAAAGCTTTTGGAGGGAGCCTGAACACAGATACAAACAGAATATAAACAACAAAACAATAACAAAAAACAAAACAAAAAAAACAATACAACGTGGGTAGGTTTACACACCTACCTACTAACTGACATATAACAGAGATACATAATACAGACAATTTTATTCCTAAGTTATAATTTTAATTAGAGATATGATTTTAGCAGTTCCTCTTTCAGTGATTTTTTAAAGGTTTTAAAGGTATTAGTCATTTTTTGATTTTCGTCAAGCTTGTTCCAGATCTGTGGACCCCTGCATGCTATGCTTAGGCTAGCACAATTGAGCCTTCTCCTCTTGCCAGATATAAGATGCTTATTTCTTGTGTTGTGGATGTGCAGTGGTTGGCAGACTGGGACAAGCTCAGACAGTCTGTGATTCATGTTGTTGACAACTTGATACATAATTGATGCGTTTTGATTAATGTTAAATTCAGCGAGCCTCAGGAGACCAAAGCGATGGAACAGAGGCTTTGAGGGCGCTCTATACCCGGACCATGACAGCACTCGTAGTACCCTCTTTTGTAGGCTTTCTAGTTTCTTGAGATGGCTGGGGTATGTGTTGCACCATATGACGTTACAGTAATTAATGAGGGGTTCAAACAGGGTTTTGTATAAAGTGAGAAGGGCAGGCAAGGGAAGAAAATGACGTATTTTGCAGAATAAGCCAACATATTTGGACAGTTTTGTTTGTAGATATTTTATGTGGCATTTGAAGTTGAGTGACTCATCGATGATGACCCCCAGGAATTTTGTGGACACCACTCTTGACAGCTCCTTTCCATTTATTTTTATGCACATGTGATGTGTGCGCATCCAATTTGAGTGGAAGACAATGAAATTTGTTTTGCTGAGATTTAGTGATAATTTGTTGCATTTGAACCAGGCATTGGAATGAAATCATCATATCAAGCTGCAAGCAGAAATATTGTTAAATCTATGTCACAACGAGAAAAAGCAACCAAGTCCTCACTCAGTGGCATGGGTGTTGGCCAGGCCCGGACTGGGCCGGAAGTAAAGTGGGCTGGTCCAAAAAAAAAAATTATATATTTTTTTTGTAATTTTTATTTTGTATGGGGGGGTTCGACTGGCCCATTTAGTCCACTCCGATCGGCCCACTTTGGTAGGGTAGGGCTGAAAAAGTAAGATGTAAAAATGAAAATGGCCACAGAAAGATTCTTAAAAATTGCCTACTAGCTCTTGCAGTGATTTCAGTCATCTCCCAGGCTACATGGTCTGTACGGCGGGCCGGTGTGGGCCAGTGTGAGTCGGTGTGTGGGCCACTAATGTGGGCCGGTATGTGGGCCGGTGTGTGGGCCACTAATGTGGGCCGGTGTGTGGGCTGGTGTGTGGGCCAGTGTGTGAGTCGGTGTGTGGGCCACTAATGTGGGCCGGTATGTGGGCCGGTGTGTGGGCCGGTGTGTGGGCCGGTGTGTGGGCCGGTGTGTGTGCCGGCAGTGGCGCCGGCAGGATTAAATTCCATAGTACGCATGCTTGCTCGCACAGAAACAGTCCGTCCAGATGATGTAGCCTACACAGCGCTCTATTACAGATACACTACCCAGAGCGCAACGACACACATAGGTGACAATAGTGTGTGTGTGCGTCTGACTTAGTGTCCCCTAGCCTATCCGTGACATCGAACGAGAGAAACTCAATGCCATTTGGAGCATACACACATACACCCTGAAGAAGGCCATGTAGGCCGAAACATGTTGGACTTTTAAAAAGAAATTCTAAATAATGTAAGCTACTTATTAAAGGCTTTTTAACAACTGTAGAGCTGCCTTGGATCTCAACCTTTCTTATATATACCGTAGCATAGCCTAATTTTCCTAATCCTCAGGTCCGTAGCCTATTCTCTGACAATATAGGCCTTCAGAAACGTTTTTTGTTGTCCTTTTAATGAAGGAATACTCTCCAAATCAGATAACACGGACGATTGCTTCTACTGTGTGCGAGCTGCCTGCCATTGCTGTTTGAATGAAGATTTGCTTCTGTGTCGTCTAAGGCTGACCCCTATTAGTCGAATAGTCGTAGTCGACTGCTAACCTCTTAGTCGAACGCAAAAAATTAAATAAAAGATGATTAGAATCTTTTATTTTATTTATTTGAAAAAATTGTATCATTCTTTCCAAAAGAAAAGAGGCCTGCCCTAGAAGCGTGGCTAACACTAATGGCACGCATACCAGAGGCTAACTGCCTAAGAAAACAGGCACAGAGGCACTGAAAGAGGATTTTACCCATCTAATGAACACACTAGACTAGACAAATATCAATATGTATCCATCAGTGGACCAATTGCATGCTTTTGCAGAGGACAAGAAGCCTTTCGTTGACTTCTTCAGACATTAAGCACCCCCACAGCCCAAATGGAATGATAAAAAAAAAAAATTATACTTTATTTTTTTTCATTTATTTTTTCATAGTCGACTATCGGCTAATTTCAGCCAATCAAAGTCGACTATCCAAATCCTTAGTCTGGGACAGCCCTTGTCGTCAAATGTTGTGCTTACTGAACAACGTGAGGCTGCCTGGAGATATAGCTCTAAGGTGGAAGAGCTGATCAGCAGAGGGAAGCAGTAATCTAACAACTGAGAATTTCAAACAGTAGGCTATCTTTCCTTCTTTCAGATTTTTGATACACTGTTTCTCCATCAAGAAAGCTTTTTCATAATTTGGATGGCATTTTACTAACTTCAGTGTCAACCAAGAATGATATGCAATTCGAAATTGGCCGCTGTAAAAAAAAGAAATGGTGGAGCTGAAAAAGCTAGAATTAAAAAACAAAAACAACAAGTGACTTGCTGCGAAACATGCTGGTGATGTAGAGTAGGACAGTTTAATTGGGGGAGAGACAGAGAGAGTGACAGACAGACAAACAGACAGACAGACACAGAGACAGAAAGACACACAGAGGGAGAGACAGAGAGAGAGACACACACACAGAGAGAGAGACACAGCGAACAGGCTCTTGGAATGGGTGTCTGGTAGGAAGTGGGTGTCTGGTAGGAAGTGGGGGGAATCTAACTGAAATTGTGTAGCACAGACCTTTCGATGGATCAAAACCTCAATATTATTATGGTGTAGTTAATACTTCATGTATCCTTAATCCCTAGGCTAAAAAAAAAAAAACGTATGCCAATTACAGGAAGTAACGGTATATGTGTGTGTGTGTGTGTGTGTGTGTGTGTGTGCGTGCGTGCGTGCGTGCGTGTGTGTGTGTGCACTGTGTGTGTGTGCACTGTGCACGAGTGCACATCTAGGGGCGGGGTGTAGATTGGTCTCCCTGATGTTGACTCCTTAGCCACAGCCTTGGGTTGTTTAATACTGGACGAGTGTTTCATAACGGCCGTTGTGTGCACATCTAGGGGCGGGGTGTAGATTGGTCTCCCTGATGTTGACTCCTTATCCACAGCCTTGGGTTGTTTAATACTGGACAAGTGTTTCATAACGGCCGTTGTGTGGGCCAGTTTCGGGGCCGGTGCGTGGGCTGGTGCGTGGGCTGGTGCGTGGGCTGGTGCGTGGGCTGGTGCGTGGGCCGGTGTGTGGGCTGGTGCGTCTGAATGTCCCGGGCTGAATTTGTGTCCCAGTCCGCCCCTGGTGTTGACTAAACACAAGAAGCCATTCTCTGATGCATATAATAAAATAATGTATGACTGAAGTGATGGAGACCATGTTTGAAGGCAAACAAAAGCAAATCCCCCTCAGATAGCACAGCAACCAGAATCACTGAAATACTGGCTGGTGATTTGAATTTAAAAAATAAATGCACAGTGCATTTCCATAGCTGTGGATGAGTCCACTGACACCACTGAGAATAATAATAAATAATAATAATAGATTTAATTTGAAGAGAGAAGCGCCTTTCTCAGACTCAAGGACACTGTACAAGGAGAGAGAAGCTATATAAAAGAAAGGGTAGATAGAAATATATAGTAACAACAGGAACAAAAATGTAAAACAAGTAAAAAAGAAAGCAATGTTGTTTTTAGTTAACTTTCTTCTTCCACTGGACAGCAGTCCAATTGGATGAAGTGGAACAAGAAAGTTAACAAAAAAGTACCTGTGGCATAAAAGAAAATAGCCAGGGGGTGGGCTACTTGGGAGCAGGGCCATGTTGTGTGAAGGCAAGTGTGAACAGGTGTGTTCTGCAAAAGAATGCTCAGTTGCTGGTGTTTGTGAGGTTTTATGATGATGCAAGGGGGTAGTTTGTTGAAGATGTATTGCGCCTGACAAACCTGAGAGGACACACAAGGGGGGAAGACATAAGAGGAGCAAGTCTCTGGGAGTCTCTGGCAGCAAGGAGTAGGTTCATGTTCTGAAGAACTGTTCATGTTCTGAAATGTTATTGCTAAAGATTGAGAAGATTGGATCAGTTGTACTTTTTTTTTGAATACTTGAAACCCTTTTATTGTGGAATATTTGATGCTGCCCAGCCTCACCCAGACTCTACCTCCAGCGGCCCCCAGGTACATTAAGTTTGAGACCCCTGGTCTAAACGTAATATTAGTGGTTTTGACACTGCAATGTTTAACGCATTATCAAAACATGTGATGTCAACATGGAGAATCACAACAAAACATGTACCAGTTTTCATGCTACTACAGTAGTGTGCATATCACTGTAAGCTCAGCAAATATCAGACAAACATACTGTAGCCAGTACAGGTTACAATTACAGTGGTTACAATCACAGAACATTTTTAGAAATTTAAATAAGAGTACAGAAAATACTAGTTTGCCTAGTTTGCCTCACATGTCAACATGTGATTCTCCATGAATAAAAATAAGGAAGTTCCAGGCACTCTTCTTGTATATAAAAAAGGCTTTAATAAATAGCTTAGTTCATATTAGAACCATTAAAAAAACACCTACATGTTTCGGCCTCTCTATCGTCCTTCTTCAGGGAATACAGATATACAAATGAGTAGAGAGGCTGCCTTTGTTTTGGTCTCTAGATATGGGAGGACCTCTGGAGTCTAGAGGCACATACTATTGTGACAGTTAGACCTCAGGCTGACTAGGTACACACACCTGAGCTAAATAGAGCAATTAGCACAGCCTCCACCTTGAATATAGCTCTGTTTACTCATTTGTATGTCTGTATGCCCTGAAAAAGGCAGATAGAGAGGCCAAAACATGTAGGTGTTTTTTTAATGGTTCTAATATTAACTAAGCAATTTATTAAAGCCTTTTTTATATACAAGAAGAGTGCCTGGAACTTCCTTATTTTTATTCAACTGACTTCCCTCATCCAAGAGCACCTTCAAAAAAACACTGGATTCACACCACAAAGACGCTGCAGCCCTCCTTCTTGTTCAAATGTGATTCCCCATGTTGACATGTTGAGTGATTTGGGTATATGGAGATAAAAAAATATATATATATTTGCATCAGTCTGCATCATTGGGCTTGTGTTCAGTGTATTGTATATTTGCACATTCTCATTGTACTTCACTCTTCTTCCATTTTGGTTGAAGACAGGTGAACTCACCTTCTGCATTTTACTATAGTGCTTACTGTACTGTATTTTCTTGTTGTTCAAACAACTTCTAAGCTTAGACGTCTACCATACTTTCATTTTTCACCCCACTTTAGACGTTGTTTAAACGTCTAAGCTCAGACGTCTACCGAACTTTCACTTTTCACCCCACTTTTGATGTTGTTTAAACGTCTAAGCTTAGACGTTGTTTGAACGTCATCAGTGTGCGAACCATACCATGGTCTTCGGGGGAGCTCATTATATTTGTGGGGGGGGGTCAGCAGCGCTGCGCGTGCCTCACAGGGAGGACTTTACTGTGACGCTTGCAATGCTGACATAGGCTATAGGTATGAGTAACGTTACAGAACCACACATAGTTCACACCACACAGGTCTGCTTGCATGATGAAGACGCACATATTGAAATACACATGCTCAGATTAACCCCTCTGATCCAACACTAAAATTCACACACAACAGTCCTATTTACACATAAACACACGGATGAAGCAATACCGAACAACAAGTCAACGACCAAACACATCGAGTCTAACATTATTATAGGCAAATGCAACATTATCACACCAGTCAGCACCCTGGTCAGTACTAAAAAACAGGGTGAGAGCCGCACGCAGGGGCGGACCTAGCACATTTGGCGCCCTAGGCGAGATTCACCACTTTTTTTTTATTGTTTTGCTCGGCGCAGTTTTGGCGCACCCCTCTATATCTGCAACCATTATTTTTACATTAAAAAAATGCTAACATAAGGGAAAATGAGCCAAACATCTAAAACAGTCGGTTGGTCTGAGCCTCGGTCTGAGTCGGGGAGGCTCAGACCGACCGACTGTTTTAGATTTTTGGCTCATTTTCCCTTATGTTAGAACAATACACCGAAGGTTAACCCTTTCACGACCGTTGGTTGTGTGATAGTAAAGGGTTAACCCTCCGCCGTGTGGCAGTGAAAGGGTTAACAGTTATACAGTAAAGTACTGCACCTTTATTTTTTACAAGCAAGAACCAGAGCTAAGAATAAATGTAAAGTGCACACTAAAGAATTAAAACAAATAAACAACTTAGCTAACACACAATAATAATAATAATAATAATAATAATAATAATAATAATAATAATAATAATAATAATAATAATAATAATAATAATAATAATAATAATAATAACAAACAATAAAATAACGTGCAAATTTGCTTTAAAAGAAAATTATGTATTGTAAAATATGTTACACATATATAATAAAAATATAATATGCTAAATAAACAAACAAATAAATAAAAATTACAAATTCACTTTGTCTAAAGAACTATTTACATTCCACTCCCTATCATCACACTTCAAGGTTAGCCTGTAGCTCCTACTGGTTTCCATTTACAGTGCAATCCTTCTGGCCTTCCTCGCTGCAAAGTCATCAATCACATCAAATTGTCCAACTCCTGAGCCAGCTCCTTCCCATCCAAATCAGATTGCCCTCCATGGTTTAAGGTGTGTACAAGTGCCTCTGCTTGCTTCATCAGCTCTTGGTGTGGCAGGTCTTGGAAGTTGTACAAAATTGCTTACCTTTCACCTTGGCACGTTTCTCGTCTTCTTCTTTTCTTCTCTTTTTAAACTGGATGGCCGGATGGCTTTTGCCTCTTCATAGTTCTCTAACGTTAGTCTTTCTTTCCTCAACGCTCAATTCTATAAACACTTGACCGATACCCATCAATGCACAGCGCTCTAGCATGTTCTGACTGTGAACACCTAAAGCGAGGCTCAGACCGACCGACCGTTTTAGATTTTTGGCTCATTTTCCCTTATGTTAGAATTTTTTTTATGGAAAAATAATGGTTGCAGATATAGAGGGGGGCGCCAAAACGGCGCAGAAAAAAATTAAAATAAATAAAAAACGCCTATATCGCCTGTAGGAAGGTCCGCCCCTGGCCGCACGCACCCACACACGAGACAAGCACAGCTGCGCATGTAACCACCAACGCACAATAGTTCAAGTTTCAAGTTTCAAGTTTCTTTAATAGTTGTCATACAGAAGTACAGAATACTTTTATACAAAATGCTTCTTACTGTTACGCTCCAGAGACTGTACAAGACAAGATAAGTATGAAATAAAATAACATAGTATAGCATGTAAATTAGAAGTAAAAAAAATGAGGTCACAGTGTTCAGTATAGACATATGTACAATATTCGATGCAGAATAGACGTAACTGAGTTACCATATAATATACAATACTGTGTAGTGTACTAATATACAATACTATATAGTGCAAGGCAGAAATAGGATGAGGTGCAATTTAGGTACAATTTTCAGTAGGTGTACGAGTTGTAGTGCAAATCCTTTATCAATAAATATAAAGTGTGTTTGTGTGATCTAAAGTGTGGAGAGTGGGTGCTGCAGTGTGTTGTTTGTTTAAGTGAGTGTGTGCGTGTGGGTGTGTGTGCTGTGTGCATTTGATGGTTGTTGCATAGTGTTTATTGTTCGTTTAGCAGCCTGATGGCCTGGGGATAGAAGCTTCTTCTGAGTCTTTCTGTGCTCGCCTTAAGACTCCGGTATCGCTTGCCTGACCGCAGCAGTTCAAAGAGGCAGTTGTTCGGGTGGCTCGAGTCCTTAATAATTCTCTTAGCCTTCCCCTTGCACCGCTTGTTGTAAATGTTCTGGAGGGTGGGAAGCCCCCCTCCAATTGTGCGTTCGGCTGAACGTGTCACTCTTTGTAGTCTGCTACGGTCTTGTGCAGTGCTATTCCCAAACCAGGAGGTGATGTTGCCAGTCAGGATGCTCTCTATTGTACATGAGTAGAAGTTCCTGAGGATCTTCTGACTGACTTGGAACTTCCTTAGGCGCCTGAGGAAGTAGAAGCGTTGTCGTGCCTTCTTCACAACACTGTCAATGTGTGTGGTCCATGTCAAATCCTCGGATATGTGGGCTCCGAGGTACTTGAAACTGTTCACTCTCTCAACTGGTGCCCCGTCGATGCTGAGGGGGCTGTAGTCCTTGACCCCCAACCTCCTGAAGTCCACAATCATCTCTTTTGTTTTGCTGACGTTCAGGGAGAGGCAGTTCTCCTGACACCACTGTGACAGGTTCTCTACCTCTTCCAGGTAGGCCCTTTCGTCGTTGGCAGAGATCAGGCCCACCACTACTGTGTCATCAGCAAATTTGATGATGGTGTTGTTGTTCCGCTGTGCTACGCAGTCATGTGTGTACAGAGAGTAGAGGAGCGGGCTCAGAACACAGCCCTGGGGGGCCCCTATGTTGAGCGTGATGGATGAGGAGGTGCAGTTGCCTGCTCTTACCACCTGGGGTCTGCCCGTCAGGAAGTCCAAGACCCACTGGCAGAGGTCATAGTTCAAGCCCAGGTCCCTGAGCTTGGCTATGAGTTTGGAGGGGACTATGGTATTGAATGCTGAGCTGTAGTCGATGAACAGCATTCTCACATAGTTCCCCTGCCTCTTGTCCAGGTGTGATGCTGCTGTGTGCAGCACATGGGCTATGGCGTCCTCCGTGGACCTGTTGGGGCGATATGCAAATTGCAGAGGGTCCAGGTTGATGGGGAGGGAGGAACAGATGTAGCCCTTCACTAGCTTCTCAAAGCACTTCATGGCTATGGAGGTGAGGGCTACAGGGCGGTAGTCGTTGAGGCAAGCGGGCGTAGATTTTTTGGGTACAGGGATGATGGTGGACTTCTTCAGACAGGTGGGGATGACAGCCTGTTCCAAGGACAGGTTGAAGATGTCAGTGAATACCGGGGCCAGTTGGTCGGCACAGACTTTTAGGACGCGGCCGGGGATGCCGTCCGGTCCTGCTGCCTTCCTGATATTCACTTTTTTAAAGATCCGTCTCACCTCATGCTCTGTTACCCTGAACACTGAGTCTCCATCAGCAGACCCCCCCCCCCCCCCCCCCCCCATTGCCGTGGTTTGTAGGCTGGTGTTTTTATTCACAGCCTCAAACCTCGCATAGAAGGAATTGAGATCATTTGCTAAGGAGATGTCACTGTTCAGTTTGAGGGAGGTGCCTTTGTAATCTGTCATTGTTCTGAGGCCCTGCCACATGCCTCTAGAGTCAGCCTGTTCAAACTGAAGTTCAACTTTATCCCTGTAACGCCGTTTTGCCTCTATTACTGCTCTCCTGACGTTGTATCTTGCCATCTTGTGTTCTTCCATGTTGCCTGTCTCCAGCCCGGTGTTGTATGCTGATGTGCGCACTTTCAGAGCCTCACGGACGGATTTGTCTACCCAGGGCTTTTGATTTGGGTAGATTTGAATTGTGGTGGAGGGGATTGTTTCTTCTACCAGAGTACAGACATAGTCAAGCACCGTTTCAGTGTATTCGTTAATATTGGCTGTGTTATCACGGAATACACTCCAGTCTGTGCATTCAAGTGCAGCTTGGAGTGACTCCTCTGACGTCACGGCCCAACGCTTAACCTCTCGCGAGACCACCGGCGTTCGCTTGAGACTTTGTTTATACTTTGGCAAAAGGAATATGGCGGCGTGATCGGACTTACCGAATGGACTAAGAGCCTGTGACTTATACCCATTCTTAAATTGTGAGTATACATGGTCTAATATGTTCTCGCCTCTGGTGGGACAGGTCACATGCTGATAGAAATTCGGCAACACCTTTTTAAGACGCGTGCTGTTGAAATCACCCAGAACCACAATGGCAGCGTCAACGCTAGCTATCTGTTGTTTGTTTACCTCGTCGTGAAGTTTTGAAAGTGCGACCCCAGTGTTTGCGTGTGGTGGAATGTACACTCCGATGAGGATGATGGACGTTAACTCTCTTGGGAGGAAGAAGGGTCGACATTTTATCGTGATAAACTCCAGGTCTGGGGAGCAGTGGTTAGACAGTTCCTTTGCGTTGCCTAAATTGCACCACTCCTTGTTTATCATGAAGGCAATGCCGCCTCCTTTCTTCTTTAGTGACTCTTCTGCCGTCCGGTCCTTGCGGAGAACGAAGAAGTGGTCTGCCGGTTCTATTGCGTGATTCGGGACATCTGGACTCAGCCAAGTTTCTGTGAAACAGAGGACGTTACAATCCCGAATGTCCCTCTGGAATTGGATCCGTGCTCTGATGTCGTCCAGTTTATTTCCTATCGATTGCACATTGGCCAACAATATGCTGGGCAATGTGGTTCTGTGTCGTTTGGACCTCAGTCTGTTCCGGACCCCGGCTCTCTTCCCTCGTCTTCGCGGCTTCTCCTGGCTTTGGCCACGGCCACAACAAAGGACATTTTATAAATGAGCAATAATGATAATAATACAGTTACTGTAATTAGGAAAAGTAGGTCTTACTTTAACACAGAAGCGACCACAAAGGCCTGGGATCAGCTGCCTGCGAGATGTGTCCTCACTTGCTGTTTTAAAGTGGCGCGCTAAAGCAGGGTAGTTATTCCAGACTGCTTTTACAGTATTAAAATTACTCGCCACCCACCTGATGGTGAAGGTCTGCCCAATTCTCAAAATCTGCATGTCACAGAAGTAGTCCCTGCAGCAGGTTGTTAGTGCAGCACGGTGGTGTAGTGGTCAAACACTATCGCCTCACAGCAAGAAGGTCCAGGGTTCGATTCCCGCTTGGGGACCAGGTTTCCATGATGCCAGTTACCCAGATGGGGTATCTCCCAGGCCTTTCTGTGTGGAGTTTGCATGTTCTCCCCGTGCTCGCAAGGGTTTCCCCCCCGATAAGATAAACCCAATGGAAAAACATGCACAACAACAAGATCGCTAACGCTGTGGCGTCCTTGACGAAGACGGACAGGAGCACTTGGATTGGTCCCCTGGCGCGGCTCACGTTGACGCCTGTCTGCTCCCGGCTGCCCTTGGGGGGGAAGGATGATGGGATGGGTTAATCGCAGAGACACATGCATCGCATGTGTGCCAATTGATGACCTCTGAGCAGGTCCTAAATTATTATTATTATTATTATTAGCTTAAAATTGTCTGCGATTGAAGAAGTAGATGCTCCTACCGGCTCCTGCTCAGTCGAGTCGATTGGCTGCTTCGCCTTCTTTGTAAAACCAAAATTGGTTAGAAGGCTTACTTCTTTGATTTTTCGTTTAACTTTCGACATTATCCTGAATACCTGTATTTTCTTTCTTTTAAAACGGTGGGTGAAGTTTGATTTGTGCCTGCAGGCTGCAGCGCCGCCACGCTCCGAATGGTAAACGCAATAATAGCATGCATGTTGCTATCTATTACGAGTAGGGTATATCTGCAGTGCCGCAACCCCATAGATTTATGCTATTGTCTATTACGGTGAATTAGTGCGCAAATCATGAATCATACATCAAAATAGCCAAATTTTACGCATTATACACGATGATGACGATACAGAAAATTACAGAAAAATTATAAATGCATGGCAAAAATAGCATTTATTGTCAGTATTTTAGAGACCCCCCCAAAAATTCACAAATCATGTTTTCAGGGGAGCTGATGTCTCATCTAGGGGAGCCATGGCTCATGGCTCCCCTAGCTCCCCCATGGTTCGCACCCTGAACGTCATGACATAGACGTCTAGCAAACGTTCCCTTTTCACCCCACTTTAGATTTAATTTAGCCTAGACGTCTATGGGCCATTTAGACGTATTTTAAACGTCTATTCAATGTAAAATTGCTCAGTGGGCTTATATTATTCGAATTACTTGTTTTATTAGGAGAACACAAATACTGCGCTGCCCGTAGTACAGTCCATGCAGTCCGCTCATGGTACAGTACGCCCGACTCTGGCGGCCTTAATATGTGTACTGTAGAAAGTGGTGCGCTCAGCCGAGCGTACCACGGGTATTGCACTACCCCCCCTGCAGGTTCTATACAACAAGAGGTGCAAATCCAGAGCCTGCAGGATAATGAAAGACCCTCACCACCCCAATAACAGCCTGTTTCAGCTGCTGAGGTCAGGCAGACGCCTGCAAATCCCAGCTACTAGGACAGAGCGGCTTAGGCTCAGCTTCTTCCCCCAGGCCATCAGAGCCATGAACAATGTACATTGAGTGCTCAGAACATTGAACTGTCCACACACAAGCACACATGAACACACACACGACACGCACACTGTGCACGCTCACACACGAGCAGCCACTTAACACTTTAACATGAGCGGGCACACACTCATGTCGCACACACGCACACTTATGGCCAAAGGAAAGGACACTTTAAATTAGAATAACAGGAACAGTGTATTGCACTACCAAAGCTAACTAGCATGTCACACATGCGCTGTAAATAACTATGTACAGATACCGAGATGTCACTCCATGTTACCTGCTATCTGTTACTGCACAATGTTGTTTCTTCTTTTGATTCTATTATATGTACCACTGTATTGCACATCGTTGCGGGCAAGACCACCCGCATTTCATTGTATACCTGTATGCCGTGACAATTAAAACTCTTGACTTGACTTGACTTGACTTGACTTGTACTTACTAGGGGTGGAACGGTACGTATTCGAACCATACACCGTTCGGCATGACCTCCCCGGTTCGGGGCATGTGTGTATTGTTCGGTTCACGGGATGAGCAAAAAAAAATCTTTATTTGGCACAGAGCTGTGAGAGGTGACGCGCTTGCTGCTCAGCTGGCAGCAACAGCAGGTGCTGGTGTGGAAATTGCAAGCGCAATATATTATAAATCAATCTTCATTACGACTTTAAAAACATAGCCATTAACATTACATAGGCCTACACACATCTTGCCATAACGTTAGCACTTAGCACGGTTTGTACAACGCACTTTAACTATGTTAGCCCGCCAGCCCTAATACAGCTGAATGAAATGTTACCGTAGCTACTAGCTACTAGCTAGCAGAGGAGAAAATGGGAGTCTGAGAGACAATGATAGGCGTTTATTCAACATCCAAGAGGGCTAACATACAAGTGTGTTTACTAACTCCAACCGGGACTATTGCCGCTTTTCCACTGCATGTTATCAACTTGATTCAACTCTGGTAATGTTAGAGTCGAGAAGGTCCGTGACGCTAAAATGTCTGTGCGGTCCCCCAACCCATAGATAGTTCCAACTCACCGAATTACATTAATCCACCACAGTTGCACTCAATATTTAAATAATGTTAGTCTAAATAAATGTAGACAGATAATGTACATATTAATTTCAAGCGGAAAACTAATCCACCCATTAACACATTCCCCGCCAAACACATTGTACGACGGGTTTGCTGATCATGCGAATTCCGCCAATATTTTCGTATGAATATATGAATGAAAAAGTATAACGTTCCTACATCCTGAACGATAGATAATCGATGTTGAATGGGCTATAGTAATGTCAATTTAGCAATACAATTTAAAAAGTTATAGACCTGCAAAGACCTCCATAGGCTTAGACTGGTGGCAGTGATCATACATTGATGGATATAAGCGTGGCAGTTAATGTGTTAAGAACTGACAATCAGGGGCGGTCAGGTGGCGTAACGGAGATTGCGTTCGTCACCAACCCCGGAGCGGCTGGATTCGCCTGTTCGAATCCAGCTCACAGCTCCGGGGTTGTCACCAGCTTGGCTGGCCGTTCACACTAATACAATTGGCAGTATTAGAGGGTGGGAGAAGCTGGCGGGGTGGGTCCGGGTCGTTGTAAACAGCGACTCCTACAGTTCGGTCGGGGCGCCTGCTAAGCGCGGATAGGATCTAAGTGGGATAGTGTGATCCTTCCACACGCTACGCCCTCTCAGTGAGAATCCGTGCTGCCAGGTGAAAAGAAGCGGTTGATTGGCTGGACGTGTGTCGGAGGAAGCACGTGGTAGCCTCCACTCTCCCAGACCGACTGTGGGGGGTACGTGCGCAGCGACCAGGAAGGGGATTGGGAATTGGCATAACGACTAACATTGGGGTGGGAGAAAATCGGAGGAAAAAGGAGGGGGAAAAAGATTTAAAAAAAAAAAATAAAAATAACTGACAATCAGAGAATTTAAACATTGTTGAAATTTGTTTGTGTTTATTTTAAAGAAAGGAAAGTCTAGTGCTGGCTGAGCATATTGTTTGTTTGCACTAAGTTAATACTTTGACAAATGTAGCCTATATTTTTCAGTCAGTTCGGTCTTTGTGTGCCAAACATTATTTAAGGCAAACCACTGTAAACTTTTTTTTTTTTAAATATATATATATATATAAATGAGAAGCATGTTTACATTTTTGTAAACATAAAAGTGTTACATAAAAAAAAAACGTATATCGAACCGAACCGAAAACCGTTAGCCCAAAACCGTGACACGAACCGAACCGTCGATTTTGTGAACCGTTCCACCCCTAGTACTTACTGTACGTATAGGTCAAAGCATATATAGTTATACTAAATCCTAATGAAACAAGTAATTAGAATAATATAAGCCTACTCTTCATTCATTAGACACGTAGGCTATACTGGCGCACACAACAAGACTTATGTAATATTAATGGAGTCTATTTCCACACGATTAGCTTTAGTTCTTATTTATTTATTTATCCACTGTCATTTTCAGTGTTGGTGTAGTAGGCTACATAGTGTATTTAAATATCTGTTTTATTGATTAATGATATATTTGAAGGAATGCAAGTTATAGCTATATCAAACAAGTGACTGTCCTATTGTACCAATCATGGGATATATTGCATGTTGGCTATAACCTGCATTCTTTCAAATGTATAATTAATCAATAAAACATATGTAACAAATAAGAAATACAAATTCCACATTAGGCATTAAATAATTATTATTTTCAATCATTTCACAATAATTACATAATTGTGTTTGAATATCTGAGTAATTAAAGTAATTATACATTTGTCCAAAATAGCTGGTTCAGATATGGTTAATCCAGCTGCTCTGTGATCAGATTAATCCATATTATTTATTTTTCCGACATCAAATGGGTAATTCTTTTTCGTACAAATATTGTCATATTTATTGAAATTATAAATAATTAATTAATTCCAAGGAGGCCTTGGTCTCTGGTCTGCATCCCCTTAACAATTGTGTCTATTGAGCTGTACTGTATTGTACCCATTCTGCAATCTGTTAATAAAAATGTTCAATCAATCAATCAATCATAAGTGTGCTCCTCAGCACTCTTAAATTCTGCTCTCAGCCACGGCCAAATCCAATCTCACGGAAGTTTGGGGAATCTCTACCAGCCCTAATACGTCGCAAATCAGCCTGAGATAAAATATCTTGTCGTAAATCCGTTCGGGAATGAGACCCAAATTGTTTTCGATAATTTTTTTGTTTTGTGAAATGATGCTTAGTAATGTTTACATTGTTGCAGGCCTTGAGGGGGATTTTGGTGTCAAAGTTTGCTTTTGAGCATATGGGCAACTGTTTTGGTTTTGAAACACAAATGTTTTGTGTATATAGCTTGAGAAAAGTGTTTTGTGAAAAGGGAGGTCAGTTTCATGGAATGTGTTTTAGCAATCGTGAAAAACTGTAATGGAGACCTTGGACTCGTTATTCCTGATTCACTACTCTCTTTAACCCAGATGAGTCAGGAACCGCCCAGTAGTCACAGTAACACGTACTTCATACCTTCAAGGATGAAGTGACGGAGAAAGAATTTCTTCTCAAAATCTCAGATTTCAACTTGCAAATGTTGTTCTTTCAGTGTGGTAGGACTTCATAGGAGTCGGTGGATTAACGTTTTTCTCTTAAAGTGGTCTAAACTGATTGGGGTAAGAATTATTCAATTAAATTGACTCAACCTTTATGAATGTGGAGAGTTGACAAGAGCTCTCAATTGACCCAAGTGCCTAAGTAAAAATAGAATAGATTAGCTGTCAATCGATTAAAATATTTAATCTGATTAATGGCATGATTGTCCATATTTAACTCGCGATTAATCGCAAATTAATCAAATAAATTAAAAAAAAATTTAAACTTAAATGGATATTTTTCAAGTTCCAAGTTTTAATAATCTTATTAACATGAGAGTCAACAAATGATTGCTTTATGCAGCCATTTAACACAAAAGGATGACCCTCATGCATTGCAAATTTGCATCAAATTCAAAGCACAAAATAACTTAAAAGAAAATTATAATTTAAAACAATGAATAAAGTGTGCATGAAATAATAGGGGAAAGAAATGGTTAGGAACTTGTTACATTCACCCACACAAGGGCTGAGTACTCACCCCCCCCCCCTCTCTCTCACACACACTCTCCCAGCTCTCTTTCTATCTTGCCCCTTCCTCATCTCTCTCACCCCCCATCTCTCTCTCTCTCTCTCTCTATCTCACACACACACACACACACACACACACACACACACACACACACACACACACACACACACACACACACACACACACACACACACACACACACACACACACACACACACACACACACACACACACACACACACTTTGAGTCAGAAACAAACATAGTATCAATGAGAGTATCAATAATGCACCTGAGTGAAGTCCAGTAAAAAATTAAATAAAAATGTCTTTCTAAAAAGTTAATCGTGAGTTAAAAAACATAGTGGCGTTAATAGAATCATGCGTTAACACGTTAATACCGCATTAACTTTGACAGCCTTAATAGAAGATATTAACAGTTTGATATTAGTAATGTTTTCATAGAATAGTTTAACCGTTTGATGATATTAGTTATCTTCTTTCTACAGGAAACATGGCAGAGTCCAAAGTTCACGGTAAGTCACCACCATAGAAGGTGGAAGCGTCCATCATGCCTGCTAGCATAACATTAGCGTGTAGGATAATATGTACCGAGTCCACACAATGCACATTCATTTAGAACAGTGATCAGTATATTTAAACACAAACACTTGAAGTACAGAGTGGATGGTCGCTACCCACAATCCTTTCAACACACAGTTCTCTGCGCCAGGTAATTGTGTTGTTTCTGGCTCGAGGTCAATGAAAATCTTCCAAACAAACGTAAGAAACAAAAGCATAGAGCATCATAGGGGCCACTGAAGCATCATATGGGCCACTGAAGCATCATAGGGACCACTGAAGCATCATAGGGGTCACTGAACCATCATAGGGGCCATATGTGTTTTTTTTGCCAAACTGACAGTGTAACCTCCTGACTGCATAGCTAGCAAGTGGAAACAGCTGTGAGTGAAAGTTCCTCTTCTGGCCTCAGAAGCAGCCACTTCCAGCTGGATGTGCAGGTCCTCCTAGTTACTAGTAGTATGTAGCATATTACACATACTGCACTCCATGTAAGCTCCAACAGTATGTAGTATGATGTACACACTTTGTGTATGTAGTATGATGTACACACTTTATGTATGTAATACATACAGTACAATGAATTCAGAAGCTGCACGTGAGACCACATGAATTGTATTGAAGCAAGTGACCCCGCCTCCCCCTGTTCATTGGTTGATGTTTCTCCTTTTTGTCTCCCCTGTTCATTGGTTGATGTTTATCCTTGTTTCAACAAATAAACTTGAGTTTCAGACTCAATACAAGGTCATGTTATGAGTTAACTTCTTAAGCCCGGAGCCCTATTTTCTGAAAATCCGCCTAAAATACATACCTAAGTAAATGGAATATTGCTCCACTTCTACAAGGTCCATGTGCATATTCTTGGTATCTAGGGACATCTATGGACCTCAGTGAATGTATTCAAAGTGTCAGAAATATTGTGTCTATTACTAAGCTTGCTTAAATTGTGATGAAACAAAGGAGAATAGGAATTATGATTTTGATAGTGAATAACACCATGGTAAAAATGACCAGACATGAAAAACTGCCGATCTCGTTCAGTACCTTCTTGCGGTCATGTGTACAGAAAATCTAAGGAAATGAATAAAGAGAAGATGATTCAACAGAAGGTTTTGTAGATACAGTACTGAATTCTCCCATCCAGACTAATGCAATTTGAAATATTATTATAGAATATAGAATAGCAGGCTTATAAATTACCTTATTATAGCCAATTCGCACATGTATGGATTGTGCCAATTCTTATATTTCAAATGCCCGAGTTCAATTTGGATTTAGTATCACCAAGCGTGCATAAGAACAGATAATGAAATCTACTGTATTTACAGTAGCTTTTTTATTTTTGGCAGGGTGCCACCATTTTGAAACTAATTTCAAATCTGATTATTGCTACATGCTAGAAATAGGGGAGACAACGTTTTGTGGTTTATTATCCCGAGTAATACTGTAAATAAAAAAAATGCATACAGAAGTAATTAGCTTGAAGCTCCATAGAGCTCATTGAAAGCTCTCGGTGTCCTCTTCAAAATGGCTACTACAATTTCCGACGTTCAATTTTTCCAAAATGGTCGGCTTTTGCGACCAAAACAATAGAACATTTTAAATCTATCTAATAACACTTTAACCTATTGGTAAACTAACGTATTGATGATAATATACATTATAACTGTTGTTGTGACATGGTTATGATGTTTATACTTGAATACGTTTGAAAAATAAAACAATACTTTTGTCAGACAGTCTAGACAGATTGATTTATGATGTGATGGCATTTGCGGTCCGGCCCCGGACGGGTGAAAGAGGTTGTGTGTGCGCGCTTCAGAGCCAGCTTCAGAAGAACACTCGTTTTTCTTCTTACTGCTAAATCCGCCTTCGGGTACGTGTTTCATTGTACCGTTCGGGTTCTCTAGGGTAAGAGAATGTAGCCCATTTCTTCCCACCTCATGCACTACACCTCGACCTGACATTTGGGGCTGTAGTATTTGTTGTAAGTTTGTCCCCTCCCAGGTACCGTAGTCCAGGAGGGGAGTCACGTGATGTACTGTACAGCGTCAATCTGAATCCGGCAGGGAATAAACAACCAGCACGAGAGAAGTTGTCCGATGTCGTTATTATTATAAAGTGTTAAGTTAACCTAGCCAGAAGGGGCTGTGCCCCTTTTGCTTACTATGAGGCCTTCACAGCTGCAGATGTATGCAGTGTAGGTGACAATTTTTCCTAAATGGTCACTGTGTATAAAACTCCAGAAGAGAATTCTATGTGAAGTGGACAAATAATTAGTGAGTGATGTTCTTCAGTATATCTGCTTGATTATGAATAATAGTAAACAGATTAGTTACTACGTGTCAATATGTTTTTCCTTCCATCCAACAGAAAACGTTCAACTCACCCCTGAATACATTAAGGAGGCTCAACTAGGCCTTGATGTCATTCTCAAGTGCCACCTCTCTCCTGCGAACAGTGCTGTTGCCATGACAATCAGGTGGTTTAAAGGGTCAGAGTGTATTTACGTGTATAAGAAGGGCCAGGTGATAGAGGGGAAGGACTACGAGGGCAGACTGAGTCTCACCCATCAGGAGCTGGAGAGAGGCAACGTGTCTCTGACACTGAGATGCTACAGCCAGAATGATTCAGGATTTTATATCTGTCAGGTCATCCATGGAGACCAGCAGGAGGAGACTGTTGTGTTTTTATACCATGGTAAGTATTCTATAACTACAGTCCATGATTATCAACCTTGACATGAACAATGATATGATGCCATGTATGTCCCTTTACATATGAATTTCACTGCATTAATATACACAAGTAGGAGTTATTTCCTTACTCTGAATTATGTTAGACACGATCACTACCAAGTTCAATTTATTGGCCATATGTATGTTTAACCCTTTCACTGCCGCACTACCAAACGGCGACCGTCGGTTGTGTGATAGTAAAGGGTTAACCTTCTGTCGTGTGGCAGTGAAAGGGTTCTGCCAACAACGATTAAACTCGTTATTGGCCGCCAATCGTTGAACGCCAACAACGAGTATACTCATTATTTGATCGTTATTTATTTTATTCGCTATTTCCATTCATTATCCATCCAGGGAGCATGGTGTTATCATAGGGAATGAGTCTGAGATTGCAAAAGTCCAATACCGCCACCTGGTAGGATGCAGCTGGTATTGCACTTCCTTTGAAACTCTGTGTATTGGGCTGTGCATCGATTATATTGGTCCGGGCGGACTTTTCTAATAACCTGAACCTAGGGCTTCACCCGATCGCATTGAATAGTTTTCGGGACCCCCGATTCATTATGCTGTGGTGGGTTATGTCGTGGGCCAAATGGACATACGAGCTACCAGATGGCAATCAAATAATTCAGCTTGATTGTGCCTTGTTTTCATAGCCATGTATGTTGTTGTATTAACAAATGCCGTTATTGACAATCAATTAATCAGAAACTAAACGAAACGAAAATGCAATAATTGCCATCTAGTTTTTTTTTATCGGAACAAGGCTTAGAGTATGTGCTCATGGTGGCTATTTAAACACAAAAACACTCATGTTTACCATTTTAGCCAATTCGGAATTTCTTCTAGAAAAAAAAGTTACATTGGTGGTGTTAGGGTCCAAACAGATCCAGTATAGAAAAATGGCTATATACATCAGTTTGCTTCATAGAAATGCTATGGCTACCTATGTGGATATTGAGAGCGCGGTCTATCTTGACTTTCATTCATACCTATGTGGATCACATGTGGCTCAATCAAGGTTCATATTAGACTAGACACGTCACCCCCCACCCCTGCATGGGAACAAGAGCAGGAGCGAGAGCGGGAGGTGGAGAGGAACAGAGCGAGAGGGAGCGGAGGAAGAAAGTGATAGGGAGGTGAAGAGGGAGAGGAGGAACAGAGTGAAAGGGAGGTGGATAGGGAGAGGAGGAACAGAGCAATAGAGAGATGGAGAGGAGGAACAGAGTGATAGGGAGGTGTAGAGGGAGAGGAGGAACAGAGTGATAGGATTGATTGATTGATTTTATTGTGGATTAGAGACATCATCCAAGGGATAAAAACATGATAAAATGCAAGCACTTAGGAACAAGAGCAGGAGCGAGAGAGGGAGGTGGAGAGGAGGAACAGAGCGATAGGGAGAGGGAGAGGAGGAAGAGAGTGATAGGGAGGTGGAGAGGTAGAGGAGGAACAGAGTGATAGGGAGGTGGAGAGGGATAGGAGGAACAGAGCGATAGAGAGAGGGAGAGGAGTAAGAGAGTGATAGGGAGGTGGAGAGGGAGAGGAGGAACAGAGTGATAGGGAGGTGGAGAGGACGAAGAGAGTGATAGGGGAGAGGGAGAGGAGGAACAGTGTGATAGGCAGGTGGAGAGGGAGAGGAGGAAGAGAGTTATATGGAGGTGGAGAGGGAGAGGAACAGAGGGAGAGGAGGAACAGTGTGATAAGGAGGTGGAGAGGGAGAGGAGGAAGAGAGTGATAGGGAGGTGGAGACGGAGAGGAACAGAGTGATAGGGAGGTGGAGAGGGAGAGGAGGAAGAGTGATAGGGAGGTGGAGACCGAGAGGAACAGAGTGATAGGGAGGTGGAGACCGAGAGGAACAGAGTGATGGAAAGGGAGAGGAGGGGCTGCTCTTGCATGTGTTTTTTTTGGGACTAATTGCGACAGCTGCAAGCAAGCAGCAAGGATGGTCAGCATTATGCTCCGGTGAAAGTTTGATCATTTAACTAAAATGACGGTTACTAGAACAGAATACTGAAGATGTCCCCCCTTTGTGTAGCATGCAGCCAATGAGGTATTTAGTGTTTGTTTGTATTTTACTTTGTTAAAGTGCTATTTCACATGCTGTGCATGTTATTATTTTATGTTAAACTAACAAGGCTTACAGGTTATAAGTACTCAGACTAGTGGTGATGATGGCTCTTTCAAGGAGTCTGAGCAGTTTGTAAAATAGGTTAAAACGGCTCAGTCTGAGCTTTTATTGGCAATGGAGCAGAAGATGCTATGTGTCATCTGTACTGTGCTGCTTCCTATGAGTTGTGTTAGAAAATACAGATATTACCATGTTGGCAGGTTCCTTTCATCTGTGGCTTTATTGTCTATGTTCTCTAAATCATTTTTGTTTTTCCTTTTTACAGAATACTGGGGTGAGTATATTTACATGGTTTTCCTCTTTTCTCGCCAGCCGGTCTAGCCATCTTTGTACTCAGTGTGTAAAGGATAGGGATTTTCACTGTGCGTTGCTGTGTTTGCAGGGCTATATCTATATTCTAATCTATATTATAGCTATGGAGACAATACTATGGCTCATTTGACATTAACTATCTATCGTTCAACATGTGAAAAAGAATAAAATTTTTCATGTATACGTTCACGTGTTATACCGTGGTTCAGTAGTTTCAGAGTGATCCTGGCTAATTCCTGGTAACTGTGTTATGGAGCAATATGTGAATTTTACTAAAAGTGTTCGCGTTGCTCGCCTGGACACGCTACTATTTCCAATTCAAAGGTATATAATAGGTATTATGTTTCATCATGAATGCATGAAAGGGGGGGGGGGTAGTAAGCAACGGCATACATTTTGGAGTATGTTACATATGATTGTTGCGATCGATGTGAAATCATTGTTGGATCAAAGTAGGATTGATGTCATATAGTCCTTACCTTTACTAGGAGGTATCCCAAAAAGAATATTCCAATTGTCTGATCGCGATTTCCAGTATTGATGTCGATCGGGTCCCTGACATGAAGTGGCACAAGATATGCCTCAAGTGTGCTGAACGCGTTTCGAGGTGGTCGGATGAAGCAATTCACTTGGCTTGGTCTAAATTCTCTGTCCGGACCATATATAATGTAACACACAGTGTGAAATAAGGTTTCAAAGGGTGGGCGATACTGCCACCTAGCAGGAATGCGGCCGGTATTAAAGGAGCTCCCGTCTTATACGGAGCTACTGAGCATTTTGATCCCGTAGATGGACTTAGCTGACGCGCCGTTCCTAAATGTCTGATCTGATACCAAACAGTCCTTGTCCCAATGATACAATGCAGGCAGCTTTACTTGGAAAATTATATTTATTTGCTTCACCGTGCAAACAGAATATCCTCGCTTTTGTTCCTTAAACTGATTAAATAATAATGAATACAATACCTAATTGCCTACAAACATTTCGCCCTGTGGCATGTTCGTGCGTGCGGTCAAAAACCATTGCCCTTTCCGGGTCAAAACTCCTCCTCATACAGGTGTACCTGACGCTTAAATAAAAGAAGCGCCACCCCCTGGTCACATAAATCCACTGCACATTAAATCCATTTTGGCTGGTCCACACCGGCCCCTAATTGTTAAGGCAGGCAGACATAACAATTCAAAAAATAAATAAACAAATAAGAGCCAAAACATGTTATGGATTAAGTGCATCTACACTTCATGAACCAAACACAGTTGTCACTGGCCTTACAATGGTGCTACTTTTAGTCTGCAATTTTACAGAACGCACCAGACCTTGTTCGTCTGGAAAGACCTCCAGAACCCTGCCAAGTGGCCAGGACCCACGAGGAGCTGAAGAGTCTATGATGACCACAATATCTCCAGCTGCCAAACTCATTTTCCTCTTGTCCCAGAGAAAGCACAGAAAATCATGTCTTCCTCAGCGACCTTCACCTGGTGGAACATGGCTTGAATGTCACTGATGAATGCCACCGGTTCCTCCCTGAAGCGAGTTAGCACTCCTGGCTCCTCCTCCTTTCCTGGTTCTTTGACTTCCTGTTCCTCCTCCTTTCCTGTTTCCTCTTCCTTTATCCACCCCTGTGTTGGTAAAAGGTGGTAGGTCAGGAAGGGTTCTGTCTGCTGGAAGATCCGCCATCTTTTGCTCCACTGCACTCACTGTAGTGTTTGCAAAAGCTGCATTCAGCGATGATCTTCTTAACAGCTGCATGGGCGTTGGTGATCCAACATTTCTTCCTCACTTTGGACATTGTGTAAGTCCTTCCACAATGTCTCCGATTCTGGTGTACATGCTTGAGAATGAGCATTGAAACATGCTGGTCCTTGGAGAGAATGAGTGGAGGTTTAGCTTCCTCTGGTGTTGATCCTCTGCTCAATCTTCCTACAACTCTCAAGAGTCCATCTTCAAACGCTGTATCCAGCCTAGTCACTCCCACATTGTTGGGCAGACAGACCCCCTTGTTAAAAGGTAATTTCAAGCAGTACCTCTCCTCCTGAAGCACTGCTGAACTGTCTTCTCTGGACACTTCCTTCTCCTTCACAGCTACTTCTTTGAAGTCGTGTTTGTCCTGATTGGCCAGCATTTCTTCCCGTCTGCACACCGAGATCCTGTTCACTGTAGCAGAGGGAAACTCTGACTCCACAACACCACTGTTTCCATTCAGTGGACCATTAACGACCCATCCCAGCACTGTCCTTATAGCATACGGGCCATTCCCGTGACTGTTGATGACCTCCCAAGGTTCCAATATCTTGGGTGTGTTGGTTCCAATCAACAGGTCGACATTTTCTTTTAGGCGTGGGATGTGTACGTTGGACAAATATGACCATTTCGACAGTTCTTCAGGTGTCACCATGTTCTCAGCCATGACTGGCATTTTCTTCTGTGTGAGAACTTTCGGAAGAACATGAAAGTCATTGCCGTCCAAATCAGCTACCTCCAACCCAGTCAAGGAGTAAGCTGGAACAACCGTCTCTTGCCCCATGGTGCTCAGTAGGAAGGTGGTTCTTCTGCCTGCGATATTCAGCCTCTGCATTAGATGTTCGGAGCAGAATGTGGCTGAGCTACCAGGGTCTAAGAAGGTGTATGTTTGTACTATGTTTCCGTTTGCTGCTTTCACATTCACAGGGAGAATGGCTAATACACACCGGTCCTTACCGGCCCCTGTATGTCCACATGTTTGCAGTGAAGTTGGTTGATTATTGGATGGTTCTTTTAACTGTTCTGGAGAAGATGGTTGCCTTTTGATGTGAAGCAGGGTGGGGTGAGTTTGACCACAAACTTTGCATATCAAGCGCCTTTCGCAATCTCTGCTCATGTGACACTGACCAACACATAAGCATGCAAAGCAAACTCCCTTTTCCCTAAGAAAGTACATTTTCTCCTTGTGCCTCTTCTCCTGCAGTTGTTTGCACTCATCCAACGAGTGACTGCGAGCACAGCAAAGGCATCCAGCTCTCCTAGCATTCACTGTACCTGGTGTTGGTGATGTCAGCTCCTTGGCTCTCTCAGTGTTCTTTAAGAAGACCCTTTGCCACTGCGTAACCACGCTCAGGAGCCATATGCTGGCAGCTACGTACCAATTCTTGTGGCTGTCCTCTTGTGAACTGCTCCAGATAATACAAAGCATCAGCTTCTGTTGCCTTTTCCTCCACTCCTTGTTCAAATGCTTTGATGAATGCTCTATATTGGAGAGGGTCACCTTCAAAGGTTGGGATATTTCGTGGTGGCAGAGACCTGGAATGCTGTTGCTGCACCAGAGCAGAAGTTATCTCATTTTGCCTCTCCATGATGGTAAGCATGTTTGCAGGTTGGTTTGAATTGATTTGAACATTATCAGTTGTTCACATTCTGCTTTCCTTTTCCTTGTGGTTGTGGTTATATTGGCGGTTAGTAGCAGTGCTATGCCATTGACCACGTTCCTTTGGTCTCACATCCACAGGCTTGTTTGGTGGTATTGACAATTGTGTCAATTTACTTCGTTGTGTTAATGTCCCAGGTTGATATTCTCTTGCAACAGGATTTAAGACCTTGTGGTGTTCCCTTTCAAAATAGGAATTCATTGCATTTGAAGGTGCACAAGATGAATGTTTACTTTCAGAGGAGTGCAACACGGCCAACCATGGTTGCAGCCAATTCAGTGTCCACCTCCAGTTGTTCCTTTTTTCTCTTCAACTGTAGTTCCTGCTCCTCCAAAGCATGTTTTTCTTTTAGAGATTCAGCACGAGCGAGAAGTGCAGCTCTATCGGCTTCAGCTAAAATCCTGGCAGATGACCTGCTACTTGTTTTTGAATATTTGCTCACAATGTTTGACACACTGTCATTTGGAGCAATACCATCATCAATTAAATGCAAATCACCTTCAGTTGTTTTACCATCATTTTCATCTTGTACATTCGTTATACCTTCAATATTTGAAACCCACAGTTTTGCATTTGAAATACACTCATTGTTTGACAACATTTTTGCTTTAAACCAGGTGTCTTGTTCTTCTTTTTCATCATGTAACGTATAACCCAACAGATTGTCATGTATGCATTTCGCCTCATAACACACCTGACTCAAATCTGTAAGAGCATTCTCTACTTTTTCCTTCTCATTATTTAACATGAAACCAAGAATTGCATCTTTTATCTTGGCTGCCATGTTAAATTTACGTTTTCTGCTGGCTTCCAATTTGCCACAATGTTCTGCAACAGCCTTGGCAGTCATTTTAACGACACGTTTCCCAGTGACGTCACCGCTAGCAGCGGAGGGCACTGTGGTCTCCATGGAAACGTTTGACGCCGGTTTGCGCGTCTCCATGTTATTAGATAGTCTGAGTTAAAACGAGATGGCTGGCGAGTCGCGCAACAAAGTCAATACAAAAAGGTCTGCGTGTAAAAGTAAAAGTCAAGTGTTATTCCACTTCAGCAACCATGGATTTATGCTCAACCCCAAGTTATGTGCGTGCACAATTTTTACATGGCCATGCATTTATATAGCGCTATAAACATACCTCCTTGCGTTGGGTACCATGCTGTCGCTCACGGACCAGTACTCGCGGTCCAGTACTGTTCCTCAGCCAAACTTTGGGTCAGCACCGGTGTGTTCCTCGTCCACGAACGGCTGCAGGCGGCTCCCCGATGCAGCAGCAAACAGTGGAATCCTCTTCCTCCACAAACGACAACAGCAGCTCCTCGTCTTCCTTCGGTGGAGATTCTCCGACGTCCCAAACGCAGCGAATCTTCCCCAGTCTCAAAACGAGAGTCCAACTGGTGCGTGGTTTTTGACTAATATTAAAGGAGCTCCCATCTTATACGGAGCTACTGAGCATTTTGATCCCGGCGTAGATGGACTTGGCTGACGCGCCGTTCCTAAATGTCTGATCTGATACCAAACAGTCCTTGTCCCAATGATACAATGCAGGCAGCTTTACTTGGAAAATGATATTTATTTGCTTCACCGTGCAAACAGAATATCCTCGCTTTTGTTCCTTAAACTGATTAAATAATAATGAATACAATACCTAATTGCCTACAAACATTTCGCCCTGTGGCGTGTTCGTGCGTGCGTGCGTGCGGTCAAAAACCATTGCCCTTTCCGGGTCAAAACTCCTCCTCATACAGGTGTACCTGACGCTTAAATAAAAGAAGCGCCACCCCCTGGTCACATAAATCCACTGCACATTAAAACCATTTTGGCCGTTACAGCCGGTATTGCACTTTTGGGATCTCAGAATGATTTCCTATGGTAACACCGAGGTCCGTGAACCTGTAATGAATAAAAAAAATCGAATAAAAGAAAAAACTACCAAAACCAGAGAAACCTCGGGTCTGGCGCTCAACCGCTGGTGAGTTAACCCGGGATATCTCAGGGCCGGCGCCCAATGTGTTAACCTCTAATATGGTTAAAATGTTATTAAAATATCAAAAGTAAAATGAAGTGATCTTCTACAGTAGGTGTATTTTGTGAATATCTTATAGTGTTTGTACATTCAAGACTAAAAGCTGACAAAAAATAAGACTATAATTATTTGAGCAACACATTGATATTATAACTGAGATGTGTTTCTTATTTTACAAAGTTCCTAAAGAGTGAGTACATCTATATGTGTTTTTCTTCTGAAAGTCCGATATGGTTCAAGTGAGGAGAGGAAGAGATGTAGGTTACAGCGTAACAGTGTTGCTGAGGTGTTTAGTAGTACGAGTCCCTGTCTCTTCATATCAATTTAAATATGCGTACCTACTTAGCCTAGTGACAATGCCCCCAAAATGTTGAGATACCCCTACCGGAGGTAGAACAAAGCACACAAATGTTTTTCCTCATCTCTAAGGTCTCCCATATATGAAATGGATTCTTGTATACAAATATTTTACTGCAAAACTTGTTAAATTGATAGATATTGTTATATACCCCCAAAGGAAAAAATAACCAAAATATAGCCTGGCCGTATGGGAGTTGAGACATATAAACTCATGTAGATTAATAATACAAGCTCCAAGAGCTTTCAAACTTGACATGCTAGCAGTCAGACAGTTGCTTAACATAATAGAATAACCTGGATGTGAATATATTTATGCATGTAGGAAATATATACCTATGTACACATACTTAAAATAAGTGGAAATGTAAAAAATGTATATCTATGCAGAATGTTCTCATTTACTTTGTAGTAGCTCTGCCATGGATTGTCATAGAAATACAGATGAGGGCTTTTTCGGAAAGGTGTGGTTGTGCTGAATCCAGAAATACCACATGTGTAAATATAGCATGCATGGTCAGGGATTCAGATGTGGTTCTTGTATAGTATAGTTTAGATATAGTAAGTAAACTATAATGACGGAGTTAAAATTGTATATTGTATAGTAGTGTACATAGGAACCAGTGCCTTCTCAGGAATTTAGCATGTCTATTTTTATCATGCACATCTTATGTCTTACCTGTTTTTTTTTCTATGTCTATTTAATGATTGTATTATTGCACAATCGATGCAGGCATGACCACCCGCATTTCACTGTATGCCCTGGTATGTATGTGACAAATAAACCTCTTGATTCTTGATTCTAGCAACACATCACCGTCACTCATCCACATTATCATCAGTGACAAAATGGATCATATTTGGGCAGTCAGGGAAAGAGCAAAAGCAAAACGCAGTGCAAGTCAAGCCCACTGAAAGACATTGGCATTTGCTGGCATCATTGCAGCTTCCATCTTTACAGTACAGGTGGGTGATGTCTCAAACTTCCTTAGGTGCCGGTGCTTTCTGGAACATCACATGTTCAATGGTCCCATCTTCTCTGAGCCTCCACCCTCTACCAACTGGGTTCCAGAGAAGAGGATTGGCCCGATGGCTGTGACACCACACTGCTGTTTGGTACAAGGCTCTCAACACATGTTGCTGGAAGGCATCTTCTGTTGGGGGTAGATTTGCAGCTGATGAATCTGTGGTAGATCCTAGTGTGTACCTCAGCTCATCCAGGTTGGTGCAAGGACGTCCATTCTCCATTTTCTTTTGGCCATACTGGAGGAGGGCATACTGTGTTCTCTGAAGAGATTCTCTGTGGCCCTGTATTGGTTATGTAGTTGCTGACGACAAAGCTACATAGAGCAGCCTTGTTCCCACTGATCCTCAGGTATTTCCTGTAGTTAGGAACACTGTGTTCTGAGTCCCGTCCTCTACTCCCTGTACACACACGACTGTGTGGCTCAGCGGAGTAGCAACACAATCATCAAATTTGCTGACGACACAGTGGTGGTGGGCCTGATCTCTGCAAATGACGAGAGGGCCTACCTGGATGAGGTCAAGGTCCTGGCGGGATGGTGCCAGGAAAACAGCCTCTCCCTGAACGTCAGCAAAACAAAGGAGATGATTGTGGACTTCAGGAGGTCGGGGGTCAAGGACTACAGCCCCCTCAGCATCGACGGGGCACCGGTTGAGAGAGTGAACAGCTTTAAGTACCTCAGAGCCTACATATCCGAGGACTTGACATGGACCACACACATTGACAGTGTTGTGAAGAAGGCACGACAACGCCTCTACTTCCTCAGGCGCCTAAGGAAGTTCCAAGTTAGTCAGAAGATCCTTAAGAACTTCTACTCATGTACAATAGAGAGCATCCTGACTGGCAACATCACCTCCTGGTTTGGGAATAGCACTGCACAAGACCGAAGCAGACTACAAAGAGTGACGCGTTCAGCCGAACGCACAATTGGAGGGGGGCTCCCCACCCTCCAGAACATTTACAACAAGCGGTGCAGGGGCAAGGCTAAGAGAATCATTAAGGACTCCAGTCACCCGAACAACTGCCTCTTTGAACTGCTGCGGTCAGGCAAGCGATACCGGAGTCTCAAGGCGAGCACAGAAAGACTCAGAAGAAGCTTCTATCCCCAGGCCATCAGGCTGCTCAACGAACAATGAACACTACACAACAACCATCAAACGCACATAGCACACACATCCACACGCACACACTCACTTTAAACAAACACACTGTAGCACCCACTCCCCACACTTTATAGCACACACTCACTTTAAACAAACACACTGTAGCACCCACTCCCCACACTTTATATTTATTGATAAAGGATTGCACTACAACTCGTACACCTTACTGTAAATTGTACCTAAATTGTACCTCATCCCATTTCTGCTTTGCACTATATAGTATTGTATATTAGTACACTGCATAGTATTGTATATTATATGGTAACTCAGTTACATCTATTCTGCATCGAACATTGTACATATGTCTATACTGAACACTGTGACCTCATTTTCCACTTCTAATTTACATGCTATACTATGTTATTTGATACGTATCTTGACTAACACAGTCTCTGGAGCATAAGAGTAAGAAGCATTTTGTATAAAAGTATTCTGTACTTCTGTATGACAACTATTAAAGAAACTTGAAACTTGCAATGATGTCAGCAAATGCCAATGTCTTTCAGTGGGCTTGACTTGCACTGAGTTTTGCTCTTGCTCTTTCCCTGACTGCCCAAATATGATCTATTTTGTCACTGATGATAATGTGGATGAGTGATGGTGATGTGTTGCTAGAATCAAGAATCAAGAGGTTTATTTGTCACATACATACCAGGGCATACAGTGAAATGTGGGTGGTCATGCCCGCATCGATTGTGCAATAATACAATAATAAAATAGACATAGAAAAAATACAGGTAAGACATAAGATGTGCATGATACAAATAGACATGCTAAATTCCTGAGAAGGCACTGGTTCCTATGTACACTACTATACAATATACAATATACAATTTTAACTCTGTCATTATGTAATACTTACTATATCTAAACTATACTATACAAGAACCACATCTGTTCTTTCCTTTTGTGTTGTGTGTGTGTGTGTGTGTGTGTGTGTGTGTGTGTGTGTGTGTGTGTGTGTGTGTGTGTGTGTGTGTGTGTGTGTGTACGTAGGCACTTGCCTGACCGCAGCAGCTTGAACAGGCTGTTGTTGGGGTGGTGGGGGTCTTTCATTATTTTGCAGGCTCTGGATTTGTACCTCCTGTTATATAAGTCCTGCAGGGGTGGTAGTGCAATACCCGTAGTCAGGGCCGGATTAACGACCGGGCCGTTTGGGCCACGGTCCGTGGGCCTCTAGTGACGAGGGGCCTCAAAAAAATATATATATCTTTTTTCTTTTTTTTTTTTTAAGAAATTTGGAGTCCCCTCGTCACTAGAGGCCCCAAATTATTTTTTATTATTTTTTAACTTTTATTTTTATTTTTTTTGGAGGCCCCTCGTCACTAGAGGCCTTTTGGAGGCCCCTCGTCACTAGAGGCCCCACATTTTTTTAATTTTTTTTTGAACTTTTATTTTTAATTTTTTTGGAGGCCCCTCGTCACTAGCGCCAATCGTGTGACGCCTCTTTCTTTCACCGGTTAAGCTTAGGCACTCTTTCGAAGTTGGTTAATGTTAGAGTTTGTCTTAGAGCAGGGCGATAGAACACCAGCCCTGATTCCATACTCTAACCTTAACCAACTTCGAAAGAGTCGCCTAAGAAACGTCAGTGGCCAATCAGATCGCAGAACGCGAACACGGAACTGGAAATCCGTTGGTAAAAGAATAGACGCAGCCCCGACACGAATGAGGCAGATTGGGATCATTATTCATGACAGACAGCAGAGACCCGCCGGTGCTGATAGCGGATATCATCGGGCTCCCCCTAGTGACTAGGGGCCTCCACTACACACTAGTAAAAAAAATTTAAGAAATACGAAAAAAATATATATATAATCAGATCCTCATCCAGCGTTTACTTTCACAGCATCTATAGTGACTACTAGTATCATCTCATCTCTTCTCTATCTATTTTTATAAAAAAAAATTGTATTGCAAATAAAAATATGATTGTTTGTTTGATAATGGGGTGAGAGACGTTGAGTCTACGTGACACTGACGTCCAGGTCCAGGGGTCACTGTCAGGTCAGGTGACCACTGACCGTGAGAATTGCACTTGCAAGTTGATCAATAGGCTAAGACTCGAGTACTACTGTATGATCAACATGGATAAAAAAGTTAAACGGTGGGAAAGCGGTGCTGCTAAGTAAAAATCAGGAAAGGGACAGAAAGAGCGCGTTACTTCGGCAAAGCATACCGACTATCTCTACTTTTTTCACCCCGTCAGGTAAGGAGGAGGATAGCCCCCTGGCTAGCACTAGTAGTAGCAGCAACGTTAACACTTTTAGAGCCAGTCCGTGTTTTCCTTTTTACCCCCTTGAATGCCCAAATCCACTCCAATGTTAACGTTAATATCGGATAATCTATGTTTTTCTTTCCGTTTGATCGCATTTTGAAAATCACTCGTTTTCGCGGAAAAAACAACACATTCTATGATAATCGCCTTTTACTGGAATATTCTAGAACGTTGTCATTTGTCTGCCTATTTATGAATAGTTTTCAAATAAACGCTAGATAATCGATAGTATATGTGTGCGCACGCACGCTCGTGCCGCGCGCTGATAATCGCTGCTCTTATTTCCTGATGGCTTTTACAGTCAAAACAGCCATATCACATATAGGGGAAACGCTTATATATCCGTGAAAACGAGTCTGATTATCCTAAGACTGATAACATAGATTCCTTACCTGAGATCAGATGGTATCCAAATGGATTATTCCAATTCCTGATCACCATTCGAAAAAATCGATCATTGTATTGATCAACCGTGTATACAGTAGAACACATAATCCCCGCTGCTCTTCAGGCTCCGGAGTGATGCCGGTCGATGCCGGCTGCGTGAGTGAGACGTAAAATGTGGAGTCAGAAATCCTTTCTCCCATTCACTTTCATTGAGTCCAATCCAAAAGGGTGATTTACCATCTGGGAGACGATAGGGGGGTGCTTTTTTCACATCTGAGCGCCTGGGGTGACTGGATCTCCAACGGTAGGCTCGCTTGATGCAATATGATTTCAGATCGCTAATAAAAATTTAAAACGAATAAAACGAATATTCTCGTGAGTGGGCATTCAACCCGGGGGGTAATAACACGAGAAAACTTGTGGGTGGCATTCAAAGTGTTAAAGAGGCTGAGCCAGGCGCCGCGGGCAGAGAGGACGAGAATGCTAACGTTATTATTATTGATGCTAGCAACAGAGAAGAGGCAGCGGCAGCCTCTAGTTCAGCCGGCCCACCACCACCAGTGGCTGCCACCTGTTCGTATACGCCCGCCGCATCTCCACAGCCCAGCCCCAACACGAATGACTCTGACTCTGAGGCAGACCGCGATGATGACAGCCCGCCGCCGGCGGTGCTTGAACATGACATCTTTGGTTTTACCAATGTTCAGGAGTAGGCTGTTATCCCGGCACCAGCGTGCCAGTTCATCAACCTCCTCCCGATAGGCCTTCTCGTCATTGTTAGAGATCAGCCCCACCACCACCGTGTCAACCGCAAACTTCACTATGGAGTTAGAGCTGAACCTGGCCACACAGTCATGTGTGTACAGTGAATACAGCAGGGGGCTCAGAATGCAGATTGAGATAAAGGTGTTCTATTTCAATTTCAACCTGATTCAATTCGATCTTTGTTTCCATATCTGTGAGGTTTGGTTCGTTCCCCGCCACACGCTCTCCTGAGGTACGGTGCTGATTGGTGCATTCCCCGCCACACGCTTTTTGAGCGATTGCCACTTTCATCACGCAGCTGTCATAGTTTGTGATTAGCGCCCCAGAGGGCTTTATATACCTGGACCTTCCTTCTATCGTTGTCGGGTCGTTCTGGAATACAACTGCATTTGCCTGCTTTTTCCCCGTTGCTGTTCCTGGTCTACTTTCTCTCCTGGACCTTTCTGTGGAGAACCGCTGTTGAGAACCTTGTTCCCCGTTTGGAGCTGCGCCTCGTTTTACCCGCTTTACGCGTTGCGCTTGGGTGAGTGGAACCAAATCCCTCTGGATTATTCTGATTGTGTGTTTTAGAAGAGACACTGAAGATTCCGTTTTGTTTGCACTGACCCAGCTACCCCTCTGGATTATTCTGATTGTGTGTTTTAGAAGAGACACTGAAGATTCCGTTTTATTTGCACTGACCCAGCTAAGTTGTGTGTTGTGGGGAACACTGAAGACTGTCACTGTCAATTGGTTCTGGACACAGCTAAGGGAGGAGGGAACCACACTGCCTCTGTGTTTCATTGGACTGTTTCTGATACCTCTCTCTCTCTCCGTTTTCCACCTTGAGTTAAGGTTGCGAGTATCTGCAGAGCCGCTACAACATCACATGCCAATTCCCCACCGCTATCACCAGGAGGATTCTGCAGAGCCGCAGATGACTCTGCCGAAGGCAGTCTCCCTGTTTGTTTGATAATAGTACTTTACCCTTTTTTTGACTCTGTAAATAAATACGCCCTAGTATTTGGCTAACTCTGAACTACCTGTCTGTGCCGTTGCGTTTGAGGTCGGTTACAAACCATAACATTACGACCCGACCATGACGACCTCAGCCGACACAGACAGGGTCAGAACAGCGTTGGCGGTCCAGATTGAATTAACCAACGACCACAGCCTACAGCTAGGTGCGGCTGCGGCTGCTGTACAGGAGCTCCGAGACCAGGTCCTGCCTATTCAGGAGTCCCTTGGCTCTCTGGCTAGCCGGCAGACAGCCCAGGGTAATCAGCAGACTAATATTCTCTACCAATTACAAGCGCTGAGTGAAGCCGTTAACACCTTGCTTGTAACCCCACCTACTACAGGAGCCTCGGCCGGAGAATCACCCGCAGCCGTGGCAGGCCCCGTGCCTCCCGATCCCGCACCTCGGGAGCCCCGTCTCTCCGAACCACGGTTGTTCAATGGTAACTTCGAGGATTGTGCCACATTCATCATGCAATGTGAGTTGGTTTTTCGTCATCAACCCAGCCGATTCACTTCAAGGGGAGCCCAAGTGGCTTACATGACTAACCTGCTCTCAGGCCGGGCAGCACAGTGGGTTACTGCCTCCTGGGCAATGGGGGCTGATTTCTGTTTTTCCTACCCAGACTTCGTGGCTGAGCTCCGCAGGGTTTTCCACCACCCAGCCCGTGGCCAGGACCCTGGAGCTCGGTTGGGCACCTACCGGCAGGGCAGTGGCGGGGTCACTGACTACGTGCTGGAGTTCAGACTGGCGGCAACGGAGAGCGATTGGAACAATCAAGCGCTTCGTCTCACCTTCATGAGGGGGCTCAACGACGCTGTCAGGGACCAGCTCGCGACCCGTGAGGAACCTGAGTCCCTCGAGGACCTATTCAGCCTCGCCATTCGCATCGACGGACGCCTCCAGGAGAGAAGACGTGAGAGAACCCGACCGGGACCTCCAGAGGTTCCCCAGACCCCCCGTACTCGTGACGGTACTGCGGTCCGCCCTGCTCCCAACACAACTGGTGGTTCCTTCCCCTCCCGTTCGGTGCCTGGGGAGGAACCCACGCAGCTGGGACGTTCACATTTTAGCCAAGCTGAACGGGAGGCAAGGTTCAGGTCCGGCCTTTGCCTCTACTGCGGTCGGGATGGACACCGTATCGCCAACTGCCCCACACCCGGCCAAAAGACCAGGCTCGCCGGGACCCCGGGAGATCCTGGTGAGCCATTTTTCTCGTTCCCAGAGCCGTGCACCACCTAGCCGTCTGATGAGCGTCACCCTGGCCTGGGCGGACCAACGGGCCACGGTGGAGGCACTCATTGACTCGGGTGCTGACGAGAGTTTCCTAGACTTCGAGTTTGCTACCCGGGCCAACATTCCACTAGAGGACCTCGTGAGGCCATTGGAGGTGTTCGCATTGGACCAACACCGCCTGGCTGACATCACTCAACTCACCTGTCCTGTCCTGCTCACCATTGCTGGTAACCACGTTGAGAGACTCCAGTTTTTTATCACCAAATCCCCTCTTGTCCCAGTAGTCCTGGGCCGGCCCTGGCTCGCGCTGCACGAGCCCCACATCGCCTGGTCCTCCGGTACCATCAGGGGGTGACGCTCCTCCTGTCATGCCCAGTGTCTTCAGGCGGCGTCCTGTCCCTCGCCCCGGAGATCCGCTTGTGAGCCGCCTCCGGACCTCTCGACCATACCCCGCGAGTACCACGACCTCGAGGAGGTTTTCAGTAAGTCCAGGGCTCAGGCCCTTCCGCCTCACCGGCCTTACGACTGTGCCATCGACCTCCGCTCAGGGGCTCCCCTTCCCGGCAGCCGCCTCTACAGTCTGACCGTCCCTGAGAAAGCAGCGATGGATCAATTTATCTCTGAGTCCTTGGAAGCAGGACTCATTCGGCCTTCCTCTTCCCCTGTGGCGGCCGGTTTCTTCTTTGTTGGGAAGAAGGACGGAGACCTTCGACCCTGCATCGACTATCGCCAGCTCAACGAGATCACCATTAAGAACAAGTACCCTCTTCCTCTCATGAACTCCACCTTCGAGCCTCTCACCCAGGCTACCGTCTTTACCAAGTTGGACCTCCGGAGTGCCTACCATCTGGTCCGTATCCGAGAGGGCGATGAGTGGAATACCGCCTTCAAGACTCCCAGGGGCCACTACGAGTACCTGGTAATGCCGTTCGGCCTCACCAACTCTCCGGCGGTATTCCAGGCGCTCATGAACGACGTCCTTCGTGACATGCTGGAGGAGTTTGTGGTAGTATACCTAGACGACATCCTCATTTTCTCCAAGACCCTCGAGGAACACACCCAGCATGTCCGCCGTGTGCTGGAGCGCCTCCTCCACAATCGGCTCTTCGTCAAGGCAGAGAAGTGCCGATTCCACTCCGACTCCGTCGATTACCTGGGCTTCATCGTGGAGAGAGGCTTGACCCGAGCTGACCCTTCGTCACGGGTCTTCCTTCTTCCCAGGGGAACACGTGCCTACTGACCGTGGTGGATCGGTTCAGCAAGGGGGTTCACCTCGTGGCCCTTCCCAAGCTTCCCTCGGCGGCCGAGACGGCGGACCTCCTGACACGCCACGTGTTTCGCCTCCATGGGTTTCCCCAGGACGTCGTCTCGGACCGGGGGCCCCAGTTCACTTCCCAGGTATGGCGGGCTTTTTGCAAGGGATTGGGGGCAACGGTCAGTCTTTCCTCTGGTTATCATCCTCAGACTAACGGACAAACGGAGAGGATGAACCAGAGTGTGGAGTCTGCTCTTCGGTGTGTGGCTGCCGAGAAACCTGCTTCTTGGAGCCGTTTCCTTCCCTGGGTCGAGTACTCCATCAACTCCATGGTCAGTTCCGCCACCGGCCTCTCACCTTTTGAGGTATCCCTGGGCTACCAACCCCCTCTTTTCCCTGCACAGGAGTCGGAAGTGGCAGTTCCCTCCGTACAGGACCACCTCAACCGGTGCCGTCGGGTCTGGGAGATCACCAGGACTGTGCTGCTCCGGTCATCGGAGCGCGCCAGTCGTGGGGCTGACCGGCGCCGGGTCCCTGCGCCGACGTACCACCCTGGGCAGAGGGTGTGGCTTTCCGCAAAGGACCTTCCGCTTCGGTCCTCGGCCAAGAAGCTTAACCCCCGGTTCGTCGGTCCTTTTGAGGTTCTGAAGGTACTCAGTCCGGCGGCGGTGAGTCTTAAGCTTCCTGCGTCCATGCACATTCACCCCGTTTTCCATGTGTCCCGGGTTAAGCCTGTCTCTCTCAGTCCCCTGATGCCTCCTGCTCCGGAACCACCTCCTCCCATGATGGTGGACGGTCACCCCCAGTGGCAGGTCCGCCAGTTGATGGGCGTTCGACGGCGGGGTCGGGGGTTCCAGTACCTGGTGGACTGGGAGGGGTACGGCCCGGAGGAACGGAGCTGGGTCTCCCGCCAGTTCATCGTGGATCCCGGCCTAATCACCGACTTCCATCGTGCCCATCCGGGCGAGCCGGGTCGGGCTGGTCGCCGGGTGGCTCCCGTGGAGGGGGGGGTACTGTTAGGGTTTGGTTCGTTCCCCGCCACACGCTCTCCTGAGGTACGGTGCTAATAATAATAAATAATTTAGGACCTGCTCAGAGGTCATCAATCGGCACACATGCGATGCATGCATGCAATTCGTATCTGCGATTAACCCATCCCGTCGTCCTTACCCCCAAGGGCAGCCGGGAGCAGACAGGCGCCAACGTGAGCGGCGCCAGGGGACCAATCCAAGTGCTCCTGTCCGTCTTCGTCAAGGACGCCACAGTGTTAGCGATCTATTGTTGTGCATGTTTTTCCATTGGGTTTATCTTATCGGGGGGGAAACCCTTGCGAGCACGGGGAGAACATGCAAACTCCACACAGAAAGGCCTGGGAGATACCCCACCTGGGTAACTGGCATCATGGAAACCTGGTCCCCAAGCGGGAATCGAACCCTGGACCTTCTTGCTGTGAGGCGACAGTGTTAACCACTGCTGATTGGTGCATTCCCCGCCACACGCTTTTTGAGCGATTGCCACTTTCATCACGCAGCTGTCATAGTTTGTGATTAGCGCCCCAGAGGGCTTTATATACCTGGACCTTCCTTCTATTGTTGTCGGGTCGTTCTGGAATACAACTGCATTTGCCTGCTTTTTCCCCGTTGCTGTTCCTGGTCTACTTTCTCTCCAGGACCTTTCTGTGAAGAACCGCTGTTGAGAACCTTGTTCCCCGTTTGGAGCTGCGCCTCGTTTTACCCGCTTTACGCGTTGCGCTTGGGTGAGTGGAACCAAACCCCTCTGGATTATTCTGATTGTGTGTTTTAGAAGAGACACTGAAGATTCCGTTTTGTTTGCACTGACCCAGCTACCCCCCTGGATTATTCTGATTGTGTGTTTTAGAAGAGACACTGAAGATTCCGTTTTGTTTGCACTGACCCAGCTAAGTTGTGTGTTGTGGGGAACACTGAAGACTGTCACTGTCAATTGGTTCTGGACACAGCTAAGGGAGGAGGGAACCACACTGCCTCTGTGTTTCGTTGGACTGTTTCTGATACCTCTCTCTCTCTCCGTTTTCCACCTTGAGTTAAGGCTGGGAGTATCTGCAGAGCTGCTACAACATCACATGCCAATTCCCCACCGCTATCACCAGGAGGATTCTGCAGAGCCGCAGATGACTCTGCCGAAGGCAGTCTCCCTGTTTGTTTGATAATAGTACTTTACCCTTTTTTTGACTCTGTAAATAAATACGCCCTAGTATTTGGCTAACTCTGAACTACCTGTCTGTGCCGTTGCGTTTGAGGTCGGTTACAAACCATAACAATATCATCATATCAAGTATCATAAAATGTATCATATGAAATGTATAATTTATTAAATGTATCATAAATATATTAACATTATAGACCAGAACATTACCTCAAGTGACTTTACTTTGCAGTAACATTGAATTTGTCAACATGCTTCTCACCACTGATAATGGGCTTTGGACTGAAGACTTCATTATGGCAATGTTTAATTTTCTTTCATTTAGGACACCTCATACATTTACTGATGTAACTCCCTGACCATGCATGCTATATTTACACATGTGGTATTGCTGGATTAAGCACAACCACACCTTTCTGAAAAAGCCCTCATATGTGTTTCTATAACAATCCATGGCAGAGCTACTACAAAGCAAATGAGAACATTCTGCATAGATATTCATTTTTTACATTTCCGCTTATTTTAAGTATGTGTACATAGGTATATATTTCCTACATGCATAAAGATATTCACATCCAGGTTTTTCTATTAGGTTAAGCAACTGTCTGACTGCTAGCATGTCAAATTTGAAAGCTCTTGGAGCTTGTATTATTAATCTACATGAGTTTATACGTCTCAACTCCCATACGGCCAGGCTATATTTTGGTTCTTTTTGCATTTGGGGGTGTATAACAATATCTATCAATTTAACAAGTTTTGCAGTAAAATATTTGTATACAAGATTATACAACGGCACCGGTGAGATTAAATTTTTTTTCTATTTCATCATAACTACAAATACCCTGTTTGTTGAAAACATCTCCTAATGTATGTATGCCTTGCTTTTCCCATCTAGGGAATCTTATAGGTCGTTTTCCAATCAGGAGTGCATTGTTATTGAATAAGGGAGTATGATTATGCCATTTATGTGTGTTAGAATATTTTTTTTGTGTTTCACGCCATATCCGGATCGCATGAGTAATTATGGGGCCAAATTTCAGTTCGCATTGCTTAATTGATACTTTGGTGTATACTATGTCCTGCAGTATATGTGGTGCTACTATATTTACTTCTAAATTTCTCCAGGATACTGATGCTTGGGGTTCAAACCAGGTTGTCAGTGGTCTTAAAGTGTACGCCTTAAAATAGTGGAAAAAATTTGGAAATGCCATCCCTCCGTCGGTTTTGTTTCTCTGTGCGGTGGATCTTTTTATACGTCGTGGTTTGTTATTCCAAATAAATTTATATGCGGAAGAGTGTAATTTTTTCCAGTAACCATCTGGAGGGGGTAACGGAAGCATTGAGCTGATGAAGTTGATTCTAGGTAAGACATCCATCTTAACTATTGAAACCCGTGCCTGTACTGAGTTTTTAAGTTTTGACCACCTGTCAAAGTCGTATTTGATTTTATTTTGGATTTCTATGTAATTGTGTTTCACCGTTTGGCTTATGGTAGGGAATACTTCAACTCCCAAACATCTAAAGTGTTTAACAATTGGTATTTCTTCTGGAAGACTTGTATTTTTTGCAGGGGCGTTCAGTGGAAGGAAAGCCGACTTTGGCCAGTTTATCTTAAATCCCGATAGGTCGCCAAAGTCATTAATCAACTTGAGAAGATGAGGCATTGCGGTGTTAGGGTTTTGCATGAACAGTATTACGTCGTCCGCATATAGACTAATTTTGTGTTGTGTGCCCTTGATTACGATTGATTCTATGAGTTGGGATTGTCTTATATATTGTGCTAAAGGTTCTAGTGATACATCGAATAGTCCGGGACTAAGAGGGCAACCCTGTCTAGAAGAGCGTGATACCGGAAATATTCCGGAGGTGATTATACCTGTTGTAATCATGGCCGATGGGTCTTTGTATAATACTTTAATCATATCAATGAATCCTTTTCCTAACCCCATCCTTTCTAATACTTCCCATAGATACGACCATTCCAGCCTATCAAAAGCTTTCATTGCATCCTTAGGTGTGGTGTCGTCCTTGCTGGCATCAAAGAAATGAATAGCCAAAAAAATTTAATCTCACCGGTTCCACATATTATTTTTACGCACAATTATTGTTATGTTTGAAGGCTCACGATGTTCCATTAAGGATACCAATTGCACACCACAGATACCACAAATTCTTCTATGAAAGAGAGACATTGAGAGGTTTTGTATCAGATTTTTATCATCAATTACTAACGGCCTCGTATGAAACCCTCCACCTAGACTCTATTTGGAGGAGGGATATACCAGACCTGGAAAAAGATTTTGATTGGCAAGAAGACTGGGCAAATGTTCGACTTGCATCAAGGAACCCGGACCATCAACAAATCAATCTTAACTATATTCATAGGACATACTTGACTCCTATAAGACTGAACAGAATGGGTCTTAAACAAGACTCCAAATGCTCCTTATGTACAAATGGGGACGAGGGGACATTTATGCACATGTACTGGGACTGCCCACCAGTTAAGATATTCTGGAAAGAAGTGACCCAGCAATTATCAAATCTCTTAATTCTGAATATACCTGTACACCCCTCTGTATTACTGCTGAATGATGTGTTTGAGTATGCAGTACCTATACAGCTAAAGAGATTGGTTTTATCTGGTATTACAGTGGCTAAAAAACTGATAGCATCACGATGGATTCAACCGGAAAAAATGTGCCGGAAGGTCTGGATTCTTACATATCTCGATGTGATTTATCTAGAAATATCTACAGCAAGAATTTTGGGTCTTAATGAATCCAAATTGACAATGTGGTTAGAAGTGGTGGAGAGAATAAAAGCTATTATACAACGGCATGCAAATTTCTCGATTCTGATTGGCTGAAACAGTCATTTTACACGTGTTTATTCTTCACAATTCCACGCTGCTGGCCCAGGACCCGCCCACAACCGAATCACATCACATCACTCCGCCGGATCACAAGATGCCGGACAATAATTTAACGAATGGATATGTTGATAACGACTAAACGACTAAATATCAAGCGATTCTGTCACAGCGAATGTCTTAGTGCTTTAAACAATGTTGGATGATGTAATTGATGGGTCTTGAATCATTGTGTAACAAAAGAAAAATCGCGGATTGATTGATTAATTTTCAATTTTTTTTTCAATTTTTTTTTCCTTTCGACTGTCAGCGCTGGCTCTAGTCTCCACCCACCGCCACACACCCCCCCACACACACACACACACACACACACACACACACACACACGCACACACACACACACACACACTCCTGTCTGCAACGCGGGGGATAGTCAGACTGAGAGAGAGCTGGGTGCTGCGCTGTTCTAAGTGAGCATGGCCTATTGAGTTGATTGATTGATTGATTGCTAATTGTATTACTGTACGCTTGGTTTCCAACTGGTTAAGTTTAGGCCCTCTACAGTAGGTTTAAAAAAATAAATAAAAAAATAGGGCGAAGAATTTTTTTTTCCTATAGGGCAAAGAAAACTTTTTAATTTGTTTTACCTACTTTCTATAGAAGCATCTAAGAATGAAGTTCTATAGAAAGTAGGTCTGCATCCCCTTAACAATTGTGTGTGTAAGTGTGTATTGAGCCGTACTGTATTGTACCCATTCTGCATCTGGTAATAAAATGTTCAATCAATCATTCCAATAATACACAGTTGGATGTGTTAGTTGGTTGGATGCACTTCAAGCTGCTTCCACATGAGGCAACTTCTCTCAATCATTCCAATAATACACAGTTGGATGTGTTAGTTGGTTGGATGCACTTCAAGCTGCTTCCACATGGAGGCAACTTGTCTTTTTTGTAGTTGTGGGAACTACTTTTTCTGGCGGATGGTTTTTTCAATAAATCTTCGATTAATGTGTGTTTATTGTATAGAAATAAGGTTGGATGAATATGGCAGTTGTATAAAAGCATTACACCACTTGCAGTCGTGATTTGTGAACAATAAACCATGCCTAGGGGGGTCTAACAACCCTCTGCTGCGCCTCGGGCCTAACGACCACCCCTAGGCATGGTTTATTGTTCACAAACCACTTGTCACTGTATGCCGTGACAATTAAAACTCTTGACTTGACTTGACTCCTGCGCGTGATGTAATGCTTAAGCATATAATGGTAGTGTCTGGTTAGGAGTGAATGATAATGGATGGATTATCCATTGGGGGGTCCAGGGTGGGGGGTGCGAGCAAGAGCATATGTGTGCAGGGGAATAGATAGCAGGTAGTAGGGGTATATCTTGTATAAGACATTTATCTAAACAGTGATTTAATTTGATGTGCACTGTTAACACTTTAATCGCCATGGGTTAAATTCATAATTTACCATCCCTCGCCAGCTCTATTTGTCTATGGAGAAGTTCCCCTTCTTTGCAGGGCTATAACTTTTTAAATTCTATTGCTAAATTGCCATTATTATGGCCCATTCAATGTCCTATATGTATTGTTCAGGGTGTAGCAACGTTAAACTTTTTCATTCACATATTCATACTAAAATATGGTCTAAAGTATAAGTATGTTTTTATCGTTTTCTGCAGCTTTCTCCAGAACTTGATTTATAGCTCCAAATGCATTATATGCATGATGAAATACAGTTTGATAGCGATCTGTGCCAGAAAATAAATTTCAACTGGAGGTACTTCTAGAAGTTTCTACGTATCATCTGATGATGACCGGATGGGCGGGGGATCGTTTATAATTCCGTGGGCAGCGTTAGATGATTCATCCAGAGTGGGTCATATGTTCATCAGAGCAGTTAGTAAAGAACACGTTAGAATATAACGCTGGATCTTACAGTATCTTCCTCGCGCCGCTGGCAGATGAGCGTGGAACAGAATTGTTTCTATTATGGGATGTAGAAATGCCCGATCCATTTCCAGGTTGTATAATAGTATATACGTCCAAATCATGTTGTTTTTTCGAGTTATTTGCACCGATCGATGTTCACTGTATCAAGACGGAGTCTCTCTAACGATAGCGAGTGGCCGGACCACATATGGATGAGCACTACCGGTTCAAAGGTTAATATCCGGTTGGCGATCTGCCGATCGGCCACCAGATGGCGCTCTTGAACCGCTAGAGAGTTGAGTGGAGCTTTGCACTGTGTCTCAGGGCTCCGGAAAGGAAATATGATTTCGATGACAGATTTTTGAAATATTGACATCAAAGACGAGTTACAGCGTCTTCGGCAGAATGAGCATGGCTCGGAATGACGTGAAAACTCGTTCCCGGCAATCATAGTGATAACAATGCTTGTATTTCTAATCGTGTGTTGTCATGTTTGTTTATGTGTTTGATTTTTCATAATCCCACGCTCTTGGTCCCAGGACCCGCCCACAACCGAATTACTATCACTCCGCCGTGCGACTTTGTAGGAAAAAACAAGATGGCGGACAATAATCTTTACAAATGGATATGTTGATAGCGTCATAACGACTAAATAAAAACCGATTCTGTCACGGCGAATGTCTTAGTCCTTTAAAACAGTGATTCCCAACCTGGGGTCCGCGGACCCCCTGGGGGTCCGCCAGGGGGCGCAGGGGGTCCGCCACACCTCAGATGATTTGAGGTATTTTTTTTTTCAGAGAAATATTTAATTAGCATCTTTTTATCATCAGAAGCATGAATAGTCTCTCCACTACAATAAAAAATAAAGATAAATAAATAAACATCTAGACATGATTTTTGAACGTTAACAGTAGGCTACCGGGTAGCCGCTAAAACGCGAATCAGTTGACTGTATCACTTTCCGTAGCTAGCCTAGCACGCTAGTTAACTTTCTCGGCTCGTCTGCAGTCAGCCGCCAGAGGCGAAAATGTGTGACAAACGAAAAGGAGATGACGGCAGCTCATCTGCAAAAAAAGTTAGGACCTACAGCAATCGCGAAAATTACATCACCATGGGCTTCACTGAGGGACCAGACAAACGACCTGAGTGTGTGATTTGTGGAGAAAAGTTGGCAAACTCTAGCCTGAAGCCCAGCAAGCTGAAGAGACATCAGGCGTCTAAGCACCCAGAAACCGTTGGGAAGGATCCGGACTTTTTTCGGAGGAAAGAACAGTCTCTCAAGGCGAACAAGCCTGTTGATGTTAGAGTAGCGTGGAGCAGGGGTGGAAGTGATTTACAGAAGGCTACCGAAGCCTCCTTTGAGTGTTCGCTTTTAATTGCAAAAGCAAAGAAACCGCACAATATTGGCGAGCAGCTCATCAAACCAGCCTGCATCAAAATGGTTTAGAAACTGTGCGGCCCACAGGTGGCGGATAAACTAAAATCAGTACCACTCTCGAACAATGTAGTGAAAGACCGAATTGATAAGATGTCAAGTGATTGCGAGCAGCAGCTGTCAGAAAAGCTTAGAAAGGGTCCATTTGCCATATAACTTGATGAAACTACAACTGTCGCAGACGAGGCTGTGCTCATCGTTTATGTGCAGTATATCGAAAATGAGGATCTGAAGCAGGACATTCTCATGTCAGTCAACCTTACTACCACCACTCGAGGTGAGGATATTTTTACTGCAGTGGATTCTTACTTCATTCAACATAAATGCAAACCGTTCACCATTAGGGCCTGATTTGAGAGGATGAATATAGGATTTGAATATTGGCCAACATTTTGAAATACATATGCGTGTTAAGCACTATACCAAAAATAAATAACAAATATATACTAATTGATTGAACATTTTAATTAACAGATTGCAGAATGGGTACAGTACAGTACAGCTCAATACACACAATTGTTAAGGGGATGCAGACCAGAGAAAGACTTTCGTCTTGTTTACATCAGGGTCCCCCATTTTCAATTCATGACATTTATGACATACACAACATACAGATATAAGAATCTAATCTAACTAATCTAATCATGACATTTAAGACATGCATGACATACATACTGTGCTATTAAACCAGGAAGTGCAGCACTGTTGATAAGGCTGTAGCCTCCACTACTGTAGTGCCCTGCGCTGCAACACAACTAACACAAGAGCGAACAAAAAACGCTCATGGACCTGTGGTCTGTCGTTGACTGCTCACTTGTGTTGTTCGTTGGATTCGTTTTGGATTATTTGGGCTCGCCAAACAAACTATCAAAACGTACACGGACCCGCGGTCTGTCATTGACTGAGTCGCTTGTGTAGTTGCTGTGTGTCAGACTCTGGCTGCTTAGAGAACACCCGCCCACCTCTACCTCTGATTGGTTTACCATGACATTTTACTCAACCTCAGCCAATCGCGCACTGCCCACTAACCAAGGGAAAAAAGTATTGCTTCTCAGCGCAGAGATCTGTCTGATGAAAAAAACAGCTTCAATCATAGTAACGCACCGCATTTTTTGGCAGTAACGGTAACAGCGTTATTAAGATTACTCGTTACTGAAAAAACTAACGCAGTTATTTATAACACCGTTATTCCCATCACTGGTCATCTGTACTGTGCTGCTTCCTATGAGTTGTGTTGTAATACAGATATTACCATGTTGGCAGGTTCCTTTCATCTGTGGCTTTATTATCCATGTTCTCTAAATTGTTTTTGTTTTTCCTTTTTACAGGCTTTGAGGGTGAGTCTATTTACATGTTTTTCCTCTTAACCTCCAATATGGTTCAAATCTTATTAAAATATCAAAAGTAAAATGAAGTGATGTTCTAGGTGTATTTTGCTTTGTTATTCTATGACTATCTTATAGTGTTTGTACATTCAAGACTAAAAGCTGACTAAAACTAAGACTATAATTATTTGAGCAACACATTGATGTTATAACTGAGATGTGTTTCTTATTTTACAAAGTTCCTAAAGAGTGAGTACATCTATATGTGTTTTTCTTCTGAAACTCTGATATGGTTCAAGTGAGGAGAGGAAGAGATGTAGGTTACAGCGTAACAGTGTTGCTGAAGAGTTTAGTAGTACGAGTCCCTGTCTCTTCATATCAATTTAAATATGCGTACCTACTGTACTATTCCCCCAACACACTACAAAGCTGGGTAGTATGTACCATGGACAAGTGTACCAGTGGAAGTGGACCAGTGTACTCACTCGCTCTTGGCTGAATCTTGTTTTGGGTGGTGATGTAAAAACACATGCATCATAGCAGGCTCAGGATGGGCAAAGTAGTCTACAGCCTGTTCCTCCCTGTCTCTCTCCACCACAACCTGGCTTGACTAGACATAAGGAGAGAGAGATGATTACAATTAACTGGTATATTCATGTCCAGAATTGTTGGAATTCCCTTACAAAGATGTGCAAAAAGCTGTACAATTTAAACAATACCATACTGGTAATGAATAAATGGTTGTATTAAATTAATGCATGGAGCTGTTCCATCTTATTTCATTTCATTCTAACTACACAGTTCATACAGATTTCAAGTATCCAAATATCAATGATGAATATTGCATAAGGTTTACACAGTTAATAGATCACCTTTTTGTTTTATATTCATGTTCAGAGAGGAGTAATAGTTAGATCATCATCTTTGTATGTGATTTATATGGCAATTAAATCAATGGTGTGCTTGTTTGTTTGGGGAGTTTGACCTACAGTTAATGTGCCTACCACATGAACAAAATACGGTAGGTGTGTAGGTGGAGAGCTACCACAGATAGTAATAGCAGTAAGTAATCCATACCATATATATCCTAATAGTTACCACCATACCTGGCTGAAAATAAACGTTGCTGCCTGTTGTGAATGTGTTTTTTCCCCTGTAGACTAATACATACAGTACGTAGGCATACATTTTTGCAGTTGCAGTTGAGCTACAGGTGTTGTATATTATGCAGCCTTTTCATGCATCTTTATCAAGGGAACCCTTATTCTAATGATTTTAATAATATTATAATGATACGATATGGACCTAGGTTAATCACAGCAACGTGGGCTTAGCCAACGCGATGCTGACAAAATAACTATCTAGTTAACGTTAGAATAGTCAGCCGGAGTTGCGACTGCATTAGGGAACTATGCTAGCTACAAAAACAATGCCAATAGCTTATGCTGCGCTATTTGACATTGGCTGACTGGGAGACCACCAGCAGTAGTTGGCGGTCTCACTTTATGATAGTGTTACGAGTATGTCTGTCTGTCTGTCTGGTTACAGGTTATAACGTACTCAGGCTAGTGGTGATGATGGATCTTTCAAGGAGGCTCAGCAGTTTGTAAAATACTTTCCTACGGCTCAGTCTGAGCTTTTATTGGCAATGGAGCAGAAGATGCTATGTGACGTCAGCACAGTGTCATCTATATTGTGCTGCTTCCTAGTTGTGTTAGAAAATACAGATATTACGATATTGGCAGATTCCTTTCATCTGTGGCTTTATTATCCATGTTCTTTAAATTGTATTTGTTTTTGTTTTTCCTTTTTACAGCCGCCTTTGGTGAGTATATTTATATGTTTTTCCTCTTAACTAATTCCGTGCCAACCACGAGTATAGTCGGGTTAACTCGCCATGCGTTCCATGCCAATCACGAGTATAGTAGAGTTTTAATCGTTGTTTCTTTTATTAGCGATATCCATAAATTTTTCATCCATCCAGCCTGACGTTATCATTGGAAATGGGTCTGAGCTCGCAAAAGGCAAATACCGCCGCCTATCGTCTCCCGAATGGTATTGCACATCATTGGATTGGATTGACTGGGACTGTGCATCAGAAAAAAAACTCTGGTCCTGGGTTTCCCTTCTCGTGGCAAGCAGTATCGTGTTACCACATTCACTGGGGAGGCTGGGAGCTGCGTCGATTATGTGTTTTGGACTATAACGTTGGATCAATAAACGCGATCGATATTTGGAATGGCGATCAGGAATTGGAATAATCATTTTGGAGAACATGTGATGTGAGGTAAGGAATCTATTTTACCAGTCTTGGGGTAATCAGAGTTTTTTTCACATATATCTCAACGTGTCCCCTATATGTGTGTGTGTGTGTGTGTGTGTGTGTGTGTGTGTGTGTGTGTGTGTGTGTGTGTGTGTGTGTGTGTGTGTGCTGAGCAGGAAATAGATAATCGATTTTTCAGCCCGCTTCTCTAGCATGCATAAGTACACATATACTATCGATAATCTAGCGTTTATTTGAAAACGATTCATAAATAGGCCGAAAAATGACAACGTGTTTTGTGTATTCCACTAAAGGGCGTTTGTCACAGAATAATTTTTTTCTGGAAATTTCCAAAAACAAGCGTTTTTCAAAATGGTATAAAACGAAAATGTACCGATGAAAAAACTATCCGTTTTGTACATGTTGACTGAAAGCAAGTCATTGATAAGCGACGGCCGTATTAGACACATAATATAATATATAAATAATAATATAATAATAATAATATAGAAATAGCTCCACGAAAATCAGGAAATATCGGAAAATCAGTCTCAAACGGCTGGCATTCAAGCGATAAATCGTGCGCCCCCCTGCTGGCACTCAAAGTGTTAATAATATATATCAAATAAACCACTCTAACATCGATATTATAATAAGTTAAAATATCTATCGAATAAATCACTCTCACATTGATATTATAATATATTGTCTATACTACTATGCACTCAAGACTGTACTCAAGTTCAACACTAATTGACAAACAATGTTACTGACATGAGTGCATGCTTACCAACTGTCCATCTGCAACACTACTATCACCAACATCTAAGAAGGGAGATCCCCCCTTGAATGGCCCTTCTAAGTTTTCTCTCCTCCACAATGCCTGTGGAGCTTTTTTCCCTATTGTTAGGTTTTAGTGAGTTTTTCCTTACCTTCGCGTGGGGTATGTCTGGGAGTGCTTGCATTCTTTCATTTATTTGCATTCATCTAAAAATGTTTGGACCTTATGGTGTTCTTGTTCTGTTCTTGACTTATTGTTATGTTTTCTTCTTGACTTGTTTAAAAGAAGACCTGTACGGCCCATGGGGACATTAACGTGTGTTGTCGGGCCCTATAAATAAATTTGATTTGATTTGATTTAGCTGCCAGAGTTGTACCCTTCCTGCTGACTTGTTGTACAGAACTTGTAAATCGCTTTGGATAAAGCGTCTGCTAAATGTAAATCTAATAATAAACTAGTTTCATCTCTGTCAAATAAACTACTCTGACATTGATATTATAATCATCTTTACCTCCAATATAGTTCAAATGTACTCATTTATAAAAATGTCAAACGTTTTCTGAAGTGATATTCTAGGTGTATTTTGCTTTGAATATCTTGGCTGTTTCCACCTGGAATTAAGATCTGATCTGGGATCCAATCAGAAGCACAGGTTTTAATTAGCTGTTTCCACCTGGAATTAAGATCTGCTCTGGGATCCAATCAGAAGTGCAGCTCTAAGTAGCTGTTTCCACCTGGAATTAAGATCTGATCTGGGATCCAATCAGAAGCACAGCTCTAAGTAGCTTTTTCCACCTGGCATTAAGATCTGATCTGGGATCCAATCAGAAGCACAGCTGTAAGTAGCTGTTTCCACCTGGCATTAATATCTGATCTGAGTGACCTTTTGTTTAGTGCTTGAGGCTCTTCAATCAGGCGCAGTACCTGACTGTCAACATACCCACTGAGATCTCTGCGAGACAAGGCCAGAAGAATTTGTTGACACCATTTCGATGCCGTAGACTCTACATTTTGCACATTTCTGGCCAAAATCCCTCGCAGAGATCTCAGCTGGTATGCTGACAGTCAGGTACTGCGCCTGATTGCAGAGCCTCAAGCACTAAACAAAAGGTCGGTGCAATTAGATATAGTAACATGGAGATACGTTGAGGAATCTATCTGGACAGTGTAGAGATTACTGTAACAAAAACCTTAAATGGATTGAAGTGTATACTTACCTAAAAGGTAGCCCGTCGCTGAAGAAGTGCAGCCGTTGCACTAGGGGGAACTTCTCCTTTACCATATACAGCACCGGGTACAGGTGGGTGAGCCCAGATGGCCGATGGGTCGTGCCTCAGAGAAGGGGAGATGGAACAAAAGCTCAGAGGGGACTGGGAGGATGTGTACTACACCAGTGTGGAGGGTGACTTGCTGATGGGATCCCCCAAAGTGGCCAGACTGAACCTCATTAGTGTACTTGCAGCCATAATTCTCAGAAAATAGGGCTTAACAGGTTAAACGAATCAGTTCTACCTTTACCACATTACCTGTGATTATTCACTTGAGTGTTTTTAAACTAATACATTCTACCTTTACCACTTTACTTGTGGTTTTTCACTTGAGCCAAACAATTCGTTTGTCACCTGTCATCTTTATTAGAAATGTTACTTAATGTTGTAATTTATTTATATATAATTTATTACAGTGTCTCTACTGTATCTGTGTATATGAGTGTGCACGTGCAGGTGTACACACACACATCTGCCATAAATACATACAGTACAAGGAATCTATAGCCACGTGTAAGCATATACATATAGATGTGCGAATACACATAGCATGTGTATGCAAGTGCACGTGCGTGAATGAACATGCCCGTGCACATGCTTACACGTGGCTATACATTCCTTGTACTGTATGTGTTTATGAGATGTGTGTGTGCGTGCAGGGTTCGAATTATCACCTGAGAGCTATGGGGGCCCCCTGAATTTTTTTTTTACTATTTTTTTTCCTGGAATTGTGGCTGTTTTCTTAGTCATTATTTAGAGGAATATCTCATTAGGATTAGTCTAATACTAAGTAATAATGACATCACACAACATTCTAATCATTAGACTATTGTGTGATGTCATTATTCAGGCTCATTCTTAACCATCAATATTTGTTCATTTTCTTACTCACCTCTGATATATAATGCCATATTTACTTATTTGCATTTTGTATCTGAAAAAATACAACAATTTAATTTGAAAAATGAGACCAAATTTATGAACTTGAATTAACATTTATTTGTCTCTGCACTTATAAATCAAAAACTAACAAAATAATCTAATGGAAAATAAATAGTTGTATGGCACAACAGCAGCATTTATCAGGATACAGTAAGTAACATTATCATCTGATAATAAAATGAACATAAAATAAATACTTGTATAAATCAAAATAAATAATGTTATAAACAAATGTGCACAGGTAATCAAGAACTGTATGAAAAATAGTAGCAGCATCTTCTTAGAACAACAAGAAAAAAAGTAACTACTGCAGCATGTCACCGACATGCAGACTGGAAGAGCCGGGATTCAAACCACTGACCTCTTTTATCCAAAGCGAGTAGTGACGACTATATTCTCTTCCTCAACTTCTTGCTCTGAGAGCTAGTCACAGTCCCATTCATCCACTGCTCTGCCAAATGGGCTCCAAATGATTTATTTAACAATATATTGGCGTTTTTACATGGAAGGCAGCCAATGCATCCTTCCTTGGCAAATAACCAGCCATATTTATTTTTCCAAAAGTTCCACTGACTCGGACCCCAGCATTGTGGTGGTTGAGTAGCAGCGCAGTCCAGGTCTAGTGGTGGAGACTCGGGTCTGGCAGTGACAACCGGCGTGGTAACAATAACAGGTGCACTGCGCACAGGAGCAGCAGAGCTAACACTAGTACTAGCACTAGCAGTGTCAACTTCAGTGACAGTAGCGCTGCTAGCTGCTACACTAACAGCGTCAGTCTTTGGCCTTTTTATAAAACCAAAGCTGTCCAGCTTTGTACAGCCTTGCGGCGGGTTGAGCCTTTTTTTTTTTTTTTTTGGCGGCATGTGGCGTACTGTTTAGTGTTTATGTTTTCAGTTGCAGGACACGGACCTGCAGCCTTCTGTTTACATCAGCTGCTTGCTGCTTCTTCTTCACTAGGTTGCATTAGCGTTAAACTTATGGGTGACGCATAGCGGCTTGGAGGTGAAATGCAGCCTATTCCACAACATTAATTACTCGGTTCTTTTAAAAACTGAAAAGAAAAATATGATTTATTAACTATTTATTTAGGTAACATAAATAATACTAAATCGTAAAAAAAAATATATATATATTATATAATTTTTTTGAGACCCCCACAGGGGGTCTTGACTATGGGGGCTCAGACTATAGCTATGGGGGCTGAGCCCCCATTGGCCCCCTCATAATTCGAACACTGCGTGCACAGGTGCGGCATGTGCGGGTGTATTTGTGCATGTGTGAGAGAGAGTAAAAGAGGGAAGCAAAAATAGACACCCCAGGCCCTATTCCCTGTACCTGGTTCAACTAAGTCGATCAAGAGTCCCATTATCCAGATTCAGTTAACCCGATGTTTGAAGCCGGGATTTTCCTGTTCCTCGAAGGTGGATTCAGTCTCGTTAACTCAAACCAGACTTGAGACCCAGGATAAGTGCGCGTGGCCGCTTCAGTTGAAAAGCCATCACGTATCGATAGCAGAGATCCTGATTTTCTAACGGCATTGATTGATTAATTGATTTAAAACTTTATTAACAGGTTGCAGTACGGCTCAATCGCCTCGCCGACAAGTTAAATGCGTTATCTATAGGCTAATTTTAAGTCCCTCATTACCCCAATCAATCAGATTATATTTCTTTAAACTTGCCTGCTGGCAGTAGGTTTATGGAATGGATAATCAAATGAGATCTTGCTAGCGAAAATAATTAGTTAAACTGTTATGCAGAATAAGGATACGGCTCTCTTACCCATTGATTGATGTATGGTGGATCTTTTAATTATCTACACTGTGGTGTAATGGTTTCTGCTTTTGACTTTCACACAGGCGGCCCGGGTTCGAATCCCACTTCTCCTAGTCTTTTCCTTCTTTTTGCAATGTAGGAATAATTCAATTTGGTGCACGTTGAGAGCTATATAAAGAATGACATCCTCAATGCATGTAGATTTATAATATTTTAACTTAAAACTAGGCTACTTTTGCGTATAATCATTAATATTATATTCCAAAAAAATTATATTGGAAAAGCGGGGTTTCGAACACCGGTCACCCGGTTGCCAGGATTCAGCACTAGCCGCTGCGCCACTGTGCCAGACATGATATGCTCATTGTTTATGCATTAATGGACGAGAGACCCGTGTTTAGAATATTTTTCTTACCAAAAAATGAAGTTTTATCTCTTTATTCTCAAATGCATTAATGTGACGTCAACGGCTCATTCAATTTCTCAAATCCGTCAAACAGCGCATCTCATCAGACATTTTAATCCCAGTTACAATATCACACAAAAACCACAATCCCCGCATAGACACTTCAATTTTATGCTTGAATGAAACACAATCCGGCGCTCCGTTAAGCAAATCTACAGCGGAGATTAATATATGAAACTAATCAGAGCCAAACGGCCGATAGGTTTCATTCATTAAAAATATCCCCGCGGGATTCACATTTGCAATGAGCCGTTATTAAAATAACCACATGCAGCGTGTATCGCGACTCCGAGTGCCGTATATGACGTGCATTATTTTATTTAGGACAAAGTAAATCTATAGGCTCAATATGATTTATTATCAGCATTTAGTTCTATTATTATAGATTTCAAAAGCCCCCTCTAGGAAAACGAAGCACAGAAACGTAATTCAGAATGGTATAATGCAGATCCTAGACTGTGAGAATCATTTCAGGAAACGAGCTGTCACTTCTTTGCGGGGGCGTGGCCATGGTTCATCCGGCTAACTGAACTTAAGCCTGCTCTCGACCAGGCTCAAACTTTTTGATCTGTTGTCATGGTGATTTAGACAATCCAGCTTCGGGGAATGGGAAGGTCCGGCTTAAGTCAGACTTGACCGAAAGTTATCCGGCTAACTCAGTTATCCAGGTACGGGGAACGGGGCCCTGGGTAAGGTTTCAATGTTATCATGTTTGATATTGTGTTAACACTTTGAACGCCAGCCGTGTTAGCCATCCTTGTACTCAGTGTGCCACCGCTGTAAAAGATAGGGATTTTTTTAAAGGCAGGCCACATTTTCACACTTCAAACCAACAAAACCCTTCCAGCAACGCCCCTCAACTGAATAGCATTAACATAATTAAGTGCTGCCACAATGTCAAGTTCAAGTTTCTTTAATAGTTGTCATACAGAAGTACAGAATACTTTCATACAAAATGCTTCTTACTGTTACGCTCCAGAGACTGTGCTAGACAAGATAGTATCAAATAACATAGTATAGCATGTAATTTAGAAGAAGAAAATGAGGTCACAGTGTTCGGTATAGACATATGTACAATGTTCTGAGTTACCATATAATATACAATACTATGCAGTGTACTAATGTACAGTACTATATAGTGCAAAGCAGAAATGGGATGAGGTTCAATTTAGGTACAATTTACAGTAAGGTGTACGAGTTGTAGTGCAATCCTTCGTCAATAAATATAAAGTGTGGGGAGTGGGTGCTACAGTGTGTTTGTTTAAAGTGGGTGTGTGCTATAAAGTGTGTGGAGTGGGTGCTACAGTGTGTTTGTTTAAAGTGAGTGTGTGCGTGTGGATGTGTGTGCTATGTGCCTTTGGTGGTTGTTGTTGTGTAGTGTTCATTGTTCGTTTAGCAGCCTGATGGCCTGGGGATAGAAGCTTCTTCTGAGTCTTTCTGTGCTCGCCTTGAGACTCCGGTATCGCTTGCCTGACCGCAGCAGTTCAAAGAGGCAGTTGTTCGGGTGACTGGAGTCTTTAATGATTCTCTTAGCCTTGCCCTTGCAACGCTTGTTGTAAATGTTCTGGAGGGTGACTGTGAAAAGTGCTTCTTGGTATCTAGGGACATCTATGGACCTCAGGGAATGTATTCAGTGTCAGAAATATTGTGTCTATTACTAGGCTTGCTTAAATTGTGATGAAATGAGCCAGCTGAGATTCAAACGACAAAGTTGTATTCAGACGGTGCTTTTTAGACAAAGTGCGTCCCGTATCAGTTCAATACGGAACACGTCTTTTAGTTTCCAATTACGGGACGATTCCATATTTTACGGGACGGGTGGCAACCTTAGCAACGTCGCTCGCCTGCTGTGTGCTTTGAACTTTAGAAGTAGCAGCGGTCTCACCACAAAGACTACAGGATGTAGTATACTCCACTATTCCTATATCAAAATGCCAGCTAAAATATGGACCAATTATATCCCACATGATTCAAACGTGCCGTAATGTTGAGAGGTACTGTGCGGTTAAATGCCCATGCCACCTTGACTCTCCAATTTTTCATAACCAGCAACTACTTGTTGGCCACAAACCTGTTAATATTCCTCAATGGGAGAAGAGGGGAGTTCATACTCTGGAAGATATATATGATAAAAACGGTCTTCGAGCATTTCAGGACCTAAACGAGTTTTATGATATACCTGGTGAATCGTTCTTCCTTTACCTACAACTAAAGTCGGCACTCAGGGCCCACGGTGCACCGGACAACCACAAGAGGGTTTGTCTCAGATTTCCATATACATTTAATCAAATCCACATTAAAATTAACATTAGATACAGTCTGGCGAGGAGACATCCCAGAGTTAGACCCTGAGTTTGACAAGGACGACGTTTGGACAAATGCTATATTATTAGCCTCCCGCAACCCTAATCACCAACTAATTAATTTTAATTATATTCATAGGACGTATCTCACACCTAGGAAACTGTTTGCTATGGGACTGGTGGCCGAGTTCCGGTGCACTTTTATGCTCTCTAAGAGGGATTGCCCACCAGTGGCCAATTTCTGGAAATCTATAGCGGCTAGACTCTCAGGCATCTGTAACGTATCGATTCGACTCACGGCAGCAACATTACTTCTAAACGATATATCTTCACTACCAACATCCATACAACAGAAAATAATTATTCTGGCAGGCGTTACAGCAGCCAAAAAACATATCGCTATGAGATGGAAGGAACCTGAGAATCTCACGGTAATTCACTGGTCCCTGACATTGCTGGACGTTATTTATTTGGAGATATCGACTGCTTGGGTGGTTGGGGTGGGACAGGTGGTTATTGAAATGTGGACTGCGGCGGCTTAGTTGGTCAAAAGCTCCATGTAGCGGCGGAGTGGGGATGGGGTGTTGGTCCTGGGGAATCTGGCCGCCTTGGGGGGGGGGGGGGGGGGGGGGGGGTGATGTCTGTTTAATGGGTGACATCTTTTGCGTTTGTGGTGTATATTTATTTGGTATATGTGTATTTATTAGTTAAGTTTAGATCTGTATTTATTATTACCTTTTGTTTTATATTATTATTAGTGCTGTTACTGTTACAGTATGTTTTTGTACTCTGTATTTATTGTTGTTTTTATTATTTCTGAATGTCTTATCGTTATTGTAGTTCATATATATATTTTTTTATATTGTTGAAGTATTGTCTTGTGGTGTCCCTTGTATTATTGTATTATTATATTCCGTTTTGGTTGTTGCAAAAAAATAAGAAGATTTGATCAAAAAAAGAATGTGCTTCATACAGTAAAAAAGAAAAGTAAGTAAAAGAGGAACACTACAGTCCCAACACTACAAATATACAATATACAACTAAAGTACAACCTAACAAGTACAATGAAGTAAAAATGGAGACAATGAGGTACAAAAATGCAAACTTAAAGAAAAAGCTAAATGCAAAAATGGATGTAGTGCAAACCTCTTTAGATCAAATATGGTATAGTGTTAAAGTGTCTAAAGTGAGTGTGTGCATGTGGATGTGTGTGCAATGAGTGTAGATGGATAGGTTGATGTTACATAGAGTCATTTAGCATCCTGATAGAAGCTCCTTCTGAGTCTTTCTGTACTGACCATGAGACTCCGGTTGTATGTGTGTGTGTGTGTATGTACATGTGAGTGTGTGTGCGTGCGTGTGTGTATGTGCGTACCTGTGTGTCTGTGTGCATGCCTGTGTCTGTGTGTTTTTTGTGTGTTTGTGTGTGTGCGTATGCCTGTGTGTGTGTGCGCGTGCGTGCATGTGTGTGTCTGTGTGCATGTGTGTGTTTGTGTGTATGCGTGTGTGTGTGTGTGTGTGTGTGTGTGTGTGGTTATCAAATCAAATCAAATGTATTTGTAAGGCCTGACAACACACGTTAATGTCCCCATGGGCCGGACACATCTTCTTTAAACAAGTCAAGAAGAAACATGACAATAAGTCAAGAAAGTCAAGAAAAAACCTCCCACCTCTTGCAGAGACAAGTCGCATTTCTTTCCTCTCTCCCTAGGCCTTCAAGGCCGTTCCTACCGCCGCCTCTACTGCTCCATGGAGCCCGATGCTGCTATGCTCTGCTTCGTGCCGGTGGCCGGACTATACTCAAATCAACTCTAAATGGATCTAATCAGTGGATTGCATATTTTCTTCAAGAAGCAGAATAAGGCTAACCCTCTCTGCCTATTGGGACATCATAATCGGGCTACCAACTTGAAGACGTGGTCATTTTTGGATTATCGAAGCTTTTGGACTGCAATAAGAAGATTTTGGATCTGTTTACCGTGCACAGGATCTACCAAAATGAACTGATAAGACACTTGGACACTTGGACTAATAATGCATTCAGTCATTTGGACGGAGTTGTTAAAACTCACTCCACTCAGAGTTATATTTCACTCTATTCAAATCAAATTTAAAGTGACGTGGCTGGGATAAATGGGCCAGTCAGTCAGCCAAAACAAATTCCTGGACCAAGGTCAAAACAGGGAGCTGCTTGAGTCGAAGGCCCTCTGGGAGATAAGAGTGGCGAGCGGCTTCCCCACCCGCAATCCCTACCTCCCCCACCCAGGACTTGGCTTGTGCACTCCCCCCCACCTCCCCCCCCCCCCCCCCCCTTCCTCTGCATTGGCGCTGCACTGTCGGCTGCCTCGTGTGAGGGATCCCTCCCCCCCCTCCCCTACAGCCCTGTAACAACCCCAACCCACTACCCCCTCCTTCCGTAAATGGCGCTGCCTATGACGGCTGCCAGTCTGTTTGCGGTGGTGAATATGCATATGTTTGTCTCAAGGCTCTGTACCATTATTACTATCTAAAATGTAATAATTGTGGAATATTACTGTAATGAGCTGTATGTGTATGATCCAAGCGTCCTATGATCCTCATAGGAGCATAACAGAAAAAAGCATTCCATGTGAAGGTATTCTGTATCTTTGCATGTCAACTAATAAAGAAACTTGAAACAAAACAAGAACACCATAAGGTCCAACAAATTTAAAATAAATGCAAAATAAATGAATGCAAACACTCCCAGACATACCCCACGCAAAGGTAAAGAAAAACTCACTAAAACCTAGCAATAGGAAAAAATGCACCACAGGCAATGTGGAGGAGAGAAACCTTAGAAGGGCCAATTCAAGGGGGGATCTCCCATCTTAGATGTCGGTGATAGTAGTGTTGCAGACGGACAGTTGGTAAGCATGCACTCATGTGTGTAGTGAAACAGGTTATATGTACTCAGGCTAGTGGTGATGATGGATCTTTCAAGGAGGCTGAGCAGTAAAATAGGTTCCTATGGCTCAGTCTGAGCTTTTATTGGCAATGGAGCAGAAGATGCTATGTGACGTCAGCACAGTGTAATCTGTAATGTGCTGCTTCCTATGAGTTGTGTTAGAAAATAGATATGACCATATTGGTAGGTTCCTTTCATCTGCGCCTTTATTATCCATGTTCTCTAAATTATTTAAATGTGTCCTTTTTGCAGCTCGTATTGGTGAGTATATTTACATGTTTTTCCTCTCAACCTCCTATATGCTTCAAATGTTGAATAAAATATCAAAAGTAAAATGAAGTGATGTTCTAGGTGTATTTTGCTTTGTTATTCCATAAATATAGTATAGTGTTTGTACATTAGAGACTAGAAGCGACAAAAACTAAGACTATATTTGAGCAACACATTAATGTTATTACTGAGATGTGTTTCTTATTTCACAAAGTTCCTAAAGAGTGAGTACATCTATATGAGTTTTTCTTCTGAAACTCTGATATGGTTCAAGTGAGGAGAGGAGGAGATGTAGGTTACAGCGTAACAGTGTTGCTGAAGTGTTTAGTAGTATGAGTCCCTGTCTCTTCATATAAACAGTTCATGTCCACAGGTGTGTTTGTGCGTATAGGTGCTCAGGCAAGTATTGGTATCACGGTATGTCCGTGTATTGAGGAGAAATGAAGTTCATCTGATGGTCATTGCAGTGGAGGCAGAGAGGACCCAGGAAGTGAAGTTGGAGAGAGTTAGGGATTCCTTTTGGAGTCTTGCAGACAGACGTTGTGTGTGTGTGTTTGTGTGTGTGAGCGTGTGTTTGTCTGTGTGTGTGTGTGTGTGTGCTTGTGTGTGTATGTGCGAGTGTATGTGTGCATGTGTGTGTGCGTATGCCTCTGTGTGTGTGTGTGTGGTTACAGGTTATATGTACTCAGGCTAGTGGTGATGATGAATCTTTCGAGGAAGCTGAGCAGTTTGTAAAATAGGTTCCTACGGCTCAGTCTGAACTTTTATTGGCAGTGGAGCAGAAGATGCTACTGTATGTGATGTCAGCACAGTGGCATCTGTACTGTGCTGCTTCCTATGAGTTGTGTTATAAAATACAGATATTACCATGTTGGCAGGTTCCTTTCATCTGTGGCTTTTTTATCTGTTCTCTAAATTATTTTGTTTTTTTCCTTTTTACAGCCCTTAACGGTGAGTATACTTACATGTTTTTCCTCTTAACCTGCAATATGGTTCAAATGTTATTAAAATATCAAAAGTAAAATGAAGTGATGTTCTAGGTGTATTTTGCTTTGTTATTCTATGAATATCGTATAGTGTTTGTACATTAGAGACTAAAAGCTGACAAAAACTAAGACTATATTTGTGCAACACATTAATGATTTAACTGAGATGTAGGGTTGGGCATTGTTTGGATTTTAACGATTCCGATTCCGATTCTCCATTTCGATTCCTTTTCTAATTGATTCTCGATTCCGATTCTTTGAGGTGCAGGTCAAAATAGGCCACAGCTAATTTCACAGGAGAAAAAACCTTTACACAAGCCATTTTCATAGTATTCACATTGTCAGTTGACTTGATACAGTTTAATTTGGTTGCTGTACTGTAACTAGGGTATTCAATTACGAGGGAGGATGCCTAACTGTAACTGTAAAACTGAAACCTGCTGAAATAACATTGCAAATTGGCAGCAGTCTAAAAAACAAAGAGCTGTAGCCCAGGTGGGTGTTGAGATATGAAACTAAATAAAACAAAGTCATGTGACAAATTAAATCAAAAACAGTTCTTGTTGAGGAAGATTATCGATATGTTATGTATATAACCTAGTTATATGAGTACTGGCTGAGCGTCCTGCTCTTCGCCATCGAGATGTACCTCATCTCAAGTACCTACTGTACTTCATTAACGAAAAACAAATGCACCCAGCATCTGACCAGGCCCCGCCCCAATGCCGTACTATAAGGCAGCAGGCGTGGTCACCACTCGCCCTTCCTCGGAAAAGGTTTCCATCAGAAAAGTTTCCCAAGGGACCTCAGGGCGCGCTAAGAGCAGGCCGCTCAGCCAGTACTCATATAACTAGGTTATATACATAACCTATCGTTATATAGTCGTACTGGCGAATTGGGTCCTGCTCGAGATATGGGGACAGAGCAGACGCGAGGACCGACAAATGCACCCCCTGAGGACCCGAAAGCCCACATCAGGGGGGAGGGGAGTCCCGTCACCCCTCCTTCCTAGTGAAGAGGGGGCGGAAGTCAACTCCACCCAAGTGCGAAAAAGAGGGAACTAGAAACCTCCAAACGCACAGCACAGGCGGGACCACGTGTGACACAACACCTCGTGGTCCACACCCACACACCCCTGCTACCCCACCGAAAGACAGGAAGCAGGAGAGGTTCCAGACCTCAGAACCGCTTGGGAGACAGAACCCCCGGTCATGTCCATGTGGTAAAACCTTACGAAGGGACCCGGTGAGGACCATGAGGCCGCAGCACAGATGTCCTCCACCGAGGCCCCTCCTAACAGGGCGGCCTCGGTGGAGTGCGCCCTGACACCCCCAGGAGGGGCCAGACCAGCCAACGTGTAGCAAAGGGCAATGCCCTCGCACAACCAATGGGACAGGCGCTGTTTCGACAGTGCCTTACCAGCACGAGAGCCACCGTAACAGATAAAAAGCTGATCGGTAGCTCTGAGGCCCTGAGTACGGCTGAGGTAAATCCCCAAAGCCCGGACCGGACATGACAGGTGAAGGCTCGCCTCTAACTCACTAGCGTGAGGAGGCGGATGAAACGCCTGAACCATAATATCCCTGGAGCGGAAAGAACTCTGGATATTTTTTGGCACGAAGGCTGGATTAGGCCTCAGAGTGGCACCGCTATCGAAACAAATAGACACTCAGGCCGCACAGAGAGAGCACAGAGCTCACCCACGCGTTTAGCAGAGGTGATGGCCAGCAAGAACGCAGTCTTGAACGACAGCTGTTCCAAAGGCGCTTGCTCAAGAGGCTCAAACGGGGCCTTGGACAACCGACGAGGACCAATTGAAGATCCCAACTCGGAGCCAGAGAGCGTGTCACTGGCTTAAGGCGCCGAGCGCCAAGCAGGAAACGCTTCACAAGAGGGTGGCTGAACAACACAACGCCCTCAAACCCCTCATGATAAGAGGATATAGCCGCAGCATATACCCTCACCGTCGAAGCCGACAGTCTATCAAGGAGAGACTGAAGGAAAGTAAGGACAGCATCCAGGGGGCAGGACACCGGGTCCCGGCCCCCCACCTTACACCACTCTTGGAACATACGCCACCTACCCGCGTAAAGCGCGATAGTGGAGGGAGCACGCGCATTCCGGATGGTGTCAACCACAGAAGGGTCCATCCCCTCCAGACTCACCCTCTCACCAGCCAAACCATCAGAGGCTGGTCCAGCACAGGGGGCTGCCACAGCGACCCGGCCGCTTGAGAGAGGGCCCACGATGACCAAGGAACAGGCCACGGTGGGGCTACCAATAGCTGGATCAGGACCGGGAACCACACAGCTGAGCCCCGGTCCGGCGCAACCAGGATCAAGGTCCTGTGCTCCCACCGTACCCGCTCCAACAACTGACCTATCAGGTGTGAGGGGGGGAAGGCGTACAGAAGCCCGGGCGGCCATGGATACACAGAGAAGGCGTCCACCCCCAAGGGAGGATCGTCCTCCCGACTGACCGAGAACCACAAGGGGCACTTGTGAGATTGTCTGCTCGCAAACAGATCCACTGAAGCTTCCCCGAAGCGATCCCAGATCTGCCTGACTACGTATTGATGCAGTTCCCACTCGTCGTGATGAGGACATCACATCCGCGCCCACATTCTCCTTGCCAGGGATGTGGATCGCCCTCAGACTGTGCAGATTGTGAGACGCCCATAGCCAGAGCTCAACCGCCACCCGGTGCAGACGGGTGGAGCGTACTCCACCCTGTCTGTTGATATACGCTGCTGCTGTCATACTGACCGTCCTGACCAAAACGTGCTCGCCTACCACCAAGTGGGCGAGCCGTCTGAGGACCAGGAGGACCGCCTTCAATTCCAACACATTGATGTGCAGGGCAGACCGGGCAGCATGGATCGTCCAGCTGCCCCCTACTGCGTTGGTCCGACACGTCCCCCCCCATCCCATGAGGGAGGCGTCGGTGAAGACTGAGACGTGTGAACGCCTGCTGCCCATGGTTGGTGAGGATACCAGTCCTCCTCCAGTGGGCGAGATCCCCCCGTATCGACAAGGTAACCGTCAACCGTTTCCACTTGCCCCTCACCGGGTCTATTTTCATACTGGAAAACCACCTCTGTATCCTCCTCATGAAGAGGAGGCCAAGAGGGACCACAGCGTGAACAGATGCCATCATACCGAGCAGGCGCATCACCTGCAGCGCCGTGACCGTCCCTCCAGGACAGAAACCCCCGAGCGCGTTGAGGATAGACACTCTCCGTTGCTCCGAGAGGGTTGCCCTCATGGGCCTTGAACTTAGAACCAAGCCCAAGTACTCCACTTGTTGACTGGGAAGAGGCGTACTCTTCTTCCAGTTCACAGCAAAACCCAGCCTGGTGAGGAATTCCACCACCAGCCTGGTATGAGACCTGGCGACCTCCTCCTCCTGAGGAGCAGCATGTCGTCGAGATAGAAAATAATTCGTATCCCCTGACGACGTAGAGGCTCCAGCGCGGTCTCTACGCACCTGGTGAATGTGCAGGGGGCCAGAGAGTAGCCGAACGGCAACCTCTGGTATTCGTACGCTACGCCCTGAAAAAGGTACCGTAGGAACTTCCTGTGAGGAGGGAAAATCGGGATGTGAAAATACGCATCCTTCAGGTCTATGGAGGTGAACCAGTCTCCCACCCTGACAGCGAGTAGCAGGTGTTTGACGGTCAACATTCTGAACGGTCTCGCCACAATCAGACAATTGAACGCGGACAGATCCAGTATAGGTCTGACACCTCCCGTTTTTTTGGGCACCAGAAAATAACGGGAGTAGACGCCTGACATCGCGTCCTCTCTCGGGACCACGACTACAGCCTGCTTCGCCAACAGAGATTGGATCTCGTCGGCCAGAGCTGTCACTGCTGCTGACCCTGACAATAGGGTCTGCACCAAACCTGAAAACGGAGGGTGGGGTTGTGCGAACTGCAAGACAAGCCCCCGCCTCAACGTTCTCTCCATCCACCTCAACATATGGCACTGTTGTAGCCATATGTGATAATAATCCCAGAGCGCACCCGCCGCCAACTGGCGCTGGGCCGCAAGGAACTGTGCGTAGCCTCTGAAACCGCCAACCGTACGGGCAGGGTGTTCCATGGAATCGGGACAACGGTCCCTGATACAACCCACGAGGCAATCGCACCCAAGGGGGGACCCCGACAGAAAAGGCCGGTTTGATACGGGAGAAGCTGACATCAAACTAGGTGCGATTTTTTAGCGATCTGAAATCATATTGCATCACGCGAGCCTACCCTAGCCTACCCAAAGGCCACCGGCGATCAGATGTGAAAAAAGCGCCCCCTATCGTCTCCCAGATGACATCAGGGATTTTGGAATGGACTCAATGAAAATGGATGGGGGAAAAAAATTATTCCAGTCCACATTTTCCAGTCCACTGATGCAGCCAGAGTTACCAGAGTTCATTCTGGAGACTCTGAGCCATGGCAAGCATGAGATCTACTGTATACACGTTATGTAACTGAGGGGTACAATTCCCTGACTGTATTGTTAGATATGATATTTAATACCACTACCTCTTGTACTTTAACTTCTGGCCATCCAGTACATGATATAAGTATGATGAACACTTTCCCACCTGATGAAACGAGTCCACACAAATGTACAAATCGAATATTTAATATAGCAAAAGGTATATACAACGTTCACTTGTTTACACTTATGATTTGAAATATGCACTTGTATGGCAAATGAGTATTCGTAGGTAAATCAACATTGAATGTCCAATCTCTGGTTACGCAGGGAGTAAGTATACAACCTGGATATTTAGGAACTATAGCGATGGTACTTAAATGATTATAGCTGGATACACTAAGGGGGGGGGGGGTCCCGCTGGTTGTAAGACAGTAGGAGGGGGGGGTTAGAGAAGCCGCTGGCGGTATCCCATCTGGCCGACGGTTTCTTGGGAGAATTCAAAGTCTTGAACACGGTGCCCACAGAACCTCGGTCCGCAGACGAATACAGCTGGACCCTCTGGTGGACGGTAGCTGCCGGTCCACAACGGAGAGACGTGAGGCGACCTCACTGGTGTAGAGCGCCGTCTCACCTGGAGTCCTCTCCGGGGGGTAGTTCCGACACTCTGCAGTGTTGGCCGTTATCCATGGAATAATCAAAGCACCCAAATCATAATCCAAGCCGTGGAAGGCTCGCCGTCGTTCGGGTAGAGTAATCCAATATACAGGTCCAGTCGCCCTGGCCCGGAGCTCCTCGGATGCAAGCACCACTAGGGGTCTGCCCAGCCTGGTTAAGCGTCCAGATAACGTCAGGAACGATGGGGGTACTGATAACTTTATAACTCTAACCGAACGATGCACCATACATAAATAGACTATTATTAGCTTAATAGAATACGTCCAACTCGACGGTATAGTGCCAAACTATGACTATTCAACTATTAATCCACACGATATCTCAATGCCTATTCTGAGGCCAAGTAGGCCTTACTACACCACACGTGCGTCGTGGGTGAGGCTTCGCGTCTGTCACTCTGTTGGAGGGTAAAGAACTGGACTAAAAGAAAGTTCTACTTTACTTGCGCCATATATATATGCGCTATGAACAAATAGTACCATTCGTATTTCGCCAGACGTATTCCTGCGCGGAACCGGGGCTTGCCACGACATGTTGGGCGGCACGATTGAACTTGAACCTAGGGGTATGGCAACCTGGCGCCAGGTTCTCGTCCAATAGTAGAATGAAACTATTATGGGCTGTTTAGTAGACTAAAGGGATATTCAGTGCATATTGTACAAGGAATATACAGGGGATATCAAACGATATACAAACACTATTTAAATATATATATATAAATAAATATATATATTCGGTTTAATCTGATCCTTCACAACAGCCGCCCCCTAATTAGTCCCACCTAATTAGCTAAGCAGAGACAGATTAACCGCACTGTCTACCACTCAAGGTCCGCTGTAAGGGTCAGTCAACTCACAAAGTCATGGGGTCATGGTCATCATCGATAGTATCTGGGAGTCGGGGCAGTTCTATGAGCCTCGCCACGGGTCGTGTGTAAGTGCGCCCTTGGACGAGTACTTCAGCTGCTCGGACCTTGCCATCGGCACCGGTGATCACTTTGCTTACGCGGCCAGCCGGCCACATAGCTCTGGGTAGTGACTGGTCAATAATCATGACGACTGTTCCTTCTGTCAAATTGTCTCTCTCTTTTACCCACTTCTGGCGGGTCTGTAGAGACGGTAGGTAGTGGAGTAGGAAGCTGCTCCAAAACTTGTCAGCTAGTACTTGACTGTACCTCCACATTCTTCGGCCGTTCGCTTCTTCAGGCCTGTACATTGTCTGGGGTAGCGCGGGGTCCAGCCGCCCCATTAGGAGTGTGTTGGGGGTGACTGGGTCGACATCTGCTACATCACTGGAGACGTAACCGAGGGGCTTTGAGTTCAATACTCCCTCGATCTCCGTGAGGACTGTCATTAGGACTTCCTCCGCCACAGTCTGGGCCCCAAGCACGGCGTACAGGGCTGTCTTTATAGAACGTACTTCTCGTTCCCAGGTTCCACCGAAGTGGGGTGCGTTCGGGGGATTAAACTGGAAGTCAATCTGGGATGGAGCGAGGTGGGTCTTAAGTTCTGGGCCCATAGCTTGGAAGCTCTCTCTCAGCTCTCTTTCTCCGCCTTTGAAGTTTGTCCCGTGATCAGACAACAATGTAGACGGTTTTCCTTTCCGTGATGTGAATCTTCGGAAGGCCATAAGGAATGAGTCTGTGCTCATGGTCGGAAGGAGCTCGATATGTATCGCTCTGGTGGTCATGCATTTGAATACAATACCCCACCGCTTCTCGGTTCCTCTTCCTCTTTTTATATACAACGGGCCAAAGCAGTCCATGCCTGTGGAGTGGAATGGCTTGTCGCCGATTCGGAGGCGACAGGGGGGTAAGTCAGCCATCCGTGGTATGCTGGGCTGCGCGCGCCACTTACGGCAGTCTAGACAGGTTCGCTGGAAGCGCCGTACTGCTTCTCTCCCTTGCAGTATCCAATAACGGCGTCTGATCTCCGCGAAGACTCTCTCTGCTCCTGCGTGGTGTACATCCTCGTCGTATTTCTTTATGATCAGCTCTGTGACCTTGTGTCGGCTGTTCAAGACGATCGGGTACTTAATATCATCCGGTAGATCGGGGGCTCTCCGCAGGCGACCACCCACTCTGATGAGATTATGGGCGTCACTCTCTGGTGCCAGGTGGAGCAGTCTGCTGTCTGATGGGACGGGGTTTCCTCCCTGTAGACGGTCTAGCTCATCGGGGAACGAGTCTCTCTGGGCTCGTTGTAGTAGAAGAAGTTCTGCTTCTTCGTAGTCAGCTGCTGACATGTCAGTGGTGGACTGAATCTCTGGGTGGTGCCGCAGGAATGTTCTTTGCTGCGCACTCGCTAGGGTAATGCAGTCATCTATGTTGGGGTCTGTGGAGGCGACTGTGCTCAGTCCACAGAACATAGGTTTCTTGTTCTCAGCCTCCTCGTTACTTGCTTCCCGTGGGGTGGGCGTAGGCCACTCTCCTTCCGGGAGCTTGAGGAATTCTGGTCCGTCACTGTAGATGTTGCGACGGGTTAGGTCATCCAGAGACATTCCCCGGGTGATGACGTCAGCTGGGTTGTGTTTGGTGTCCACATACCGCCAGCTCGCTGCTTCTGTTAGCTCTTGAATCTCGGTGACTCTGACTCCCACGAAGACTTTGTATCTGCATGAATCAGACTTGATCCATGTGAGTACTGTCGTGGAATCTGACCACAAGATTGTTCTGTGCACCGGAATGGTGAGTTCACGTTGGATTAACGTGGCTAGATGCGCTCCTGCTAGGGCTGCGCAGAGCTCTAGACGTGGGATAGATTGTTGCTTACGTGGGGCTATTCTTGAGCGGGCCAGGATGAAAGCAGTGTGTATCTTTCCTCCCTTCTCTTGGGCACGCAAGTAGGCCACCGATCCGTAGGCTACTTCGGAGGCGTCGCTGAAGACGTGTAGATCAATCTCGCATGTCTCTGGCCTCACTGTGGATGGGAAGTAGCTGCGGCGTATATTGACGCCTGGGAGTGAGCGGAGTTCCGTCTCCCACTCTCTCCATGTTGAGGCAAGGTGTGCGGGTATTGGGTCGTCCCAGCCCTGGTCCTTGTCCCATAGTGCTCGTACAATCATCTTTGCCCTGGTGGTGTAAGGTAGAATACAACCCAACGGGTCATATTGTCTGGCGAGTGTTCTGTACACACTCCGTCTGGTGGTCGGTATCGCCGTCGACCTTCCCTGCTCTGGAGCCAAGGGTTTGTGTCTATAGTGGAGCGAGTCTGTTTTGAAGCGCCAGACTAGTCCTAGTGTCATTTCTTGGGCTTCTCCTGGGATGGTCGCCATCCAGGTCTCGCTGCTGGCAGCCTTGTCCGCGGGGGAGAGGCTGCGCAATACGTGCGGGTCACTGCTGGCCCACTGCCTGAGATCAAAGCCGCCTTTGATCAGGGAGGCGCGTAACTTGATTAGGAGAGCCTCGGCTTCTTCTTGAGTCGAAACGCTTTGTAAACAGTTGTCCACGTAGAAACTGTTCTTCACACTGTGTTGGACCTCTTCATCTGCTGTTGGGTCCTCTGCGACGTGTTTCTGTAGTGCAAATGTAGCACAGCACGGGCTGCATGTGGTTCCGAAGGGGAGTACTTCCCACTGGTAGATGGCTGGGTTCTCATCTCCGAGCCTCTCTCTCCATAGGAACCGCAGCAGGGGCTTGTCCTCCTCTACTAGTCTCACCTGCAAGAACATCCCTTTGATATCCCCGCTGATAGCCACCTTGTCCTGGCGGAAGCGCAGTAGCACGCCTAGTAGGGAGGGGCCGAGTGTGGGGCCGGGCAAGAGCTCTTTATTCAGATTTTGGGATCCGATCTGGTAGCTGCAGTTAAACACAATGCGATCCTTGCCGTTATGATGGACCTTGTGATGCGGCACGTACCATGATTCGGTCGTCTGATCGGCCTCTTTAATGTCAATCTTTGTTATGTGTCCCGCTGTGATTAGCTTCTCAATCTCAGCGCGGTACACACTCTCTTGAGCGGGGTCTTTGGCTAGGCGCCGCTCCGTGTTCAATAGATAGCGCTCCGTGGCGTCTTTCTTTGCGTGAAAGGTGGGCATTCCCTCTCGCCTCAGGAGTGGAGTTGCGTATCTCATCACTCCGCCGACTGTGACTCTCTTTGTCCCCTGCTCGAGTAGGTTGATGGCGTAAATGTCTTCTTTAGAACGAATATCTTTCTTTTCGTTCTTAAAGGGCATTGTCTCTAGTGTCCATAGCCTCTCGACATGCTGCAGGAGAGTGGTGTCTTCTTCTGTCGTTCTGGAGTGGAGGCAGCTAGTGGCTGCTGTTCGGTTGAGAGATTTAGCGAGGGGGCCTTGTAGGGTCCACCCTAGGCGGGTCTCGACTGCTGCAGGACAGCCTCGGGGTCCTGTATGGACCCGGTCAATCGGGACTATGAGTTCTGCAGGGTCGGGGTAGCGCCGTCTATGAGCGGGATAGGTAATTGGCGCAGGTGCACATATTTATCCATCAACTTGGCGACAGGGTAGGTGTACTGCGATAGTCCTATTTCTTGGCTGGTGAAAGCATTTGTAATCTTGTACCGTCGCTCTGGCTGCCCGTTTGCTGCGATAGTGAAGGAGACATTCTCGCCCTTTATCGTCTTTAAATCTCTTCTTATTGTCCGAATCGTCATTTCGTTCTTGCTCCCCCGCAGTCCCAGCTGGGCCGCAGCGGACGCGAGCAGAAGGGTCTTCTCTGACCCGTCATCAAGGACGGCGTAAGTGTCCATGACTTTATCTTGGTAGCTCAATGTCACACGGACTACCTTTAAGAGCACTTGGGCGCCGCTGCTGCTGGCGGGGTCAATGTACATGACACTTGCCTTGGTGCCGCTCGATGGTGCAGGTGGAGGCCGTCTTCTGTTACTGTCGTGTAGTATATCTAGATGGGCTCCATCGCACCGACTGCACCTTTTCTTTAGGCGGCATTCGGCTGCCATGTGTGGCCGCGCACATCGGTAACAGCGCCTGTTGGACTTTATCCATTGACTCACTTCTTCTGCATTCATCTTTGTGAATAGGTCACATTGTGACAGCCAGTGTTCTTTCTCACAGTAGGGACACGCTATCTTCCACTTCTCTTTTCTCGAGGGGGTGCTGTGACTCTTACTGCTCGGTACTGACTCTGATTGGTGCATGACAGTCACCGATCTTCTTCCATCATTTATTCTCCTGGGTCCCTCTCTGGAGCTTGGCGTGCTCCGCCCGAATGTATCCAGTCGTAAGCTGCTGACTTCTCTCGCCAGGAAGTCGGCTAGATCAAGGAGGGATGGCTCGGGGCCGTTGGGATCCCGGTAGTCTCTCTGCCGCCTTAAAACGCTCCTGTCTTGCGGGTGGCAGCTTCTCCAAAATCCTCTCGACGTTAGAGTTGGCGTATAGCTCATGCATGCCCTTTTCCCGTTGCGCTCCCAGCATCCCTACCAGGGACTGCACTTTGATTGACAGGTCGTCTAATGAGCGATTGTCTGTGGCTGGGGGTAGGCGATCAATATGCCTTATCTCTTGGATTACGTAATCCCATATACGTCCATATCTCTGGTCCAGCGCCGCTAGGGCCGCTGTGTATGGTGTCGAAGAGGTGGCATAGGCTAGCGCTATATTGTGCGCTCGCTGTACTTTCAGGTGCTTCAGTAATATTGCATACTTGTGGCGTTCATCAGCGACATCCACCATCATTGTCTCTAAGCACATCCGGAGCTCCGTGTACTGTGCTCGACTCTCATAGGCGAAGTCTGGAAATGACGGCGTGGCAATGTATGACGCCGTGGATGGCTGATACATCGGCGAGCGTTGGGGGAGAGACCTCCTGGGCGAGTCCCCTCTTGCGCCTCGCTGTGGGCTGGTACTGACAGGGTACCATGGCCCGCTGGTCCAGGTGCTATTCCTCGGGGCTGGTCGTGCGTCGTGCTCACCCGCGAATAGAGTCGGGGGTCTGTAGCGCAGCGCCGCGGGGGTATAGCCTGGACTGTACTGGACCTCCTGGTCCGGTGGAGTACTGTGCTGTCGTCGGGCTTGGTTCTCCTCCTCTCCCTCTTCTTCCTCTATCAGATCTTCCAGATCCTGTAATCGTTTATTTAGCTTCTCCGCAGTGTATGCCGCTCCTTCCTTGTAGCTGGGTCTCGCTTGGACCGTCGCTCGGTCTGTTGGTCAAGTTCAGGGTCGCTTGCTCGTTGAGGAGACGCTGCCCTTGACTGTTGTCTCAACGAGTTCCTTGAACCCCTGGCGGAGGGAGAGGGTGTTGCCTTGCGGATCAGCTGCTCCATTAGCTGCGCTTGTAACTTGTCGCGCTCGACTTCGCGCTTGGTGAGATCTGCTTCTCTTTGGGCACCGGCAGCGGCGCGCTGGGCGTCGGCCCGGTCTCTTGCCATATTCTCTTCCGTCTGAAGGCGTCTCATCTCCAGGCGTGTGTGCTCTTCTTCGCTCCGTTGTTGCGCTTGGAGTTGTTCGCGCTCGCTGAACGCCTGTGCTTGGAGACGGTCGCGTTCACCCTGAAGTCGATCGCGTTCGGTAGAGGCTGTCAGGCTGACGAGGAACGCCTGTTGTAGCATCCTCTCCGCTTCGCTGGGGGAAGGCGGTTGTGGAGGTGAGCCGCTCCTGCGTGAGCCGCTCCTGGGGGTACTCGTTGGGGAGTCCTGGAGCTCTATTTCCTCTGCGCTCTCCTCCTCTTCTTCCGTGCAGAGTTCTCTCTCTGTAGGGTTGTCTTCCTCCCGGTGCTGGTCGGGGACTACTTCTTGGGTAGTGGCGGGGGGTAAAGGCATGTCCGCTCCCTCCTGGTCCCCACCGTGAGCTTGGTCAGTTACATTAGGACCTACTAGGGCCTCTGTGGTCGGGGAAACCTGGTCGTTAAGGTCAGACATAATTTTACTTTCTACTTTTACCGCGTTTACCGTTTGTCGAAGGCTAGGTAGTTGACTGACAGTGTAAGCCTCTAAGTACTGAGGTGTCTGTCGTCTGCGCCGCGGGCATTCTAGGTTAGGAGGACCGTTTCGTGGAGTGTTCATCATAGGCCATTTCAATATTAATAACACTATATTAATATTACACTAGTTACCCTCCGGCTCGAAGGACCAATTGTAACTGAGGGGTACAATTCCCTGACTGTATTGTTAGATATGATATTTAATACCACTACCTCTTGTACTTTAACTTCTGGCCATCCAGTACATGATATAAGTATGATGAACACTTTCCCACCTGATGAAACGAGTCCACACAAATGTACAAATCGAATATTTAATATAGCAAAAGGTATATACAACGTTCACTTGTTTACACTTATGATTTGAAATATGCACTTGTATGGCAAATGAGTATTCGTAGGTAAATCAACATTGAATGTCCAATCTCTGGTTACGCAGGGAGTAAGTATACAACCTGGATATTTAGGAACTATAGCGATGGTACTTGATGATTATAGCTGGATACACTAAGGGGGGGGGGGGTCCCGCTGGTTGTAAGACAGTAGGAGGGGGGGGTTAGAGAAGCCGCTGGCGGTATCCCATCTGGCCGACAGTTTCTTGGGAGAATTCAAAGTCTTGAACACGGTGCCCACAGAACCTCGGTCCGCAGACGAATACAGCTGGACCCTCTGGTGGACGGTAGCTGCCGGTCCACAACGGAGAGACGTGAGGCGACCTCACTGGTGTAGAGCGCCGTCTCACCTGGAGTCCTCTCCGGGGGGTAGTTCCAACACTCCGCAGTGTTGGCCGTTATCCATGGAATAATCAAAGCACCCAAAGCATAATCCAAGCCGTGGAAGGCTCGCCGTCGTCCGGGTAGAGTAATCCAATATACAGGTCCAGTCGCCCTGGCCCGGAGCTCCTCGGATGCAAGCACCACTAGGGGTCTGCCCAGCCTGGTTAAGCGTCCAGATAACGTCAGGAACGATGGGGGTACTGATAACTTTATAACTCTAACCGAACGATGCACCATACATAAATAGACTATTATTAGCTTAATAGAATACGTCCAACTCGACGGTATAGTGCCAAACTATGACTATTCAACTATTAATCCACACGATATCTCAATGCCTATTCTGAGGCCAAGTAGGCCTTACTACACCACACGTGCGTCGTGGGTGAGGCTTCGCGTCTGTCACTCTGTTGGAGGGTAAAGAACTGGACTAAAAGAAAGTTCTACTTTACTTGCGCCATATATATATGCGCTATGAACAAATAGTACCATTCGTATTTCGCCAGACGTATTCCTGCGCGGAACCGGGGCTTGCCACGACATGTTGGGCGGCACGATTGAACTTGAACCTAGGGGTATGGCAACCTGGCGCCAGGTTCTCATCCAATAGTAGAATGAAACTATTATGGGCTGTTTAGTAGACTAAAGGGATATTCAGTGCATATTGTACAAGGAATATACAGGGGATATCAAACGATATACAAACACTATTTAAATATATATATATAAATAAATATATATATTCGGTTTAATCTGATCCTTCACAACACGTTAGATCTATACACTTATCGATTTTTTCGAATGGTGATCAGGAATTGGAATATACCAGTTGGATACCATCTGATGTCAGGTAAGGAATCTATGTTATCAGTGTTAGGATAATCAGACTCGTTTTGATGAAGATATAAGCTTTTTTCTAATATGTGCTCCAGCGGTTTCACTGTGAAATCCATGATGAAATGAAAACGGCTATTATCAGTGCGCGCCTCGAATGTGCGTGCGTGTACGTATAATATTGATCATCTAGCATTTATTTGAAAACTATTCATAAATAGGCCGACAAATATCAACGTTCTGGAATATTCCAGTAAAAGACGATTATCACAGAATGGCCCAGAATGGGCTGTTTTTTTTTACCTCAAAACGGGTGCTCTTCAAAATGCTCTCAAACGGAAATGAAGCGATAAAAAACCAATCTGCCTTGACAGCACTGACTGGAAAATGATTCTTTGATAAGCGATGGGCAGATTAGACACATAATTTAAAACATAGATTAGGCGATATTAACGTTAACATTAGCGCGGATGGTGGCATTCATGCACTAAGTCGTGCGCCCCCTGATGGCACTGAAAGTGTTAATAGCTACGTCCATATTGGCCGCATTATCCACAGTAATAGCTATTACTTTATCAAACACGCCAAATTGTTTCAGGATGTTGCCGATTTCCTCTGCCACGACAATTCCTGTCTGGGCTGTGTACACAGCTTTTGTTGCAAGAACTTTCTGCCTCATGCTGCCTTGCACTAAATAGTGCACTGTGACAGTTAGGTAGTGGTCTTGCGTAAGGCTGGTCCAGCCGTTACAAGTAAGAGCGATGTGGTTGACCTCACTAAACTCAGAGATTATATTAAATTTTTCAACCTGGTATCACCAAGATGGGATCAATGTATTAGCTAAATAGTACATTGTAGGGGGGTGTACTTTGGGTTTATTGAATGGATCATATCCCTGCAAACACAAAAACAAACATAAGATATCTTTAGTACATTTAACTCAGCATTTAACTTTTAAACAGAGCATAAGAGCAATGTGCAATAAATACACAAACACTTTAGCACATGTCCATATGTTGTGATGTTTTTAAATGAAGCAAGCACTGTGCCAAAGACAAATCTGTCAATAAAGTTAAACCTGAACTGTTAGTGTAACGTTAGGTCAGGGGTAGATAACTAGTAGCTATTTTGAGCATTTAGCAACCATCCGATTTGACATCAGTTTCAAAATGGCGGAGCTCTTGCAAGAATAAAAAACCTACTGTACATACAGTAGATTTCATTATCTGTTCTTCATGCACGCCTGGTGATACTAAATCCAAATTGAACTCTGCCATTTGAAAGAGAAGATTTGGCCCAATCCATAAATGTGCAAATTGGCTATAATAAGGTCATTTATAGGCCTGCTATTCTATATTCTATAATAATATTTCAAATTGCATTGGTCCGGATGGGAGAATTCAGTACTGTATCTACAAAACCTTCTGTTTAATCATCTTCCCTTTATTAATTTCCTTCGATTTTTTATACCAAGAACATGCAAATGGCCCTTGTAAAAGTGGAGCAATATTCAATTGACTTAGGATAAGATAAGATAAGATAAGATATACTTTATTAATCCCCTTGGGGAAATTCCAATGACACACACATACAGCACAACGTCTCATTAATAATAAATAATGATGATGCAGCTCGAGGCAGATTATGCCGCATATGTCAGAATTTGGTCAATTTAGTCTAATCATCGCCACCATCATCGTATCCCCTATTAGCACGGTACGGTGGCATCTTAATTTTCACGTCCCTAATTTCCGACGTGATGTCCAGAATGGCCTGAGACCGCGACAGTTCCTCTGTATGGTTAGAAGCAAGTCTCTCAAGAATAGTCTTCAAGCACGATTGTTCATCTACATGGTAGATTTCGCACCGTTCCAACATGGTCTTGGAGCTCAGTTGTTCATCACCGCGCAGGGTACTGAGGTCAGCGATCTTTTTAAACAGTTCCATTTGGTTGTCCTTGATCCCGGCCATATCCCTGGCCAGGGGAATCAACTTCTTCCGAATTAGATTCAGACAGTACCAGATCCAACAGCTGACGGAGCCCAATCCGAGCAGCATGACAATTAGAAGATATACGTCCTCAACGTCGTTTATCTCCAGCGGGAAAAAGCATATCGCGAGCCAGGTCCCATATGAATTTATGGTGTATCCCGCCTGATAGCTCCCAAGAGGGCATAATGGGTCATCTGCATTCTGCCTCCTTGTCGAGAATATGCGATCAATCGCTGTAAAAGCCCAGCTTATTAGATCCATATTACGGTCAAAAGTCGAGTCGAGTTGAGGATTCTGTTGTAAAAAGAAAAGAAGAGAAAAAGGTCAAAAACGTCCGAGCGTCTCTAGCGAGTACAGATCCAGGCTCTGGGGAAAGGAGCTGTAAGGGCTGGTACGGACATCTCCAAGCGGATAAGAGAGAGGCCTTGAGGTGTTCTCTGGAGGTGGGAGAGGAGATTAGGTATGTATTTTAGACAGATTTTCGGAAAATAGGGCTTAAGAGGTTAACGTAGAAGCAGCAGCAGGCTCAGACTGGCTAACGTTAGAATTAGCATCACTCTGCAAGCGTTCAACAACTATGAACAGATTTGACACAGTTTTAGCAATTGGTACAGTAGTCTATTACTTTAGCTAGTTAAGAATAAGACAACCATAGTTTTGATGTACTTGATTCCGTTTGGAACGAGGAGTTGCTGGCTACTGGTTGACTGTCCGAAGTGGAGGAAGCAACGGGAGCAGGAGAGCAAAGCAACAAGTTAAACACAGTACACTCGTTAATTATTATACCATGCAGGCAAAGGTGTTTTGCCATGTTTGTTGTGCATCCTCCTTTGGCAGTAATAACTTTGTCACATGTGTTGCACTGTGTGCCAATCCGTCCTTTATCAAAGTAAAATGAAGCCAAGCTTTCGAGCTGCGTCTTTTGCGGTCCATGTTGATACGAGTGATGTTCTTCTTCGTTGGTGTTTTAAGTGTCGTTTTACTAACGGAGCACGGGCGGAGTAATACAAACCCCGGAAACAAACTAGTGCAGGCATTTAGGAACCGAAAAAAAGAATCAAAATTCAAACATCTTCTTAACGGTTCCGGAACCGGACGTTAGGAACCGGTTCATATTTGGAACCGGTTCTCAGTGCCCAACCCTACTGAGATGTGTTTCTTATTTTACAAAGTTCCTAAAGAGTGAGGACATCTATATGTGTTTTTCTTCTGAAACTCTGATATGGTTCAAGTGAGCAGCGGAGGAGATTAGGTTAGTTAGATTAGTAGGTTACAGCGTAACAGTATTGCTGAAGTGTTTAGTAGTACGAGTCCCTGTCTCTTCATATAAACAGTTCATGTCCACAGGTGTGTTTGTGCGTATGTGCTCAGGAAAGTATTGGTATCACAGTATGTCTGTGTATTGAGGAGAAATGAGGTTCATCTGATGGTCATTGCAGTGGAGGCAGAAAGGACCCAGGAAGTGGAGTTGGAGAGAGTTAGGGATTCCTTTTGGAGTCTTGCAGACAGACGTTAAGCTGGGCATGAAAATCCTACACTTGGCTAGTATTCCCCCCGCCCCCTCTCTCTTATACTCTCTCATTAGTTATATCAGTTTGTGTGTGTGTGTATGTATGTCTATCTGCGTGCGTGTGTATATGTGTGTGTGCCTGCATGTGCGTGTGCCTGCATGTGCGTGTACATGCCTGTGTCTATGTTTGTGTGTGTGTGTGCATGTGCCTGTGTCGGTGTGTGTGTTTGTCTGTGTGTATGTGCGTGTGTGTGTGTGTATGCCTGTGCGTGTGTGTGTGTGCGTGCGTACGTGTGTCTTTGCGCATGTGTGTGTGTGTGGTACAGGTTATATGTACTCAGGCTAATGGTGATGATGGATCTTTCAAGGAGGCTGAGCAGTTTGTAAAATAGGTTCCTACGGCCCAGTCTGAGCTTTTATTGGAGCAGAATATGTTATGTGACGTCAGCACAGTGTAATCTGTACTGTGCTGCTTCCTAAGAGTTGTGTTAGAACATACATATATTACCATGTTGGCAGGTTCCTTCATCTGTGGCTTTATTATCTATGTTCTCTAAATTATTTCTGTTTTTCCTTTTTACAGCCCTTAGCGGTGAGTATATTTACATGTTTTTCCTGTTAACCTTTTGTAGGACAAACCCGAGATAAGTCGGGTTAACTCGCCATGCTCTGGGCGCCAAACCCGAGAAATTGATATTTATTTTATTCGCTATATCCATTCATTTTTCATCCATCCATCCAGCCGGATGTTATCATTGGGAATGGGTCTGAGCTCGCAAAGGGCAAATACCGCCGCCTAACGTATCCCGGATGGTATTGCACATCATTGGAATCCCTCTGGCTGGGGCTGTGCATCAATCTAAGAAGTCAGGTCCAGGTGTTCCTTCTCTGGCATGCAGTATCGTTATAACACATTGACTGGGGACACTCGGAGCAGCGTGGATCATGTGTTTTGGATATATAATGTTGGATCAATAAACGTGATCAATATTTGGAATGGCGATCAGGAATTAGATTAATCTTTTTGCAGGACATCAGATGTGAGGTAAGGACTTTATGTTACGAATCTTGGGTTAATCCGATGTTCATTTCGCCACCATCGGAGCGTGTGTGTGTGTGTGTGAGGTTCGCGCCGACCAAAGTATGGAGAAGCGATTTTTCAGACCCCGCTTCTGTTCGCCCATGATGACACATATAATATCGATAATCTAGCGTTTATTTGAAAACTATTCATAAATCAAGCGACAAATGGCACGATCTCTAACTAAATACATTGAAGCTCGATTTGCTGGAGTTTATTGAGATGAGACAGAACGCTCTAGAAATATATTCATATTCATCATGGTATAAAACAGAAATGTATGTATGAAAAAATTATTTGTTTTGTGCATGTTGACTGAAAGCAAGTCACTGACGATCACCGTGTTATTTAGATCTATTGCTATTATATTTGATATATTTTAAGCACTCGCAAATAAGTCCTATCCTACATTGGATAAAGCACTGGTGCTGAAGGGCCATCAGCGCCCTCTGCTGTTGGCGCCGGAAGTGTTAACCTTCAATATGGTTCAAATGTTATTAAAATATCAAAAGTAAAATGAAGTGATCTTCTAGGTGTATTTTGCTTTGTTATTCTATCAATATCCTAGTGTTTGTACATTGTACACATTGTACACAAACTAAGACTATATTTGAGCAACACATTCATGTTATAACTGAGATGTGTTTCTTATTTCACAAAGTTCCTAAAGAGTGAGGACATCTATATGTGTTTTTCTTCTTAAACTCTGATATGGTTCAAGTGAGGAGAGGAGGAGATGTAGGTTACAGCGTAACAGTGTTGCTGAAGTGTTTAGTAGTAGCCTACGAGTCCCTGTCTCTTCATAAACAGTTCATGTCCACAGGTGTGTCTGTGCATAAAAACGTAATCACAAAAAGGTGTGTTTGTGCGTATATGTGCTCAGGAAAGTATTGGTATCACAGTATGTCTGTGTATTGAGGAGAAATGAGGTTCATCTGATGGTCATTGCAGTGGAGGCAGAGAGGACCCAGGAAGTGGAGTTGGAGAGAGTTAGGGATTCCTTTTGGAGTCTTGCAGACAGACGTAAAGATGGGCATGAAAATCCTACACTTGGCTAGTATCCCCCCCCCTATCTCTCATTAGTTATATTGAGGTGTAGTCTGACGTCACTTTGGACCGCACGGTCGGTCCATCCGTTTCGGGATTTATCATTGGGAAAATGGATGATCAGTTATTGTAACAATTCTGCCTCATGAACATTAGCAAGGTTTCCATTTTTTTGCACAAAATGAGTTCCCTTCTACCACTAACATTGTTGTCTAAGCATTTTTGGTTGAAATAAAAGGTTGTCTTAAAAAAGAACTACACTTAGCAGTACAGTCAGTAGCACGCCTGCCGTTCAGTGCTGTCGCCTAATACACGTCACGGCCAGCTGATAAAAAGCTAGCTAACTAACGCTAACGTTACTTAGCTAAACGTACTAGACGTTAGCAATGTCTACTGTCGTGTCCATTAGTTCCCTGGCAGAATACTTTGTTGGTGAGGACAAAAGTATACAAAGAGGAGAGAACCATTTTAAATCAGGGAATGTAGAGGAGTTTCGGGAATGCACCATGCCGGCTAGCAAGCTAGCTAGCTACTAACGTTACGTAAAAAACACTAACGTTATAAACTATACACAATATGTACAACGAAACAATGATTTGCATTAGTATTTTTACAGTGATTTAATATGCAGTGAAATAACGTTATACGATTTAAATTATAAATACAAATATGGTAACATGGTTGTGGCTTTTAAAAATAGTGGTTGGCTTTAGAGATAAATGGTTATGATCACCGGAGCACTAGTGTTGGGTGAAACAGATACTAGCCACAGATTCAGGGTCAGTTATTTTCCCATTTTACGAATTGTTAAGCTTATGGAATGTACAGTAAGGGAAATCTGATCCTAAGTCTGCGACTAAAGCCAGGAGTCTACGCTGTGGTGACGTCAGTCAGCAGCGCCAAATGCCAGTGTAGTTTATCAGTGAACAAAAACATAAACGTTGTTACTTTACGATTAATTGCGAATATTTTCATGTTGAGCTATAGATTGTGGATGAATATGCACAGAAAGGTACACCATGCAAATGTTCAATGCTTTATTTGTTAAACGAGACGATTTAGAAATGGGCAATGGGGAAATACATTGCGTTTTCAAGATGGTGGACCACGGAGAAACAGCAATGACGTAACCACTACACCTCCCTATATCAGTGTGTGTGTGTGTGTTTGTGTGTGTATGCATGCGTGTGTGTGTCCGTGCATGTGCCTGTGCATGCCTGTGTGTATGTGTGTGTGCGCAGGGACGTGCAAAGGACTTTAGAGGGGCAGGTGCTCAAAGGCTGAAAAGGGCACCATACCTTTGTGTCTTTTAACCAAGTTTTTAAGGGCCCTTTTCAGGTGGGGGGCCCCCTTTTTATGCTTTTTGGGGGGTTTTGGTGATCAAATATTGAATATTGAACTATAATAATCAGTGCAGGAGCTCACTTATCCTTGAAAGACACTTTTATCACTGACTTAAAAGGCCCATACATCTCCATAAATGTTCAGGGGGGAGGGAATAAGTGCTTACCCTACAGACCCCAAGAGGTGCTGTATATTCTGTATTGTTTAATATAAATGCATTTTTTATTCCAATCCCGATTTGTATTTGAGATTCCCAAATCCCATTGGACTTGACTTCTTCGTGTCCCTCAATGAGTGTAATACCAGCATTCAACTGTATGCGCCACAGCGGTTTCTATCATCATCATCATCACCACCCACGCTATGCATAAAATATATAGGTCCGCGGAGAGGCACGCTGAGGAGGCCGTGCAAACTGCAATGGAATATGGGGTATATCTCTCTCTTTACCTAATATTTTGATTCTATCCTGACATTTTTCAGTTGGAAGGGCAGTCTATATGCTTAACGGAAAAAATTAAATAAAAGATTATTTCAAAAAGGGCACTTTTTATGAGGCTCAAAAGGGCAGGTGCTCAAGCACCCCTTGGGCTCTATGTGTGTGTGCACGTGCCTGTGTGTGTGCATGTCTGTGTATGTGTTTGTCTGTTTGTGTGCATGTGTGTGTGTGCGTGTGCCTGTGTGTGTGTGGTTACAGGTTATTATGTACTAGACTAGTGGTGATGAGGGATCTTTCAAGGAGGCTGAGCAGTTTGTAAAATGCTGAGCTTTTATTGGCAATGGAGCAGAAGATGCTATGTGACGTCAGCACAGTGTCATCTGTACTGTGCTGCTTCCTATAAATTGTGTTAGAACATACACATATTACTATGTTGGCAGGTTCCCTTTATCTGTGGCTTTATTATCCATGTTCTCTAAATAATTTTTGTTTTTCCTTTTTACAGACTTCAGGAGTGAGTATATTTACATGTTTTTCCTCTTAACCTCCAATATGGTTCAAATGTTATTAAAATATCAACATTAAAATGAAGTGATCTTCTAGGTGTATTTTGCTTTGTTATTCTATGGATATCTTAGTGTTTGTACATTCAAGACTAAAAGCTGACTAAAACTAAGACTATATTTGAGCAACACATTAATGTTATAATTGAGATGTGTGTCTTATTTTTATTTTAAGTTCCTAAAGAGTGAGGATATCTATATGTGTTTTTCTTCTGAAACTCTGATATGGTTCAAGTGAGGAGAGGTAAAGTTAATAATTAACTAGGCATACAGGCAGACATGTGTCAAGCATTGTTCGCTTCGCAGATTACATTGCAAGCTATTTGACCTTGTGCTACGACACTATGCGTGCCAGCCCGTGTGCCAGCCCGCCCGCCCACCCTAGACATTTTAGTAAATTGGAAGATAAACAACGTTCCCCTAAAATTCCACCAGGGGGCAACTTCATAATGTAAAGGTGTTATATCAATAGAGGCAACAGGCTTTTTTTCTGATGGCATTCCGTTAGCAAATATTCCTGTGTTTTTTTGTACAGAAATATCTCCCTGTACAGCTCTGTGAGCTTTTTTGATGAATTGAAAATGGAGGACCCTTGTGTAAACAAGACGAAAGTTTTTTTCTGGTCTTCATCCTCTTAGCATTTGATGTATTGAGCTGTATTGTACCCATTCTGCAATCTGATAATAAAGTTTTCAATCAATCAATCAAACTCTTATATCGCTACAGTAGATTAAACTGCCGTCTTGAGGCAATACATTTAATTGATTCAATTTAATATGACAGCCTTTGAATCAGCCAGCATGCTCTGGGTGCACATACTTACTTTCAATGTTCAGAACCATGGACAGCGCCAACGAGCATGCGCTGAAACTCAAGTTCATACTCTGTACTTTACACAAATCTGGCGCCAATTCTTGTCAAACATTTGATGTAGAGACATAGTATTTGAGTGACATGGTTAAGTCTTGCTCAAGTCTTGCTCAGACTACACAGTGGCTTAGTAGGTTGTGTCCCCAAAATGATGCAAAGTTGTATTGTAGCCACAGGAGACAAGACATCCAATGCACTTAAATTGGACACTATAATCATATCCAAGAACAAAAGAAAATGCTCATTTAACATTTCAATATCCCAGCCATCAATAAAGCACGACATTTAAAGACAATATGCACTGGGTCCATATCAGATAATTAATTGACATGTTCAAGTCTGATGTGTATCACATGTGGTTGATGTGCTCATCTTTTACTTAGTTTAGCCAAATATACACACATTTATACACTAGCAATACAGAAGATTGCAGCATATCATACTAAACCTGATTAACTACAGGTACATATGCAAGGAATAATAACAAATCAATTTGCAAAACAATAAAAAAAATGTGTGAGCTACTGAGCTGCTGGTTTTGTGTAGATGTTGATTGTACTGGTCAAAAACCTTTTTAATTTTTATTTGGTACAGGCTTCTGTGAAAACTGCTGCTCCGCTGAGAACCAAGCTAGAAACTCTCGCTGGTTAGGCTGCAATCACTCGCACAAGATCCCAGTAGACAATCCTCTGGTACACATAAGCCTGGGGCAGGCAGACTCCTTCAAATGTGGTAGCAACATTTGTTGGAAAATGTCCTAGACACAAAAGGTAAAATCATCTTCATTAAGGATTACTCAAAAGATGTCTAAATAAAACTCCAGCCTATATTGTAGCAGTGAGTGTAGCCGGAACGGGTCTGCAGGTCCAGACTACACTGCTTCGTGTTCTGGTGCACTAATCACACTGGACAATAGAACTCAGGTCTTCTTGAACTCAGCTTTATTTTGCTGACAGGTTCCATACAAGCTGTGCAGTCTGTGTGGTTATAAAAATGAGCAACAGCATGTCCAGGGCCCCACCCACTCCAAAGGTCACACTCTGGACCTGGTCTGCTCCACCGGTAACCCCCCCTCATACCTGCAGTGTCTAGACCCTGAGGTATCTGACCATCATGCCATTCTTTTCACTGTCCCTATCCCCCTTCCCAGGCAGCGGCCAACGCACACCCTCACTTTCAGGGACATCAAGTCAGTGTGTGCATCAGCCCTATCTGACCTCATCACTACCCACATGGCCCCGGTTCCCTCCGATACCTCCCCGGACACCGCCGCCCTCTTCCTCAGCATGGACTCTCTGGCACCCCTCAGAAGCCGGAATGTGTCCTTTCCTCGCCCCGCCCCATGGTTTACCTCTGACCTCCGCCTGATTAAAAGAGCTGGTAGTCGACTGGAGTGGCTCTACAAGCGATCTGGCCTCACGACCACCATTTGGCCTTCGTTGACCATGTGAGGTCCTACAAGGAGGCCCTCATCACCTCACAACAAAATCACCCCAGATCTCTTTTCTTGACTATAAATCGTCTCCTCTGCCCTCACTGCCTCTCACACTGCAGATGCATCCATCAACAACTCATGGTGCCCGCCCCTCCCCTCCTCACATATCCCTGACGCCGGACTACACGCTCCCAGCTGCACCCCTCCATCCCCAAGGCTCTCTCTCCTTCTCTCCAGTGGATGTTCCGCTGGTCATGAAGTTGGTGAAGCAGAGCCAAAGCTTCCACCTGCTCCCTCGACCCCATGCCCACGGTGCTGGTCAAGGCATGCCTTCCTACCCTCTGCCCCATCATAACGGACATCATCAACTCCTCTCTCATCTGGAATAGTTCCCTCCTGTTTCAAAACCACCTCCATCACTCCCATCCTAAAGAAGCCTGGTCTGGACCCTGAGGTGCTGGATAACTACCGGCCGATCTCCAACCTTCCTTTCCTAAGTAAAACCTTGGAAAGTGCTGTCGCCGCCCAGCTTCACCAACATCTGTCCAACCATGAGCTCTACGAACCCCTTCAGTCAGCCTACCGAGCACATCACAGCACAGAGACCGCGCTCATCAAGATCACAAATGACCTCCTTGCTGCAGACTCCGGACACATCAGCCTCCTCATCCTTCTCGACCTCTCCGTGGTGTTTGATACAATATCTCACTCCTCCTCAAATGCCTCTCCGACAACCTTAGCATCACCGGTACAGCTCTGTCTTGGTTTCACTCATATCTCGCAAATAGGTCTCAGTTTGTCAGCGTCAGCAGCTCATCCTCCCCCCCGGCCCCAGTCAACCACGGTGTCCCCCAAGGCTCTGTGCTGGGTCCCCTACTTTTCACTATTTACATGCTCCCCCTCGGTCAGATCATATGTCGCTACGGACTCAACTTCCACTACTACGCTGATGATACTCAGCTCTATCTCAGCACCTCACCATCCTCCCAGCTCCCCCCACAGTCTTTAGTCAACTGCCTCCACGCCATAAAAACCTGGATGTCAACCAAACTGCTCAAACTCAACAGCAAAAAGACAGAGCTCATGGTTGTGGCCCCCAAGGCACTGCTCTGGAAGGTTGGAGATCTCGTTCTCCTTGTTGACGGCTGTTCCATCTCCCTGTCTCTCGAAGTCCATAACCTGGGCGTCACCCTCGACTCCACATTTTCATTTCACTCCCACATCAAATCCGTTACCAAGTCTGCCTTCTACCACCTCAAAAAGATCTCCTGTCTCCGACACTCACTCTCAGATTCTGTGGCTGAGACCCTGATCCACTAATTTATCACCTCCCGGTTGGACTACTGCAACAGAGTCCTGTTCGGGGTACCCAGCAAAGCCCTGGACAGGCTCCAATATGTATAGAACTCAGTTGCCAGGGTTCTCACTCACACCAAGCCCTTGCAGCACATCATCCCCACCTTCATCCACCTCCACTGGCTCCCAGTCAAGTTCCGGATATCCTTCAAACTCCTGCTCCTCACCTACAAGTCCCTCCATGCCCTCGCCCCTGATACCTGTCTGATCTCCTCCACTAGCATACTCCATCCCGGAACCTACGATCCTCTGATATGGGTCTCCTCTCCATCCCCCGCACCAGGTTGCAGATTTTCAGTGACAGAGCCTTCAGCGTAGCGTCCCCTACCCTCTGGAACAACCCCCCCCCCCCCTGAAATCCCCAACCCTGGACACCTTCAAAACTGCTCTCAAAACACACCTTTTCACCAAGGCTTTTCCCCATCATTTAGTTTAGATCAGGTTCATTATCCCTTACCTGCCCTCTTCCCCCCCCTTTCCCCCCCTATTGCCCCCTTTCCCTAGCTCTCTTGATTGTGAAGCAACCTTGCGTTTCCTGAAAGGCGCTATAGAAATCTGATTTATTATTATTATTATTTATCACCAGTGGAATTTAGTTAATCAGTTAATTATATTGACTTGTTATATTGTCATCATCAAATTATCAAATTTGCTGACGACACAGTAGTGGTGGGCCTGATCTCTGCAAACGACGAGAGGGCCTACCTGGAAGAGGTAAAGGTTCTAGCGGGATGGTGTCAAGAGAACAGCCTCTCCCTAAACGTCAGCAAAACAAAAGAGATGATTGTGGACTTTAGGAGGTCGGGGGTCAGGGACTACAGCCCCCTCAGCATCGACGGGGCACCGGTTGAGAGAGTGAACAGTTTTAAAGGAAAACTCCAACATTTTGGGAAATTAGCTTATTTAACATCTTCCCTGGAGTTAGACAAGAAGATACATACCTTTTTTGTCTCTGTGCGTGCATTTAGCTTTGGGAACAGTCGCTCCGTTAGCGTAGCTTAGCTTCATCACTGGAAGTGGGGGAGGACAATAGCCTGCCGTTCCCTTACAGTGTATACAGTCACCAAATACACTCCAAATACAACTCCAAAACGTTCATGTAAACATGTTGTGACCTGTGTATTTACCACGTGGAGAAATAAAAAATAATTGAATTAGACAATTACGTTTTCTAAGCAAATATACTACATTTGCTTAGAACTATTTTTTGCCTAAGCACTCGTCTCTGCGCGCAGTCTGTGATTTCTACGTGAAGCCGTGTTTGTGGACATTCTCATTAATTCAAAGGATCCGAACCGATTGAAGTTTATGGATACCATGACTTCAAATCCTCTTACCTTGACGATTAAAAGCCTCCCCAATTTAGAAAACAGTAATCCAATGGCTGGTATTGATAATATAATACTAACTACTGCACGTAGCTAACCGGAGCTAACACAGAACCGGATGGTCACTAAAGCAAATATAATGACTTCCTTTCTGGGGTTTTCAAAATAAAAGTGCGACGTTTATAGCAGCGGAACACGTTTATTTTGTACATTATCTAACGTTAACACGAACCTAAACTAACTTTAGGTTAGTTGTAACGTTAGTTTAGGTTCGTGTTTTTTGTGCGAGGCCCCCCTTCCCGCGAGGCCCTGTGCAACCGCACTGCTCGCACACCCCCTGAGGCGGCCCTGATTCAGGGTTTCCTCCCCAAAAAAACGGAATAATTCCAGGTAATTAATAGGGATGTTCGATATTGGCTTTTTTACCGATACCGATATACTGATATTGTCCAACTCTTAACACATCCTGCACCAAGAACGAGTTACGCAGTTTTTGCCCGCCATGCGTTGAACGCCAAGAACGACTTACGCCGTTTTTGGGATCAATATTAAATTTTTTCGCCATGGCATTCATAATTCATACAGCCATCCTCCGGACTCCAGCGGAACCCTGTATGAGATTGCAATGCCTCAATACCGCCGCCTGGTGGATGGTCGGCGAGTTACACCCACGCCAAAACCGGAAGTGCCGATCGGTGCGTCAAGGAAATCCCTCCGGCAGTCACATCTTGTTACGGGACTCCAGACAAACACTATAGTGCATTTGGATCGCTTTTTAAACTTAATAATCTATATGATTTTGGCGTTTATTGCGCCATACAAACCGGAAATGGATGTAGGAGATCGGCGTCAAATAATTGGGATCTTTCTCCTCCAGTCTCATCGGCGAACGGTAAGAGGACACTAACGTTATTTTCAGCCCGATTGTTTATTCATTTCACTGCAAACCATCTGATCAACGTATCAACCCATACTAAATAAAGCCGTTACTGACAATCAAGGAATTATAAACAACCCCCCCCCTCTTTCCTTCACGCATGATGAAGCATAATGTATACCGATCATATACATTTGAATCTTTTAATATAGCGTGTATAGGAAAGGAACGCCAATCGATAATCTATCATGCGTCAGGGCCTATAACTCTCGTTTTTGGAATTACTGCAGAAAAGATTAAAAACATACTTATATTCTCAAAGGTATTAACACAACAATGTATGAATGAAAAAATATAACGTTCCCACATCCTGAACGATAGATAATCGATGTTGAATGGGCCATAGTAATGTCAGCAATACAATTTTTAATAAATAAAATCTGAATTTGTTCTTACTTGCTTACCTGGGTAAATAAAGGTTAAATAAATGTTAAAAAAAATAAAAGATTTTGAAAACCGATACCGATATTTTCCGTTATTACATTTTAATTCCAATATCGACCGATAATATCGGTAGGCCGATAATATCTGTAGGCCGATAATATCGCACATCCCTAATGAAAACTTTATTTAACAGATTGCAGAATGGGTACAATACAGTATGGCTCAATACACACAATTGTTAAGGGGATGCAGACCAGAGAAAGACGTTTGTCTTGTTTACATCAGGGTCCCCATTATATCATATATATATCATGACATTTATGACACAAATCGATCTCTAAACAATGTTGTATTTAAGCATTACATCACGCGCAGGAGTGGTTTGTGAAAAATAAACCAAAAATAAAAGCAGCTCGGAAGTGCATCCAACAAACTAACACATCCAACTGTCTTTCAACTAAGACATCCAACCAACTAACACATCCAACTGTCTTTCAACTAAGACATCCAACCAACTAACACATCCAACTGTCTTTCAACTAAGACATCCAACCAACTAACACATCCAACTGTCTTTCACCTAGACATCCAACCAACTAACACATCCAACTTTTCTTTAGTTTTTAACCTACTTTCTATATAACTTCATTCTTAGATGCTTCTATAGAAAGTAGGTACAACAAATTAAAAAAAGTTTTCTTTGCCCTATAGGAAAAAAGTTTTTAAACCTACTTTCTATAGAAGCAGCTGGGAGGTGCGCTGTTTTAAGTGAGCGTGGGTTATTGAATTGATTGATTGCTAATTTTATTACTGTCCGCCTTGTTTCCAACTGGTTAAGTTTAGGCCCTCTTTCGAAGTTGGTTAAGGTTAGAGTTTGGAACCAGGGCTGGTGGTCTATCGCCCTGCTCTAAAGACAAACTCTAACCTTAACCAACTTCGAAAGAGGGCCTAAACTTAACCAGTTGGAAACCAGGCGGACAGTAATAAAATTAGCAATCAATCAATCAATCAATCAATTCAATAGGCCATGCTCACTTATAACCATGCTCCCAGCTGCTTGAAAGTAGGTAAAAAAAAATTGCAAATCAATCAATCAATCCGCACGATTTTTATTTTGTTCCACAATGACTCATGACCCATCAATTACATCATCCAACATTGTTTAAGCAACTAAGACATTCGCCGTGACAGAATCGTTTTCCATTTAGTCGTTATGACGCTATCAACATATCCATTCAGTCCACCCTCACTTAAAACAGCGCACTTCCCATTTGCTTCTATAGAAAGGAGAAAAAAAAATTAAAATTTGCAATTAAACAATCAATCAATCAATCAACCAGTTTTTCCTTTTTACAGCCTTCCTGGGTGAGTATATTTACATGTTTTTCCTCCTCCAATATGGTTCAAATGTTATTAAAATATAAAAAGTTAAATTAAGTGATCTTCTTGGCTTTGTTATTCTATGAATATCTTAGTGTTTGTATATTAGAGACTAAAAGATGACTAAAACTAAGACTATATTTGAGCAACACATACATTTTATAACTGAGATGTGTTTCTTATTGTGTTTCTTATTTCACAAAGTTCCTAAAGAGTGAGGACATCTATATGTGTTTTTCTTCTGGAACTGATATGGTTCAAGTGAGGAGCGGAGGAGATTAGGTTAGTTAGATTAGTAGGTTACAGCGTAAAAGTATTGTGTGTTTGTGCATATATGTGTATTGGTAAGTATTGGTATCACGGTATGTCCGTGTATTGAGGAGAAATGAGGTTCATCTGATGGTCATTGCAGTGGAGGCAGAGAGGACCCAGGAAGTGAAGTTGGAGAGAGTTAGGGATCCCTTTTGGAGTCTTGCAGACAGACGTCAAGCTGGGCATGAAGATCCTACACTTGGCTAGTATAATTGTCCCCCCCCCCCCTCTTTCTCTCTTATACTCCCTCATTAGTTATATCAGTGTGTGTGTGTGTGTGTGTGCCTGTGTGTGTGTGTGTGTGTGTGTGTGTGTGTGTGTGTGTGTGTGTGTGTGTGTGTGTGTGTGTGTGTGAGAGAGTGTGTGTTTGCGTGCCTGTGTCTCTGTTTGTGTGCGTGTGTCTGTGCCTTGTAAAATAGATTCCTACGGCTCTGTCTCAGCTTTTATTGGCAATGGAGCAGAAGATGCTATATGCACAGTGTCATCTATACTGTGCTGATTCCTATGAGTTGTGTTAGAAAATACAGATATCACCATGTTGGCAGGTTCCTTTCATCTGTGGCTTCATTATCCATTTTTGTTTTTCCTTTTACAGCCCTCAGCGGTGAGTATATTTACATGTTTTTCCTCTTAACTCATTCAGCGCTGGAGCTTAATCCGCGAGATGCCGCTAGTACGCCACCGCTGTAAGTCAATGGGGGCACTGCGAGATTTGCGAGTGCTTAAAATATATCTTAAATTATACCTATGGGTCTAATACACCCGTCGATTATCAGTGAGTTGCATCCAGTTTTTTCATTGGTACATTTCCGTTTTATACCATTTTGAATATGAGTATAACTTTGGGTGCTTCTGAGTAATTCCAGAGAAAGACACGATAATAGCGTTTTAGTGGAATACACTAAACACGTTGTAATTATTTGCCTGGTTATCGAATCTTCCTGAAATCAACACTAGATCATCATTATTATCCTTCCTTATGCAAAAATGAAAAGAGCCCTGGACCGCAGGGCTCCGCCGCCGCCTCCTCCCACCCAACGGCCCACAGCCACACACACAGACACAGAGACAGCGTTGATCGGGGTAGAAATAAATATCAGATCAACGATCAAATTTATATATAGTGTTCTTACCTTGTATCTGATGTAATGCAAAAGATATAATTCAATGATCTGATCGCCATTTGAAGTACTGGCCGCGGAGGTCCGTGCCACGTTCAACAGCATTGCATATTGAGGGGGGGGGGGGGGGGGCAGCCTCGCAGATGTATCGTTGAAACAGGTTACCTCGCCTGAGTATTTAAACCACGCCCACACGGCTTGGATCGTCCCAGAAAAGGAACTACACCATTCCCAGTGGAGTTCAATACCAGCTGGAAGGCGTAGGTGGCGGTATTTGCCCTTTTGCGAGCTCAGACCCATTCCCAACGATAACATCAGGCTGGATAGATGAAAATGTATGGATATCGCTAATAAAAGAAATGACGATTAAAACCTGACTATACTTGTGATTGTCGCTCAAGCGATGGCGAGTTAACCCGACTATCATCGTGACTGACGTCCAATGAGTTAACCTCCAATATGGTTCAAATGTTATTAAAATATCAAAACTAAAATGAAGTGATCTTCTAATTGTATTTCGCTTTGTTATTCTATGAATATCTTATAGTGTTTGTACATTAGAGACTAAAAGCTGCATAAAACTAAGACTATATTTGAGCAACCCATACATTTTATAACTGAGATGTGTTTCTTATTTCACAAAGTTCCTATATATTTGTTTTTCTTCTGAAACTCTGATGTGGTTCAAGTAAGGAGAGGAGGAGATGTAGGTTACAGCGTAACAGTGTTTCTGAAGCGTTTAGTATACGATTCCCTGTCTCTTCATATAAACAGTTCATGTCCACAGGTGTGTTTGTGTGTATATGTGCTCAGGAAAGTATTAGTAATCAGTACAATATATTGACTTTTTTGTAATACATACAAATTATAAACGTTCAATACAATGTGTAAATATATTACTTATGGCTATAATAGAAGGTACATTATAATATACCTTTTTCCCTGTGGTCGATTATTGCATTATTTACACATTTTAACATTCCCTTTTCCTGGGAATGTTGGCACAGACGCCCAGTTCATGATACTTGGTGATGTTGCATGGACAAGGGCTTCCATCAGTTCATGATACTTGGTGATGCTGCATGGACAAGGGCTTCCATCAGTTCATGATACTTGGTGATGCTGCATGGACAAGGGCTTCCATCAGTTCATGATACTTGGTGATGCTGCATGGACAAGGGCTTCCATCAGTTCATTATGATAGATAGCAGACATTTATCTAAATGGGGATCTTCGAGACTGCACTTTAACAAGACATGATCATTTGTATATGAATTATTATTTGCTGTTCCGATCCATTTGAAATATGCCTTCCTGTTTTCATGCATTATGGTGAATAGGTGCCCATTTGGAATTCAAGTTAGCAGGGAATCTGAAAGGCTAGGGTTTGAGGTTAGCTATTGGAGACACTTGGATCACCAGATTTAATCCCAATCTGAATATCAGCATATGGTTTCCGATAGATTAGTGACAGTATGATAGAACACAGGAGACAGCAGTTGAGATATACAGCAGTAATTCGGTTTAGTTAGGTTCTAAATTACTTTTAAAGGCAGGATCTGTAATGCAGTCAAACAGATACCTCAAGGAACGTTTTAGTTTCACTGGGTCAGCTCCATTAGCGCACTACCCCACACCTGTGGTAGGACAGACAGGCAGAGTCTACACACCATTTCAAAGTTACTATTAATTATCTGTTCGATTTCAGCAGTGACAGTAACGTGTACACCGCTGACTAAACCAACTCATGAAACGTGGTGGATCTTTCCTACTAATCTTAATTTGATTTGATGTTTTGGTAAAGATTTTAATGTAATGTTCAGATCCAGATGGTTTTCAGTCACGATGACAAATTAACACTTTAATCGCCATGGGTTAAATTCATAATTTACCATCCCTCGCCAGCTCTATTTGTCTATGGAGAAGTTCCCCTTCTTTGCAGGGCTATACCTTTTTAAATTCGATTGCTAAATTGCCATTATTATGGCCCATTCAATGTCCTATATGTATTGTTCAGGGTGTAGCAACGTTAAACTTTTTCATTCACATATTCATACTAAAATATGGTCTAAAGTATAAGTATGTTTTTATCGTTTTCTGCAGCTTTCTTCAGAACGTGATTTATAGCCCTAAATGCATTATATTGATGATCAAATACAGTTTGGTAGGAATCTGTGCGAGATAAAAAATGTCAACTGGTGATCTGATGATGACCGGATGGGCGGGGGATAGTTTATAATTCCGTGGGCAGCGTTAGATGATTCATCCAGAGTGGGTCATATGTTCATCAGATCAGTTAGTATAGAAGACGTTAGAAAATAACGCTGAATCTTACCGTGGCGTCCTCGCGCCGCTGGCAGATGAGCGTGGAACAGAATCTTTTCTATTATGGGATGGAGAAATGCCCGATCCATTTCCAGGTTGTATAATAGTATATACGTCCAAATCATGTTGTTCTTTTGAGTTATTTGCACCGATCGATGTTCACTGTGTCAATACGGAGTCTCTTTAACGATAGCGAGTGGCCGGACCACATATGGATGAGCACTACCAGTTCAAAGGTTAATTTCCGGTTGGCGATCTGCCGATCGGTTACCAAATGGCGCTCTTGAACCGCTAGAGAGTTGAGAGGAGATCAGCAGTGTGTCTCAGGGCTCCGGAAAGGAAATATGATTTCGATGACAGATTTTTGAAATATTGACATCAAAGACGAGTTACGGCGTCTTCGGCAGAATGAGCATGGCTAGGAATGACGTGAACACTCGTCCGCGGCGATCATAGTGTTAAATGTTACTATTATTTGGAGGCAGTGGTCTTGGATATTAACACTTTGAGTGCCAACAACGAGATTAGTCGTCCTAACTCGCCATGCGTTGAGTGCCAATGACAAGTTTTCTCGTCTTTTAATCGTTATTTCTTTTATTAGCGATATCCATACATTTTTCATCCATCCAGCCTGACGTTATCATTGTGAATGGGTCTGAGCTCGAAAAGGGCAAATACCGCCGCCTATCGTCTCCCGGATGGTAATGCACATCATTGGATTGGATTGGGTGGCCATGTGCATCCGAAAAAAAGTCTGATCCGGGGTTTTCCCATCTCTGGCAAGCAGTGTCGTGTTACCAGATTGAGTAGGACCCTGGTCTAAGGACCCTCAGAGCAGCGTCGATTATGTGTTTCGGACTATAACGTTGGATCAATAAACGTGATCAATATTTGGAATGGCGATCAGGAATTGGTTTAATCTTTTTGCAGAACATCTGATGTGAGGTAAGGACTCTATTTACCAGTATTGGGTTAATCAGATGTTTTTTTCTCAGCCATCGCAGCGTGTCTGTGTGTGTGTGTGTGTATGACGTTAGCGCTGACCAGGTGATGGATAATAGATTTTTCAGCCCGCTTCTCTAGCGTGCATAAGTACACATATACTATCGATAATCTAGTGTTTATTTGAAAACGATTCATAAATCAGCCGTAAAATTACAACGTGTTTTGTGTATTCCACTAAAGAGCTATTATCGCGGAATTTCTCTGGAATTACTAGAACTCTCCAAAACTATACTTGTATTCAAAACGGTATAAAACGGAAGTCTACCAATGAAAAAACAATCCGTTTCATACATGTTCACTGCAAGCAAGTAATTGATAAGCAAGGGGTGTTTTAGACCCATAGCCATAATTTAAGATATAGTTTAAGCCTTCACAAATGTCCCCGACCTCCCATTGACTTCAGCGCTGGCATGGAATGGCCGTATATGGTCAAAGGGGCGTGGCACTCAATGTGTTAATATTAGAGGTGGGCATAGATAAAAAAAAAAATATCTAGATTAATCTATCTGCAATCCTGGAGTTAATCTAGATTAAAATGGCTAAAAAAAATATGTGCCGAAGGACTTCTTAACCTCACCTGTATAACAATGATTACCTGACCACTACTTTAGTTTGACACATTATTCCGACTACAGCTCAGCTCAAAAGATGTGTTCTACCCAAATAATGACCAGAGGAGGAGATTTATCCTCGCCTCTTCATCTGAGGAGTCACTCTCCTTGTTCAACAGCATGAACATGTCTCTTCTTTTTGTAATTTCCAGTGTTTCTTTTAAAACCAGACTTATCGTAATTTTCTGTGCCCTTCTTATTTCTACATGCACGCTCTATGTGGCCTTTTTTTCCACAATTACGACAATCCATTTCTTTACACCAACATGTTGGTGCAAGATGTCCTGTTTTTCCACAACGAAAACACGGACCCTGGCCGCTTTGCCCGTCACTGACCTTGTGCACTCTACTCGTTGTTGCATGTAACTGCTGGGCTTCCTTTGATGCTATTTCCATTGTTACACTGATATTGACAGCTCTCTCCAGTGTCAAATCACTCTGTCAGTAGTTTCTTCTGTGCACCTTCATTTCTTAATCCACACACAAGCTTGTCTCTCAATGTGTCTTTTAGTGAATCTCTAAATTCACAATGTTCAGCAAATTTTCTTAAAGCTGCAACAAACATTGTAACAGACTCTCCTTCCTCCTGGCTGCATCTGTGGACAGACGGTGTGGGGGGAGTGGAGAACAACCACATGCTGCTCACACACACTGCTTCTGAAGACTGGCTGCTCACACATACTGCTGCAGAAGACTGGCTACTCACACACACTGCTGCTGACTGGTTGCTCACACACACACACTGCTGCAGAAGACTGGCTACTCACGCACACTGCTGCAGTGCAGAAGCAGGTTTCTCAACAAATTAAATGTCCCGGGCGCGTGAATACTTTACCCAAGGCAGTTGTGCTTCCGCGTTCGGTTTGCGCGCCCTGATTGGCCTCTCAGCGCCCAATCGCGTTAGCCCTACTATCGCCGCACGGAGGAATACTATCCTCGAATTTATACATATGGAAGTATTGATTTCGCCGTAACGAATCATTAAAAAAATATACCGTTAACTGGAATATGTTGTTTCTTTACACATATTTGTTGGATTATGTAATTGTTTTGTCATGACAAACCAATAAAAAATCGCGAATTAACCGGTCACTCAAGCGCCGTGCATCAGCTTTCAGTTGACGTCGTATTATCTCTCACATCAATATAAATAACGTATTGTTTTCATCTCTCTATTAACACTTTCAGTGCCCAGCAGGGGGCGCTCATTTAGTGCTTGAATGCCCACCATCCACTCCAATGTTAACGTTAATATCGCCTAATTTATGTTTTAAATTATGGCTATGTGTCTAATCTGCCCGTCGCTTATCAAAGACTCATTTTCCAGTCAACATTGTCGAAGCGGATTGTTTTTTTATCGGTTCATTTCCGTTTTCTAGCATTTTGAAAAGCCCTCGTTTTCAAAAAAAAATAAATGAATCCCTGATAAACGCTGATGTACTGTAATATTCTAGAACGTTGTTATTTTTCGGCCTATTTATGAATCGTTTTCAAATAAACGCTAGATTATCGTTAGTATATGTGTACACATGCACACTGGTGCCGCACGCTGAAAATCGATTCTCCTAGTTCCTGACCGCTCGCACAGTCAAACAGCCTGGGGGACACATATGGGAAAAGCTTATATCTCCGTGAAAACGGGTCTGATCATCCCAAGACTGGTAAAATAGATTCCTTACCTGAGATCAGATGGTATCCAAATGGATTATTCCAATTCCTGATCGCCATTCCAAAAATCGATCCTTTTATTGATCCCACGCGTATACTGTAAAACACAGTAACCACGCTGTGCTGAGGGTCCAGCATGAAGCTGATCAGCGCCGGTTACATGCGTGAGAAGTAAAACGTGGATTAAGTTTTTTTTTTCTCATGTATTTTCATTGAGTCCAATCCAAAAGGGTGAATTACCATCTGGGATACGATAGGGGGCGCTTTTTTCACATCTGAGCGCCTGGGGTGGCTGATTTACCAACGGTAGACTCGCTTGATGCAATATGAATTCAGATCGCTAATAAAAAGAAAAAGAGAACTAACGAATATTCTTGTTATGGGCATTCAACCCGTGGGGGGTAAACCCGAGAAATCTCGGTTTGGGCATTCAAAGTGTTAACGTAACGCGCTATTCATATCAATCGACATCACATCAACCCAGCCTCCTCCAATGTACAGTTTCTACCTCAAATGTATATACACTCTTTTTCTGGACCCTTTTTGTATCACAAACAGTACTGTATTTGCAAATCTGGTATGTCATAAATGTATAGATGTAGCAGTACTGTCTATCTGTATACAAATGGAAGTATTGATTTCGCCATAACGAATCATTAAAAAACTAATGAGAACTAACGAATATTCTCGTTATGGGCATTCAACCTGTGGGGGGTAAACGTGAGAAATCTCGGTTTGGGCATTCAAAGTGTTAACGTAACGCGCTATTCATATCAATCGACATCACATCAACCCAGCCTCCTCCAATGTACAGTTTCTACGTCAAATGTATATACACTCTTTTTCTGGACACTTTTTGTATCACAAACGGTACTGTATTTGCAAATCTGGGCCCTGTTTCTTGTACGTGGTTCAACTAAGTCGATCAAGATGTCATTATCCAGCTTCAGTTAACCCGATGTTTGAAGCCGGGATTTTCCTGTTCCAAGAAGGTGGATTCAGTCTCGTTAACTCAAGCCAGACTTGATTCTCAGGATCAGTGCGCGCGCCCGCCTCAGCTGAGAAGACAGCAGGTGTCGATCGCAGAAATCCTGATTCTCTAGCGGCATTGATTGATTAATTGATTTAAAACTTTATTAACATATTGCAGTACGGCTCAATCGCCTCGCCGACAAGTTAAATGCGTTATCTATAGGCTAATTTTAAGTCCCTCATTACCTCAATCAATCAGATTATATTTCTTTAAACTTGCCTGCTGGATTGAATAATCAAATGAGATCTTGCTAGCGAAAATAATTAGTTAACTGTTATACAGAATTACGATACGGCTCTCTTACCCATTGATTGATGTATAGTCAATCTTTAACTTATCTCCAATGTGGTCTAACGGGTTGTTCTTTTGACTTTCACACAGACGATCGGGGTTCAAGACCCTAGTCGTCTCCTTCTTTTTGCAATATAGGAATAATTCAATTTGGTGCACGTTGAGAGCTATATAAAGAATGACATCCTCAATGCATGTAGATTTATAATATTTTAACTTAAAACCAGGCTACTTTGGCGTATAATCATTAATATTATATTCAAAAAAATCATATTGGAAAGACCGGGTTTTGAACCCTGGTCGCTGGGTTGGCAGGCTTGAGCACTACCGCTGGACCACTGTGCCAGATGGGATAAATTCATTGTTTATACATTAATGAACGAGAGACCCGTGTTTAGAATATCCTTTGTTATGAATGAAGTTTATCTCTTTATCCTCATTCATTAATGTGACGTCAACGGCTCATTCAATTTCTCAAATCCGTCAAACAGCGCATCTCATCAGACATCTTAATCCCAGTTACAATTAAAATAACCACATAATGTGTACATCGCACAAGCGAGCGCCACCGTCGCCACGGTATATATAACGTGCATTATTTAGGACAAAGTGAATTTAGTATCAGCATTTTGGGTCTATTTTACATTTCAAAAGCCCCCTCTGGAAGAATGGAGCACAAGAACGTAATTCAGAATGGTATAATGCAGATCGTAGACTGTGGGAATAGTTTCAGGAAACGGGCCGTCACTTCTTTGCGGGGGCGTGGCGATGGTTCAGGCTAAGTTGAACTTGAACTCTGCTTTCGACCAGGCTCAAACTTTTGGATCTGTTGTCATGGTGATTTGGAAAATCCACGTACATGGAACCGGAAAGTCCGGCTAACTCAGTTATCCAGCTAAAGTTATCCGGCTAACTCAGTTATCCAGGTACAAGAAACAGGGCCCAGGTATGTCATAAATGTATAGATGTAGCAGTACTGTCTATCTGTATACAAATGGAAGCATTGATTTCGCCGTAACGAATCATTAAAAAAATATACCGTTAACTGGAATATGTTGTTTCTTTACACATATGTTGGATTATGTAATTGGTTTGTCATGACAAACCAATAGAAAATCGCGAATTAACCGGTCACTCAAGCGCCGTGCATCAGCTTTCAGTTAACGTCGTATTATCTCTCACATCAATATAAATAACGTATTGTTTTCATCTCTCTATTAACGTAACGCGCTATTCATATCAATCGACATCACATCAACCCAGCTTCCTCCAATGTACAGTTTCTACGTCAAATGTATATACACTCTTTTTCTGGACACTTTTTGTATCACAAACAGTACTGTATTTGCAAATCTGGTATGTCATAAATGTATAGATGTAGCAGTACTGTCTATCTGTATACAAATGGAAGTATTGATTTCGCCGTAACGAATCATTAAAAAAATATACTGTTAACTGGAATATGTTGTTTCTTTACACATATGTTGGATTATGTAATTGGTTTGTCATGACAAACCAATAAATAATCGTGAATTAACCCGTCACTCAAGCGCCGTGCAACAGCTTTCAGTTAACGTATTATTAAATGTATAGATGTAGCAGTACTGTCTATCGGAAGTTGAGTGATAGTTATTAGTATATGATGCACAGCGGAGCAACAATACGAGGAAATGGGGCTGTAGAACGCAAGTGATATTGCGATTGGGCGCTGAGGGGCCAATCAGGGCGTGCAAACCGAACGCGGAAGGACAACTGCCTTGGGTAAAGTATTCACGCGTCCCGGGCCCCATTACAGTCAGAAATGTGGGAACTACTTTGTCCTCTTCAATTTTTTCATTAGCTATAGGGTGACCAGACATCACGCATTGCGCGTGATTGTACAGCATTCCTGTCTCCTTTCACGCGTCACGCATATTGAGACCATGTCCCACATGATTGGTTGTCATCCGCGCTGACGCCCCCCCCCCCCCCCAGCCAATGTGAAAGAACCTCTATGCGTCGCGTAACGTTACTACTAGTATCTGACGCGAGTGACACCGCATCCTGGGCATCCAGCCCAGGCGACATGACAAGTCCCAACGGCGCATTTCTGGAGACTAATGTTATGTTTTGACAACAGATGTTTTGACAAATTGCTTGTATTGCCACCCATACTTGCAAATGTTTTATTGCACTTGTGGCAACGTGCGTTGTCTTCGTTTTGTTCTCTCCGCCATGATAATAATAATAACAATGAGCGCAGAGCTCGGTCTGAAGCGCTTGAAGCGCTTGAAACGCTGAGGACACAGACCGAGCTCTGCGCTCATTGTTATTATTATTATCATGGCGGAGAGAACAATGAGCGCAGAGCTCGGTCTGTGTCCTCAGCGTTTCAAGCGCTTCAGACCGAGCTCTGCGCTCATTGTTATTATTATTATTATCATGGCGGAGAGAACAATGAGCGCAGAGCTCGGTCTGTGTCCTCAGCGTTTCAAGCGCTTCAGACTGAGCTCTGCGCTCATTGTTATTATTATTATTATTATCATGGCGGAGAGAACAATGAGCGCAGAGCTCGGTCTGTGTCCTCAGCGTTTCATAGATGCGACAGGGACAGTCCACCAAAAAAAAGGGGAGGGGGCTGCACTGGGGGGGGGGGGGGGGGTGTCCCACATTGTCCCTCACAAACATACCCTTTGTCCCACATTTGGTTTATTGGGATCTGGTCACCCTAATTAGCTATAATGAAGTAATCAAAACGCTCAGTGTAACAGTTCCATTGCTCCACATTGTCATCAAACGGTCCAATATTTCCAATAGCCCAAGCCATTTCTGTTGTAAACACTCACAATAGTCCAGTCGATCCTTCTTTTAGTGTGTAAAGTGGATTTCCTCTTCTTGTAGATGTTTCCAAGTGCCAGGCAACGTGAGCTAACATGCTATATTTACAATAACCCAAGCCATTTCTGTTGTAAACACTCACGATAGTCCAGTCGATCCTTCTTTTAGTGTGTAAAGTGGATTTCCTCTTCTTGTAGATGTTTCCAAGTGCCGGGCAACATGAGCTAACATGCTAAAAATTTCCAATAACCCAAGCCATTTCTGTTGTAAACACTCACGATAGTCCAGTCGATCCTTCTTTTAGTGTGTAAAGTGGATTTCCTCTTCTTGTAGATGTTTCCAAGTGCCGGGCAATGTGAGCTAACATGCTAACTCGCTAAGCTAACATGGTAAACAAAAGTCCCGACGGACTTCTTCTTTCTTGCATTGCGCAGATTCAGACGTCCTCATCGCCGAATTGTGTTATATCCTGAGGACTTCTTAACCTCACCTGTATAACAATGATTACCGGACCACTACTTTAGTTTGACACATTATTCCGACTACAGCTCAGGTACATACTGTGCAATCACTTCCGGGTACCACAACGTCACGCTGGGAACTACGGCAAGTATTTAAGGACAATACATCACACTAATGTATGGCTCCCAGACCCAACTTTGAGAAATAGATTAACGGCGTCAATTGTATTATCGCGCGATAATAGTCCGGCATAACGCAGCCCGGTAACGCCGTTAACGGCCCAGCTCTAGTTAATATTGTCCCGAAACTGATATCTGTTCCCTATGTGAATGCTGTGGTTTCATTCTGTATACAATATGTTAATATGATGAAGTATTAAAACATAGAACTAACCTCTCTGTTTGTAAGAGAGGATTGTTAAAGAGTACCTGGAGAAGGAGACGGAAGAGGAGAAGCAGAGAAGATCAGAATCAGCTCGTCAGCTTGGTAAGTTTTTTTTATTTTAATTTTATTTATCCTTTATTTAAGTGTGAGAGGATCTGGAGGATTAATGAAGCCGACTGTGACAGAATAAATACTGTATGTTTGGTTTAAACAATAGTGTACATGGTGTATCAGTGACCCAGGGCTTCTGATACAAACATGAATTGTATTGAAGCAAGTGACCCCGCCTCCCCCTGTTCATTGGTTGATATTTCTCCTTGTCGTCGCCACTGTTCATTGGTTGATGTTTCTCCTTGTTGTCTCCCCTGTTCATTGGTTGATGTTTCTCCTTGTTGTCTCCTCTGTTCATTGGTTGATGTTTCTCCTTGTTGTCTCCTCTGTTCATTGGTTGATGTTTCTCCTTGTTGTCTCCCCTGTTCATTGGTTGATGTTTCTCCTTGTTGTCTCCCCTGTTCATTGGTTGATGTTTCTTCTTGTTGTCTCCTCTGTTCATTGGTTGATGTTTCTTCTTGTTGTCTCCTCTGTTCATTGGTTGATGTTTCTCCTTCTTGTCTCCTCTGTTCATTGGTTGATGTTTCTCGTTGTTTCAACAAATAAACTCATGTAGGTGACATTTCACAAACACTTTTCCTAAATGGTCACTGTATACAACTCCAGAAGATAATTCTATGTGAAGTGGACACATAATTAGTCAGTGATGTTCTTCAGTATATCTGCTTTATTATGAATAATAGTAAACAGATTAGTTATGTGTCAATATGTTTTTACTTCCATCCAACAGAAAACTTTAAACTCACCCCTGAATACATTAAGGAGGCTCAACTAGGCCATGATGTCATCCTCAAGTGCCACCTCTCTCCTGCGACCAGTGCTGTTGCCATGACAATCAGGTGGTTTAAAGGGTCAGAGTGTATTTACGTGTATAAGAATGGCCAGGTGATAGAGGTGAAGGACTACGAGGGCAGACTGAGTCTGACCAATCAGGAGCTGGAGAGAAGCAACATGTCTCTGACACTGAGAGGCTGCAGAGAGGATGATTGGGGAGTTTATATCTGTCAGGTCATCCATGGAGACCAGAAGGTGGAGACTGTTGTGTGGATAAACGATGGTAAGTATTCTATAACTACATGATTATCAACCTTGACACGAACAATGATATGATGCCATGTATGTCCCTTTACATATGAATTGCACTACATTAATATAAGTAGGAGTTCTTTCCATACTTTGAATTATGTTAGACACGATCACTACCAAGTTCAAGTTATTAGCCATATGTATGCAATGTTCTTTATTGGCCATATGTTAACACAAGGTTCTTTAGTGGCCATATTTATGTTAACACAAGGTTTTTTATTGGCCATATTTATGTTAACACAAGGTTCTTTATTGGCCATGTGTATGTTAACACAAGGTCAAGGGTGATGAAATGTGTTGGATGAGAGGAACAGGTCAGCTCAGCAGGAGCATTAGAGCACTAGTCAAATAAAGGTCAAATAAAGTAAGATAAAAAAGTTCTATTTCATTATGGCTGCCGCTCAGCATCATTCTGCACACACTTCACTTCGTGCACGAGCACTGAATAAAAAATTCCACAATGTACCTTTACATCCCAACATTCGTCTGGCCACACCCCTATCCGCTTACCTTCATAAGCAGGTGTGTGGTCACCTACTCGCCTCTTTCTTCACTTTCACCACAAGGAAGTGCCTTCGGTAGATCCCACACTTGACGAGGTTGTTAGCTGAAGAAAGTTGAGACGTGTTTACATTTTTTCTTGTTTCCCTTCCCGGCCCCGTTATGATTTTGTTCGAAAATAAAGAGTCCCCTCTAAAGGGGGACTGTATTTTTTGTTAACAAACTGGGTGTTTATTCACCAAACATATGATGGGGTTGCAACGTGTGAATCTTTCGCTAGTATGGGTTGATAGGAGGGCTACATTCATGTTAGAGCTTAAGCAAGGCCTGCAGCCTACACTCGGTTGAAAAAGGTTTTTTTCTGCCTCGACCTGAATCTCCACATAAAGGTAGAGGTTAGTTGTGTGCTCTGTTGCTTACACAGTGATATTGAGCTGCAACACTATTGGGTTTGCAGTAATGCTCGTATGAAAACGTACCACGGCTCAGCTGTTCTCTCTCTCTATCAATGTTTTTCTGTGTTACAACATGGATGCGGGTGTAGGATTCACACACACACAACTTGGTATCATATGGCTATTTGTTGTTGTATGCCAGGGTTGGGCTTGTGAGGGGGTGCCGGATAAACCCCTCCTTCCCTCTTCTGATTGGTCAGGGGGTTTATTGGCCTCTCTTTTTCGTTCAGTCAGGGCCAAGCTGTTAGGCGGCTTGGCAGGGAGGGGGTTCCCAGACTCTGCACCCATCACAGGCGTTTGAGTCTTGGGTTTCCCCCCGTCATAGCACACGTCACTAGGCACGTTGCTATTGGACGATGACTTCCGTGAGTTTAGACCCGTATGTAGGGTCTGTTGTTGTCAAGTGTCGGGGTAGAGCGTAGGAACTTAACACTTTGAGTGCCACGAGGTGGCGCCAGAGGTAGCGCTTCAATGCCACCATCGGCGCCAATGTTACGCTTAATATCGCCTAATCTATGTTTTAAATTATGGCTATGTGTCTAATCTGCCCGTCGCTTATCAAAGAATAATTTTCCAGTCAGTGCTGTCAAGGCAGATTGGTTTTTTATCGCTTCATTTCCGTTTGAGAGCATTTTGAAAAGCACCCGTTTTGAGGTAAAAAAACAGTTAATTCTAGACCATTCTATGACAATCGTCTTTTACTGGAATATTCCAGAACGTTGATATTTGTCGGCCTATTTATGAATCGTTTTCAAATAAACGCTAGATGATCAATATTATACGTGCACGCAAGCACATTCGAGCCGCGCACGGATAATCGCCGTGTTCATTTCCTCTTGGACTTTTACAGTGAAACCGAAAGAGCCCATTTCACAAAACAGCCTATATCTTCATCAAAATTTGTCTGATTATCCTAACACTGATAACATAGATTCCTTACCTGACATCAGATGGTATCCAACTGGTATATTCCAATTCCTGATCACCATTCGAAAAAATCGATAAGTGTATGGATCCAACGTGTGTACAGTGCAGTACAGGATTTTTTCCCCCATCCATTTTCATTGAGTCCATTCCAAAATCCCTTATGTCATCTGGGAGACGATAGGGGGCGCTTTTTTCCACATCTGATCGCCGGCGGCGCTCGGGTATACTAGGGTAGGCTCGCGTGATGCAATTATGATTTCAGATCGCTAAAAAAAATATAAATAAAAAAATTCAGAGAAATCTCGTGAGTGGCTTTCAACATAACTATCGGAAACCCGAGATATCTCGTGAGTGGCAGTGAAAGTGTTAAGGTTCCACTACCCTCAATATACGCGTAACTTGAGTCGGTTGGTCACATGACTCAATGTTACCGTGGCTTTTCAATCTATGGCTCACGTGGGAAGTCTCTCTGAGGAGTTCCGTCTCTCCTCTGTGGTAGGGATGACGGGATATAAAAATGTAAAAAATGTTTTACCCTCGGCTGCGTCAAGTGGGATTCATGTCAGTCGGTGTTTCTTTCTTTTTTAATAAAAAAGTGTGGAGAATGTGAAGCACGACAACCTTCTTGTCGTTCTCCCAGACGCCTTGAAGGATCGATGTGGGGTCTGGTTAGACTGTCCATTGATATGTTTTGGGTCCCGACGCATACATAGTGCTGGCTCGGGGTGTTTCTGATAAGAATCATGCGGGTGGCTAGTACGCCTTGGTTACTTGTTATTAAAACAGCGTTTTTATAAAGCAACTGGGATGGGGGATTTTTTTTATTTTTTTTTTTCTTTTTTTTCTTCCGAGAGCCTGTTACTGGGTCTCGACGGATTCTCGTTCATATCTGGGGGATGTTAACGGAATAGATCAGAACATAGGTAGAGGGGTCTCACGCCCTTGGGGTGGGCCACCGAGCGCGGTTAAACCGGACCGTCTGGGTGGCGCCCTCTTTTCATGTTTTTAGATCAACACGCATATCTGCCCCTTCTCCTGGAGTAGGCATGTCGGCGTGGTTAGGGCACGGGACTGGTTCTGGTCACGCTGGTCCAGGTCAGTTAACCCGTTGTCCGCCGGGGATGCAGATCTGCTGTTCTGGTACCCTGAGGGACTTGGGCTTTTTTCAGGGGGAAAAATGCCGGGTCGGCCCGGGTGTCACAGGGTTAGGCGTTATGGAGACCCTTTGTTGGGTACACTTTGTACCTGGCACTATTGTAAGGGGCTGGTTCTCCTTCTTTCGCTCCTCTCTCACGCATGGCGAAGAGGGGGCTGTTGCGGTGGTCTTCTGGACCTCCTCTGGTAATCCTGTGTGCTTCCCGAGCCGCCGGGCCCGGTCCGAAGTAATGTTTTGTTGAAACTGTAGGCCTGGGATAACCCTTTTTTGGAAACTGAAGCACTTGTACTGCGGTATAGCTGGTGTATACCCGCAGGTGTGTTTTGGAGTTTTTTCTTGAGGGGTTATAGGAACAACCACCGTCTGTGTACCGAGAGGGTGGTTGATTCCCTGGTGTGTTGGAGCAGAGTCAACTCCCGGGTTACCCGGTTGAGTGTGCCCCTGCACGTTCATGACGTCTGCCAATCGTGTCAGCCTTCTCTGCCTCGACCCCTATGGGTGGTTTTTTTTAATGGAGGCTTTGTCATGGTGCTCAACAACGCCAGCATACGCCCCTTCCGCCGGGGGGGCTGTTTTCAGTTGACTCCTTTGGCGCCTGTCTCGTCCGCAGTGCTCCAGGCTCAGGTCTACAGCCTGCTGCCTGGTTTCCCCGGTGCGCTGCCTGCTTCCGTTGGTTAAACCTTTTTGAGTGCTTTACGGCCATGCTGACTGCCTGTTCTGCAGAGTCAGTGTGCCAGGCGGTGTACTATTGGGGGGTAAGGGCTCGCTCTTGGAGGGGCTCTATCCGAATACGCTGGCGATGTGGGGGGCGGTGTCACTAAGTGACCGCCTGGTGGGGTCTTGATGCCTGGCGTCATTGACCTCTCCGGGCCCCCTTTTTCCAGGGGATCCAGTCCCTTCAGTGGGTCTGGGTCTTCCTTCGCGCTCAGCTGCTACGGCCTTGCCACAGGGTTGGGTTTGCTCTTGACCCCGTGATTCTGGGGGCAGTAACGAGGGTTGTTCCTTCCGTTCGTTCCCTGGTGGCATGCGGGTTGTGCGTGTGCGTAGTCATGGGGTCAAGCCACGGTCTGCTCACCCTGTGCGTTGAGTTGCTTGAGTTCCTCTTCGCATGGTCGGATCCGTCTCCCTCCCGTCCTCCAATAGGGAGGGTATCCTCCATTAGGGAGGGTCGGGGGGCTCGGTCCTCTCCGGTCTGATGGTTGTGGGGGGCCTCAGCGGGGTACATTTGTCGAGCTTTGGCTCCCGCTCAGCTCCTCTTGTGCAGTATGATGCTGATTGTGAAATAGAACGTAAGGTTATGTATATAACCAAGTTCTATGAATTATGGTGACGCTCAGCATCAGGACGCCGCTGCGGCCCTTGATCTCGCCTTGTGGTGAAAGTTTGGGAAGGAGGCGAGTAGGTGACCACACACCTGCTTATGAAGGTAAGCGGATAGGGGTGTGGCCAGACGAATGTTGGGATGTAAAGGTACATTGTGGAATTTTTTATTCAGTGCTCGTGCACGAAGTGAAGTGCGTGCAGAATGATGCTGAGCGTCACCATAATTCATAGAACTTGGTTATATACATAACCTTACGTTAATAAACATGGAATAACACAAGTAAAAGAACACTATATACATGAATATGAAAATTACGATGTGTGTGTAAAAGTGATGAGTGTATACAACAATATTGTACAGTATTATACCACATACATCTGAATCTCACATTGATATTATGGTAATACATTTGTTTAATCTCTGTCAAATAAACCACTCTTACATTGATTGTGATAATAAACAAGTTTAATCTCTCAGTGAAAGAAACCACTCTCACATTAATATTATTATGATAAACTAGTTAGGGCGGCTGAGTGGCGCAGTGGGCAAGGCGCTCGCCACTAACGCAGGAGATGCTGTATCGAGCCCAGCTCTCGGCGTTGCTACCGGCTTGGCCGGTCGTTCATACTAACACAATTGGCAGTGTTAGAGGGTGGGAAAGCCGGTGGGTGGGGATTGGACGTTGTGGACAGCGACTCCTACAGGTCGGTTGGTGCGCCTATATAGCAGAATCAGGAAGTATCGGGGGCAGCGTGAGCCTCCCACGCATTACTCCTCGCCACTGAGAGATTGCGCTGTTCAGGTGAAAAGATGCGACAGCTGCCTCCTCGTGTACCGGAGGGGACACGTGATGCAAGGCTTGGTCCTCACTGCAGCCGACCAGTGGGAGGCATAGTCTAGCAACGTTCGAGACAGGGGAGGGGAGAATTGAAGGGAGAATTGGCGAGGCGAAATTGGGATCGGACAAAAATAGAAAATAAGGAGAAAAAGTGGATAAAAAAAATAAAAATTAAACTAGTTTAATATCTCTGTCAAATAAACCACTCTCATATTGATATTGTAATAAACTAGTTTAATCTGTCAAATAACCCACTGACACATTGACATTATAATATTAAACTAGTTTAACCTCTTCCACTCGTGGAATCTTTTCTGAAAATCCGCCTAAAATATATACCTAGGTAAATGGAATATTGCTCCACTTCTACAAGAACCATTTGCATATTCTTGGTATCTAGGGACATCTGTGGACCTCAGAGAATGTATTTACAGTGTCAGAAATATTGTGTCTATTACTAGGCTCGCTTAAATTGTGATGAAACAAAGGAGAATATGAATTATGATTTTTCTTTGCATCTTTGACAGTGAATAACACCATGCTAATAATGACCAAACATTAAAAACTGCCACTGATCTCGTTCAGTACCTTCTTGAGATCATGTGTACAAAAAATCTAAGAAAATGAATAAAGGAAAGATGATTAAACAGAAGGTTCTGTAAATACAGTACTGAATTCTCCCATCCGGACCAATGCAATTTGAAATATTATTATAGAATATAGAATAGGAGGCTTATAAATTACCTTAGTATAGCCAATTCGCACATTTATATATATATACATATATTATCTTTCAAATGCCTGAGTTCAATTTGGATTTAGTATCACCAGGCGTGCATAAGAACAGATAATGAAATCTACTGTAATCTACTGTACTTTTTTATTTTCCCCACAGTGCAACCGTTTTGAAACTAATTTCAGATATAATTGTTCCTACATGTTAACAATAGGGAAGAGAAACTAACTGCCCTTCAATATTTGTCAAAAACTTTACCTTTTGTGGCTTATTATCCCGAATAATAACAGTTATTGAAATAATTCATACAGAACTCTGAACCTTGAACCCCATAGAACCTTACAGGAAGTGTAGTTTACCAATATTCTAACGCAGAACCAGACCTGTGGAAGTCTGCTACAAAATGGCAGCAAAAAGACTACAATTCCCATGGTTCAAAATATCCAAAATGGTCGCCCTCGCGAAATAGACTTGACCAAATCGAAAAGTAAAATCTATCTAAGGACACTTTTAACCTATTGCTAAACTAACGTATTGATGATAATATACATTCTACATGCTGTTATGACATGTTTATGATTTTTATACTTGAATACGTTTGAAATTAAAATCGCTACTTTTATACAACAGTCGGAAAAATATTGCTTTATGACCAGATGTAATTTCGGGTGGAAGAGGTTCGCTGTCAAATAAACTACTCTTACATTGCTATTATAATAAACTAGTTTAATATCTCTATCAAATAAACCACTCTCATATTGATATTATAATAATAAACTAGTTTAATCTCTATCAAATAAACCACTCTCTTGTTGATATTATAATAATAAACTAGTTTAATCTCTATCAAATAAACCACTCTCACAATGATATTTTAATAAACTAGTATAATATGTTAAATAATATAATAATATGTTAATATGTGAATTATGTCGTTTGACTTTGTATACAATATATGATGAAGTATTAAAACATAGAACTAACCTCTCTGTTTGTAAGTGGAGAGCGCTAAAAGGTACCTAGAGAAGGAGACGGAGGATGAGAAGCAGAGAAGGTCAGAATCAGCTCGTCAGCTTGGTAAGTGTGAGAGGATCTGCAGGACAAAGACACTGTATGTTGGGTTTAAACTATATGTATTGGTGTATCAGTGACCAAAGGCTTCTGGGTAGATAAATACTGTATGTTGGGTTTAAACAATAGTGTAGATGTATTGGTGTATCAGTGACTCATGGCTTCTGGGTAGATAAATACTGTATGTTGGGTTTAAACAATAGTGTACATGTATTGGTGTATCAGTGACCCAGGGCTTCTGGGTAGATAAGCATTACAAGGTTGCTGGTAGATTTCTTGTAATGAGACACAAAGTTACCAAACAGCGTTTCTAGTTAGATGTGCTGTGAGAAGATATCAGATAAGATAAGATAAGATAAGATAATCTTTTATTGAACCCCTAGGGGAAATTCAAGTGTCAGAGCAGCATGGGGGGGGGGGGGGGGGGGGTACATGGTGGGGGATGCATAGATTCACAGTACAGTACAATGTAGTAATATAAAATATAATAATAATAATAATAATAATAATAATAATAATAATAATAATAATAATAATAATAATAAATAATAATAAATAATAATAATAATAATAATAATAATAATAATAATAATAATAATAATAATAATAATAATAATAATAATAATAATAATAATAATAATAATAATAATAATAATAATAATAATAATAATAATAATAAATAATAATAATAATAATAAAGTACTATAAAAAGTAATAAATAAAGTAATATAAATATGAAATAGTAATATACAAAGTAAACACAAGATAAACCAGTGTTATGAGTCTCTAGTGCAAAGAATCAAGATAGAACCAAGATAGTCATTGATGTGAGTCTCTAGTTCTCATGTCCCGAGTTGAGACAGTGATAACTCTGGCAGCAGAACCGGCCGCCCGAGCCCTTTATTGTAGAGCCTGATGGCTGCCGGTATAAAGGACCGGCCCAGGCGGTTTGTGGTGTGTCGGGGGGGGGGGGGGGGTGAGTCTTAGGCTGAACGTGCTCTTCATTCTGGCCAGCTCCTCGTAGAGGGGGTGAGAGGGGTTCTCCAGGATGGCTTCTAGCTTTTTCCTCATCTTCCTGTCAGCCACCACCTCTAGATTATCCAGCTCACCACCCACTACTGAGCTAGCCTTCTTCACCAGCTTGTTCAGCTTGCTGGAGACCCTCGAGTTGATGTTGCCCCCCCCCCCCCAGCACACCACAGCGAAAAAGAGGACGCTCCTCAGGAAGAACAGCCTACTCTGTCCCTTCCTGTAGAGGGCCTCGGTGTTGTCCGACCAGTCCAGATTCTTGTTCATGTGAACTCCAAGAAACTTGTAGGACTCCACCATCTCTACCTCCTCCCCTCCAAGGATCATGGGAGAAGGGGGACCCTTCCTACCTCTCCGATAGTCCACCACCAGCTCCTTTGTCTTGCTGACGTTGAGTTGGAGCTGGTTACTGTCCGACCATCCTACGAAGCTCTCCACCAGAGCCCTGTATTCAGCCTCATCGTCATCCACAATGTAGCTGACGATGGAGGAGTCATCGGAGAACTTCTGCAGGTGGCACGTCCTTGTGTTGTAGCGGAAGTCGGAGGTGTAGAGGGTAAACAAACAAGTCCATTGATGTCCTCACCGTGGGTCCGTTGGAACAGGTCCCAGTCTGTGGAGCTGAAGCACTCCCTTAGCTCTTCCTCAACATCCTCTGACCACTGTGGGACAAGCCTAGTTGTTGCTGGCTGTCGTTTGATCACAGGCTTATATATTGGATCAAGTCTGACCAGGTTGTGATCTGAGCTGCCAAGAGGGGGGAGGGCAGTGTGGCTGTATGCTTCCTTGATATTTGCATACAGTAAGTCCAGGGTCTTGTTGTCTCTTGTTTTGCAAGTGACATACTGCGTGAAATTGGTCAGGGATCTGGATATCCTGACATGGTTGAAGTCGCCGTTTATAATGATGAATGTCTCAGGGTGTTTTGTCTGTAACCCCACGACAGTGGAGTGGATGACGTCACACGCCTGCGCCGCTGCACTGGGTGGGATGTAAACAGTGACTGCGATAGCGTGTGAAACTTCCCTTGGTAGGTAATAGGGTCTCATGCTCAGGGCCAACAGCTCCAAGTCCGGAGAACATATACGTTCTATGACCGGGGTTACACCAGCTGGAATTAACGAAAACGGCAAGACCACCTCCCTTCCTCTTACCGCTCTGTTTATTCCTGTCAGCTTATACTACGGTGAACCCCTGTTGTTCCATGCTGCTGTCCGGGATGTTGCCGTTCAGCCAGGACTCTGTGAAGCACAATAGACTGGCTTCTCTGTATTCCTGCTGGTTATTAACCAGGGCTGAGAGCTCATCTATTTTGTTGACCAGCGACCGCACATTACCCATGACAACGGAGGGCAGGTAAGGCTTGAATCTTCTCTTCTCCTTTGTTTTCCTCTCCTTTACGGTCACACCAGCTCTATTGCCCCGTCTGTGAATCCTGATTTCTTTAGGTAAATTCCTCAGTGGTGCTGCGGCTCTATCCTTGAAACAGAGTAGCTCCTCTCTCGAATACACAACAGTGTTGCTGGCTCTGTTGTCGTTGGCACAGTGGCGGCTGGTCAATGGGGGCACTAGAGCGCCGCCCTCCCTGGTTAAAAGAGAGAAGAAGAAGACATTTATTTTATTTTTAATTTTTTTTTATAGCCCTATAAATAATATAAACATGTTTAAAATGATTAATATTTACTCATTTTAAGTATGTTTGTGTTTCCAATGCACAATATAACGTTAATATATCAAATATAAATAATTGTTTTCAAGAACAGGAAGTGACTGTCTGATAGAGAATACGTTCCGTAGCCGCATTTCTCTCGGGCAACCCGTAGCCGCATTTCTCTCGGGCTAGACGCAATATCGCTTACAGTGGGCATGCACGCCGTGCACTGGTTTCATCGCTGTATCCGTCGCAGCCAATCAGTGCGTAACACGCTGTGCGTTGAAATATGATGTATTATGATGGAAGCCGGGCGCTTTTCCAAGCGATCATTATCATCTAAGCAAGCAGCGTCGAGACTTTCCGTAGCCGCATTTCTGGGAGACGCTATCTGATTGGCCGACGTCAGTTTTTTCCGTAGCTGCATTTCTCGGAGACGCTCTCTCTGATTGGCCGACGCCAGTTTCTGGTTAGTAGTTAGTTACTCGATGCTAGCTAGGTAAGGCTTGAATCTTCTCTTCTCCTTTGTTTTCCTCTCCTTTACGGTCACACCAGCTCTATTGCCCCGTCTGTGAATCCTGATTTCTTTAGGTAAATTCCTCAGTGGTGCTGCGGCTCTATCCTTGAAACAGAGTAGCTCCTCTCTCGAATACACAACAGTGTTGCTGGCTCTGTTGTCGTTGGCACAGTGGCGGCTGGTCAATGGGGGCACTAGAGCGCCGCCCTCCCTGGTTAAAAGAGAGAAGAAGAAGACATTTATTTTATTTTTAATTTTTTTTTATAGCCCTATAAATAATATAAACATGTTTAAAATGATTAATATTTACTCATTTTAAGTATGTTTGTGTTTCCAATGCACAATATAACGTTAATATATCAAATATAAATAATTGTTTTCAAGAACAGGAAGTGACTGTCTGATAGAGAATACGTTCCGTAGCCGCATTTCTCTCGGGCAACCCGTAGCCGCATTTCTCTCGGGCTAGACGCAATATCGCTTACAGTGGGCATGCACGCCGTGCACTGGTTTCATCGCTGTATCCGTCGCAGCCAATCAGTGCGTAACACGCTGTGCGTTGAAATATGATGTATTATGGTGGAAGCCGGGCGCTTTTCCAAGCGATCATTATCATCTAAGCAAGCAGCGTCGAGACTTTCCGTAGCCGCATTTCTGGGAGACGCTATCTGATTGGCCGACGTCAGTTTTTTCCGTAGCTGCATTTCTCGGAGACGCTCTCTCTGATTGGCCGACGCCAGTTTCTGGTTAGTAGTTAGTTACTCGATGCTAGCTGTTGTGTTGTGATGCAGTCACACTTTGTCTTAGAGCGTGACGGCAAGTTCTTTCGACGGTTAAGCTTAGGCACTCTTTCAAAGTTGGTTAAGGTTAGAGTTTGTCTTAGAGCAGGGCGATAGGAACGCCAGGTAGTTTGCAGGCTGTTCGACGGGGAAATGGGCAAAGACACAGCCTAAGGCTAACAAGAAGCTATATATGGATGCAGTGGACATGGATGGACATCAACAAAGGCTAACAAGAAGCTATATGGATGCAGTGGACATGGATGGACATCAACACAGTCTGGACAGTGGATATACTTTATCAAGCCCTTCTGCCTGCTGGACAGTGGTGCGTTTCAACTTAACAAGTGAGAGTTGCGATATCTCTCTCTCTCTCTCTCTCTCTCTCTCTCTCTCTCTCTCTCTCTCTCTCTCTCTCTCTCTCTCTCTCTCTCTCTCTCTCTCTCTCACTCTCTCTGATTGTGTAGGGCATATTGGAAGCGTGGCTGCATTTGACTGACTGTGATCATATATTGATTGATGGCAATGGTGATAGTTGTACACCTACTTAAATATTCGCCAATGCGTGGTACATGTTTGCAAAATGTTTGGTATAGCGCCCCTCATGGAGAAGAATGCACCGGCCGCCACTGCGTTGGCAACAACAACAACAACAATATCGTTGGTGTCGTCTTGTTGTTCCATTTTCTGGCTAGACCTAACTTAAACTAACTCTTAGCTGTCTAACTTCATGGAAGTGTTTAGCCTAAACAAACCAAGTACTGTTACAAAATCTAAGTATCGAAAAAATAAAGAGTATAATCAAAGATAAATAAGTTAAAAAAGGGTAAAGATGGGGAGTGGGGAGGAGCTGCTCTAACAGGCTGCCACTCTCTCCAGGCGCCATGACAACAAGATGGAAACTATCTATTTTTACCCTGCTCTTCTAAATGTGGATGTGAAGTCAACAATTGCATTTGTTTCAACAAATTATTCAACTTTGGGACTGAAAATGTTCAGCAGTTTTCAGGAAATATGTTCACATCTTCCTCCTGTTCCACATTCTAGAGGCATGTCTGGAAATAAAATACAATCCAAAGGACTCAGAGGAAAGACTGAAAGAAACCACACAGGAACTGAGTAGAACTGAGAAGCAGCTAAAGTTAAAAGAAGATGAACTAATAGAGATGAAACAGGAACTAGAAGAGAAGAGCAAACTACTGGAGGAAAGAAACAGACAATTGGAAGAAAAAGACAAACACCTGGAGAGAAAAGATGAACTGATGAAGAGGAAGGAGGAGTGGAAATATGTCAACACTGAAAACACTCAGCTTGGTGAGATTATATTTTTACTGTGTTAATATTCATATGTATATTTTTGCTATGCAAATATCCATATTTTACTGTGTTAACTCTTTGCCTGTCAAACCCGAGAAAAGTCGGGTTATCTCGCTGTGCGTTGAACGCCAAAACCCGAGATGTTTGGTCCTATGATATTTTCCTTTGATCCCCGTTCTATACTGTCAGCCGGAGCCATCTAGGTGTCTCTGATTCATATGCCTAGATGGAATTGCAATGCCGATGTAATCTCACCAGGTGGCAGTATCGCTTACCTTTTGAACTGGGAACTGAGTATATCACTTGTCTTGTGATCCACTCTGGCTGTTTCCGCCTAGAAGTGGATCACAACATAGCAATCTGTGGAAGATTTGGTGCCTCAGAGCTATTATTTCCCGTATGGTAGCCATGCCCAATATACACAAGTAATTGCGATCGCCATGGGATTGACTGGGATTTATTCATTTTGGAGTACTTTCTGACTGAGGTAAGATCTATCGTAGGTAACCTGCTGTTTTTCTTTTACGTAAAACATGCTTCTGTACCGATCACAGTGTTGTCGTTTACCGGACATAAAACTTGCTTTTGGTAACGATCACAGTTTTGAGTTAAAACTACCCCCCCCCCCCCCCCCCCCCTCTTGATGATTTTGTGAAGACACATATGTACATGGTATATACCTTTGATGTGGGCGTATTTGGAGCTTCAGGTGATCAACCAGAATGATTTGGGCTTATTGCATATAATGTGTCATATCTCGCAATCTATGGAAAAAGACTGGATTATTTTGGAGATGGGGCGATGTTTAGCTTGTAGCGTGTAACAAACTACAGTGTGTAGAAATGAACTAATTAGTCAGTAATGGACTATGAACAATGCCTGTCAAATGAGCCATACTATTGTCTCCATAGCTATAATACAGCACACACGATGGGTCTACAAACAGCGCTAAAATGGTCAATAACGCTGCCGCCATATAGTAAAGATGGCGAAAGCTGATGGCAGTCAATGAGTTAATATGTATAATTTACTGTTTTATATGTTTACTGTTTTAATATTTCACTGTGTTCATATTTATATTTCACTGTGTTAAGATTTAGACACGTCCAATCTTTCGCCGTCGACTAAAGACTCACTTCTTCAACCATTATCTGAATAAAAAAAAAAAAAAAAAAAAAAAAAAAATCTAACCCTAACTAACCATACTGTCATGCACTTGTCCTAATAAACTAACCTACACTGTAGCACTCAACACTTTGATGAACATTGTTACTCAGCTGATAGAGTTGTGCTCTTCCTGATGGCTTGTCGTACAGAACTTGTAAGTCGCTTTGGATAAAAGCGTCAGCTAAATGACTAAATGTAAATGTAAATGTAAATGTATATTATTCCTGTATTAATATCAACCTCTCAGATGTCACAAAAAGTGTTTCTGCTATGATTGATCCAAACAGAACAAACAGAAATTACTCTCTTCAGTTTCATAACATACAACCTCAAGTGTCCTATTGCTTTTATACAAGATTCAGATTTCAGATTCAGAGTTTTATTTGCCACATGGAATCAATACAATCAGAGTTTATTCATACACAATCATAAATATCATACCATGGACAAAAGGAGCAGGAAGAAGAATACATCTTATAGTTACCTGCCCCTTATTCCTAAACTAAACAAGTATTTACTTGATGGTTCGGCATACAACCTAATTTACACAAAATAATAATTTATATACAAGAAACAAACAATCCACAGTTTAAACAAGAATTTTTTTTATAATAATAATAAAGAATAAAAGAAAGAAAAAAAGAAAAGATCTCACTATTCAGATCACATTTGACTTTCATACTGACTAAATATATTTTTTTATAATTCTTTTTGAATTGACAAACACTATTACATCCCTTAAGCTCGCTATGGAGAGAATTCCACAACTTTACACCAATAACTGAAGGACACATCTGTTAGGTGTGGTACGTGCAAACTGATGTTTAAAATTTTATTTTCTCCTACTAAACTCACTTTCTAAATTAATGAATATGATTTCTTATTGTGAAGAAAAGACTGAGATATTGAGTTTTGATTACAACTGCTAGGTTGTGAGGTTATTGCAAATAACACATCTCAGAAAAATATTGTTTGATCAGAATCAACTGTTAATGAAGGAACATGCCAAAATGATGGTAAATGTGCTTAACGTCTTCTCCAGAGTCAGACAAGATGGTGGATACTAATTCCCTCTCTGCTTTCAGTAGAAATATATCCGGTTGCAAGCTAACCTAGCTTAGCACAAATTAATAGAAGTGATTATGGACCACTAGCCTATTTTAAAACGTAGCCAGAGGTGTTTTTTCACACAGCTAGCTGGTCCTTATCCATTTCCATTCATTTGTGCTAAGCTAGGCTAGCTTGCAGCCGGATAGCTTTCTACTGAACGCACAGAGAGCGCACAGAGAGGACATTTGTATCTATCTTCTTTTCTGACTCTGGAGAAGACGGCAAGCACATTTCCCATCATGGATGTAAATGCACTTCAATGACAGTTGGCTCTATAACCTCATAGCCATCACTAATGTGACATTCACAGGAACATAGAGATCAAACCTGCCTGTGTGCCCTCCCATAAAACGGAGTGTGATTGTTGTCAATATGTATCTATGTGTATCTACCCTCTGTACAGCACTTTGGTTGACACGTGTCATGTTAAATGTGCTATATAAATAAATCTGATTGATTGATTGATTGAAACCTCAAAGATGTGTTGCTGTCTACATACTGTTGAAGCAAACTGTACATTCTATTTTTTATTGAAGCACAACAGATATGTGGCCTGAAGACTGAAGTCGAGACTCTGAGGATTAGATTATCAGCCCAACAGACTGATCAGTTTTTATTCATCTATTAAATATCTCTTTTTGTTTCTATGTCTTTAAATGATAGTGATGGAAACTGATGTTTGCATTTCAGAGTGAAGAAATGTCTGAAACCGGTTCCAAACTACACATTATTTTTATATCATCATCTAGTGTTATTATAAAAATGTGTTTACTGTATTTGGTTGTTATATACAAATGCATATTGTTTAACCATCAAGCCTTGTGTTTCAGTGAGTGGAGAGACTACAGACGCCACACTGCCACCAAGGAGGAGAAACAGCATGGAAGGGAATCCTCCAACTATAGTGAGACTATCTCTTTCTTTACATTTTACTGTTGTTTATACTATGATATATTTGAATTATATATATATATATAGTTCAGTGGAGGCTGCTGACCAAATTTTTAGGTGAAGCACAAATTATTATATTATATATTAAATTATATTTTTTAAACATCCCCAACGCTGCAACACCCCCATTTCTCCCAGGTGTCAGGCTCCTCATTCGCTTCCATTCATTTTGGGGACCATGTTTAAATATCATCCTTCTGAAGTATAAACAAACTATACTGCTGTGATGATTTCAATAAAACAGACCTTTCTGAGTCAATGGTATGCAGTGGTGTTGCGCAATATGTCGGGGCCCCCCCGCAGGGCAGACCACTCCCCTAAATCAAACCAAGCAGACCATGGCTCGGCGGCTCGATCAAACCAAGCAGACAATGGCTTGGCGGCCCGATCAAACCAAGCAGACCATGGCTCGGCGGCCCGATCAAACCAAGCAGACCATGTACAGTATACAGTGGCTAATATACTATATACTACTATTGAATATACATACACTATTAATTTCATTTACACTATACATTTCATCAAACCAGCATGTCATGTCTCTCTTAACTGTCGGTGAAAAGAGGGAGAACTACAATGACCAGAATTGCCTGGCAATGTTTACTTCCTCCTCCACAGAGGCACTAGTCACTAGATCTGATCAGTGCAACGTACGCTAGCCTAGCCACAAGCTAGCGGCAAACATTCATTCATTTAGGCAGCACCACTAACACAATGCACATAAATATTATCTGCAGGCTGCATTAGCAGCCAGCAGCCAACGTGATACATTACATTGTGTTTATAATGTGACATAGCCAAGTTAACAATGTTGCAATCCCTTAATTAAGTCTCTAAACAATTCGACTAGCTAACGTTAGCCATTAGCAAAGAACGCTAGCATAGCCACAAGCTATCGGCAACATTCATTAATTTACACTAACACAATGCACATAAATATTATCTGCAGGCTGCATTAGCAGCCAGCAGCCAACGTGATACATTACATTGTGTTTATAATGTGACATAGCCAAGTTAACAACGTTGCAATCCCTTAATTAAGTCTCTAAACAATTCGGCTAGCTAACGTTAGCCATTAGCAAAGAACGCTAGCATAGCCACAAGCTAGCGGCAACATTAATTAATTTACACTAACACAATGCACATACATAAATATTATCTGCAGGCTGCATTAGCAGCCAGCAGCCAACGTGATACATTACATTGTGTTTATAATGTGACATAGCCAAGTTAACAACGTTGCAATCCCTTAATCAAGTCTACTACAAGTATGTATTGTTCTCTAAACAGTTAGCTAATGTTAGCATCCAGGCTAATCAGGCTTTCGTTTTACAAACACTACAACTTACTTTTTTCTGATCCAGGTGCATAAGTCCACTTCTTCATGTTGCTCAGTTGCTGGTTTATACTTTGGTCCTAATGTTGGCGCAAAGTTTAATTTAGCCTACTGTGTGTTGTTACAGCTGTACTGTAAACTACTAGCTACAAGTTAGCTTGCCTTCACTGTCCAAGATGGCACGTTCACATCAACTACAACTACACTAGTCTTCAACTGAGATAAAAAGAAAATATATCATCCAGTGCACAACAATAAGTGAACAAGTGAATAAAGATCTTAAAATATGAATTATTATATTAGGCAAATTAATGTTCTTCTTCAGGCAAAATGCACACATGAGATGATGGAACACAACTTTGACTAGAACACTGACGCCAGCCCAGCTGCAGTTCTGCATGTATTTTACCAGGCAGACTCTGATTGGATTTGCAGGGCTGCCAATCATTCAACCTCCGTGTATTGGATGTCAAGGGCTGTCAATCATTAAATCCTCCATTCAATGGCAAGAGTTTAACTGCACAGTCCGTGCTTAGATGAAGTTAATAGCCTATTTTGATTGGCTGTTATTTATTATTTATTTAACAATGGGTCAACCTGTGAAGTATTCTGCACGAATAATTACTGCAGGCAATACTGCAGTGCAGGCCTGCTCAGAGCTGTCAATTTTGGCCATTTTTGAAGAAGAAAAAAATTCACTGGCATTTTTTACAGAGGAAAACATTTTTAATAAAAAAAAATAATAATAATTAAAAAAAGAAATATATATATATATATATATATAGGTATATGTAAATTAATAATAATTATGAATTATGAGTGAATTTTTATTTCACGTGTTGTCATAGAGAAACCTCCACTGATATAGTTACATGAAATAATATATATATATATCATTATGTAGGATACTAGAATATTGTTGATGTGGCATGAATACCTGATTACTCTTTCTTTCTTTCAAAGTTACGGAGGAGAGGCCAGACTGGAAGCAGAGACCAACCTGATGAAGGTGGTCCTTCCTGGGCTACAGAGGAGCATCATGATGGCAAAGACTGAGATGCAGAAGGAGTTTAGAAGACAGGTGGAGGATAAGGATAGAGGGATAGCCATGCTGAGAGAATAGTTAAACCACTTAATGTTCCGATGGCCCACGCTATGTTTTTTGTGATCAAATAAAAAAAAATGTATTTCCTTTTTCTTTTACATGAAACAAGACAAGGTGGCATGCTATGTTATGGTGAGGTATATTAAATAATGATTAGTTATTAAATAATGATTAGTAACTTTATGTAAGTAACTTTCAAGCCAAAATGTTATTTGAAATGTGGATTGACCCCGTCTGGCAAAGGCTGGGAATAAGTGAAAATACAGGATCTCAAGACCTGGCATGTCTGTGTGAAACAGAAATCCTTTTGTTAACACAATGGCGCCCGACAACACGGATATATACGTGTTTCGAATCCATGCTTAACCCTTTCTCTGCCACGCTTATATCCATCCTTATACCATCCTCTGCCAGCTCTATTTGTCTATGGAGATGTTCCCCTTCTTTGCAGGGCTATAACTTTTTAAATTGTATTGCTAAATTGACATTACTATGGCCCATTTAACATCAAGTATCTATCGTTTAGGATGTAGCAACGTTCTACTTTTTCATTCACACATTCATACTAAAATATGGTCTAAAGTATAAATATGTTTTTATCGTTTTCTGCAGCATTCCATAGAACGTGAGTTATATACATAAATACATATATTAGATCATCAAATGTAGTTTGATACCGATTGAAGTCAGATAAAAAATTTCAATTGTACAAGGTCCTAAACGTCATGCCTCATCATCTGCTGGTGACCGGAGGGTCCGTGGCCGACGTTAAATAATTTATGTAGAATGTGTGATATGTTGATCAGAGCAGTTTATATGTATAATAATAATCAACCACGCTGAAACTCACCGCAGCTTCCTCGTAGCGTTGGGCGATCAGCGTGGAGCAGGAAGTTCGCTATTATGGGATGTCGATCTAGTTGGTCCAGTTCCAGGTTGTATAATACTATATGTCCAAATCATGTTGTTTATTGAGTTAGGGCAACCGATCGATTATCCAGTGTGTCGAGATGGAGCCCCGGGAGCGATAGCGAGTGGCCGGACGAAATATGGGTGAGCACCACTTCCTGCCGCTCACTTCCGGTTTTGGCGATTCGCCGATCGGCCACCAGATGGCGGTCTTGAACCGTTGGAGAGTTGAGAGGAGATCTACAGGAGATCTCAAGTCTCCGTGGGTGAAATATGATTGCCATGACAGATTTTTGAAATATTGATCTCAAAGACGCTGTACAACGTCATTGGCAGATTACGCATGGCGAGGAATGACGTCTAAAGTCTAAAGGGTTAATGGACCGAAGGACGGATATATCCGTGGCAAGTTGTTTTGGCTTTTATTCCATTTTAATAACCTATTCAAGGTCGCTGAGCTGCACTGCAGATGTACCCTACTCTTTGAATTCGAGAAAGTGCATTACCGGCCAGATCCTCTTAGGGGCGCTATTGCGATAATGCAGTGTTCCCTGTGGCCGAAGTTGTCTTTTTTTTTTTATCTCTAATGTAGTTTTCTACTCACCTGAAGCGGATTTCACTATGCAATAAGGGGATTTATCATCAGCCAATGGACATATCGATCTACCAGATGGCGATCGATAACTGGGAAATGCTCGGGGGGATCCAACCGGCTCATGGTAAGATCTTTTTCACGTAAATTACATGCTGATCAGGCCTTGTTATGATACTCAACCAGGCGATTAGCGTATGTGGCTACTTAGACGAACACGGTTATTGGTAATCAATAATAAGAAACGACGTCCCCCGCCCCCCCCCCCCCCCCCCCTTTTCATGCATACATGCTTGAGGATCGTGCCGATCATATGCAGTTTGAGTTTTAACTGTAGCTTATGTATAACGGAAATGCCATTGGATATAACGTTAGTAGCTATTAGCTCTTTATCTAGCCTTCCAGAAAATATACTAGAATGAGAACGTATTGATGAAATTTTTTTTTCTTTAAGCCATTTTGAAGGGACGGTATATGGTCTCAATTGACAATGAGAATGGACAGATTGCAATACTATAAAGTATAGATTTAGCTCTACAAACAACCCCAAGTCTGTTTACATAATGCTGGTTGTCTCTAGTGATATTAGACTCATCCCAGTGGCCGCCAATGTGTTAAGGACAGCTATAGGCTAAATCTTGTTAGTTTCACCATCTTGTTAGTTTCACCATAAGGTAATCTTTTGTCTTCCCAGTAGACGAACATGAACCAGAGGGAAAATCTTGTGTTAGGGTGTAAATGTTTGAGTCCCGTCAGCTAGGAGGGAAAACAGTTAGAACATGAGAGTATCATTGGGTGTGGCCAGTTCAAGATTTGAATTTGATTGGCCTAAAAATGTGACCTATTCTGATGCAGTGATGGATTCTGGGAGAATGGTGGGAGGAGTTGGAATGTATACAGTATGTCCAAGCACAGAGAGAGAGGGAGATGCGTAGTATTTTGGAGACAAACTGTTCTTGTATGTTTTGATCTGAGTTTTCTGTAATAAACCTGAAGAAAACGAGAGAAGTCGCCGGAAATCCCTTTGTTCTCCAACCAAGATCTTTTGTCAACGTTTTCGATCTGAATGACCTTTCCTTCAAAAGTAACCTCATTTAACCCTTCTGCCTTCTTAGCAATGATTTCGTGTATTTAGCCTTTTTGTGTGTGTGTGTGTGTGTGTGTGTGTGTGTGTGTGTGTGTGTGTGTGTGTGTGTGTGTGTGTGTGTGTGTGTGTGTGTACAACGGTGGCTGTGTTGATGATTATGTCATGAGATTTGGTCCGTTTGCTTATTTTTCATATATTTACGTAATTTGAAAAGATTGTATTTTGAAAATCAGAAAAGTTACCCATTTGACAGGCAAAAACCCCCCTAGTGGTTTATTTCATGCAACCCCAACCCTAACCCTAACACAAACGGGAATATAAGGGATTACAATTCGGAAATCTTTGGAATCTTTGATAGATATGTTGAGGTACTGTAGGTTCATAGTGGTATTCATAAAAAATTATTGTAACGAAATATTACAAATTAAGTTTTTTATTACCTTGAACGTGATGCAATATTTTCATGCACTGATGTGATAACTGTCAGTTACAGTACCTAACAAGGCAGAAGGGTTAATGGTGCGCGAAACCAAGGGACACTTTTGAACAGCCTTTCTACCAAAATCTCGCAAATACATCGGTGGATCTTCTTCATACGTGGTGAGTATGATCATGTCATGTGTGGCGAGAAGGCTGTGTGTAAGAACCAGATGTCAGAGGTGGATAATTAGTTATCAGGACAAAGGGTCTGTGGAAAAGGGTTCTCAGGACGTAATTATTCCTAAAGCTAACTTGGGGGATGAAGCTTGTTAGCTCATGGCTAAAAGGCTGTGAGCTGGCAAGAATTATCAACTGGGTGGCTGAGGGGTTGAGACATGCTAGTTAATCTCCATCATGGTCTACACTAAATCTCTGGGTAACATTATCACGTCTCATGCCTTCTCGTATCATTGCTATGCCGATGATACTCAACTCTTCCTCTCCTTCCCTCCCTCAGATATCCACGTCTCTGAGCGGATCTCGGTCTGTCTGTCTGACATCTCCGCCTGGATGATGACCAACCCCCTCAAACTGAACCTAAGCAAAACAGAATTGCTTCACCTGCCGGCCAAATCCTCCCCCCTGACCGACCTTTCCATCACAGTCGAGAATGCAACTGTGACCGCATCCCCAACCGCCAAGAACATATGGTTATCCTATAACCATAGTTATATGAGTAATAGCGGCGCTCTGCGCCTACTGGAACATATCCCATATCAGTTCTATATACTGAATACATTTCTCCACATGTACCTATACACACCCATCCGCCTGGCCACACCCCCATCCGCTCCTCTACATAAGCAGGGGTGTGGCCATACTAACAGCTCCTTCCCAAGCCTTTCACCACCAAGGCGAAGACCACAGGGTCCTCAGTGAATCCGGCGCAGAGCACCGCTATTACTCATATAACTATGGTTATAGGATAACCGCCCCTGTGCCTCAAATAGATTCGCTATCAGCTCTATCTTTAATCTTTCAATATGTTCAGTTGCTATTGCATGCACTCATCTGTGTTTCACTACACACTTGAGTGCATGCTTACCAACTGTCCGTCTGCAACATTACTATCACCGACATCTAAGAAGGGAGATCCCCCCTTGAATGGCCCTTCTAAGGTTTCTCTCCTCCACACTGCCTGTGGAGCATTTTTACCTATTGTTAGGTTTTAGTGAGTTTTTCCTTACCTTCGCGTGGGGTATGTCTGGGAGTGCTTGCATTCTTTCATTTATTTGCATTTATTTTAAATTTGTTGGACCTTATGGTGTCCTTGTTCTGTTCTTGACTTATTGTTATGTTTTCTTCTTGACTTGTTTAAAGAAGACCTGTACGGCCCATGGGGACATTAACGTGTGTTGTTGGGCCTTATAAATAAATTTGATTTGATTTGATTTATATCATATAGCTTACGCTCTGCGCCTACTGGAACACAGGAGCTGAGCAGAGCGGAAGCTCAACAAATGTACCCGCTGAGGCACCCCACAACCATCAGAACCGGGGAGGACACGAGCCCCCGGACCCCCCTAGTGGAGGACGGGAGGGAATCGGATCCGACTGTGCGAAGAGGGTTTAGCAACTCAAACGCACAGGGTGAGCAGACCGTGGGACTTACCTTCCCACAGAAGAACCCACGACTACACAAACGCGCAACCCACATGCCACTAGGGAATGAACGGGAAAAAACAAAACCCCTGTTACAACCCCTAATATCACGGGGTCAAGGGCAAAAACCCAACCCCATGGCAAGGCCGTAGCAGTGGAGCGCGAAGGAGGACCCAGCCCCAGGAAGGGACTGGACCCCCTGGAAAAGGGGGCCTGGTGAGGCCAACAACGCCGCAGCATCGAGACCCCACCAGGCGGTCACTAGTGACACCACCCCCCACATCGCCAGTATATCGGACAGGGCCCATCCAAGAGCAGGCCCTTCCCCCCTACAGTATGCCGCCCTGAAGCACTCAAGAGGCTACACCCACAGCGGGACCAGGCAGCGCACCGGGGAGACAACCCCCAAAGAGGTTGATCCCTCAATCCAGGTAACAGGTCAAAAGGACTCGACCTGAGCCTGGAGCACTGCGGACTAGACAGGCGCCAAATGGGTCTGCTGAAAACAGCACCCCGGCGGAAGGTGCGTACGGTATGCTGTGCACCATGTCGCAGCCTCCACAAAAAAACCCGACCCTCTAGAGGGGCCAAGGCAGAGAAGGCAGACACGATTGGCAGACGTCATGAAAGGTGCGGGGGCACACTTGCAGGCAGACGGGGTCAAGCCCGGCCTAACCCGAGAGTCGACTCCGCTACCAACACACCTGGAAACCAACCACCACCTAACAGGAGGCGGTTGTTCCTATAACCCCCCCCAAGAAAAAAACTCCAAAAGACAACTGTGGGTATACACCGGCTATACAGCAGTACAAGTGTTTCAGTTCTCAAGAAGGGGTTAACCCAGGCCAACAGGTCGACGAGAACAAGTCCGGACCTGGGCCCGGCGGACCGGGACGTACACAGGGATGCCAGAGGGGTACAAGAACCAGCTCGACAGCCCCCTCCCAGCCCTGCCAAGCAGGAGAAGAGAGGGGCGAAAAAATAATGGAGAAGGACCAGGCTCCTTTAGCACAGTGCAGGGGCAGGTATATATAAGATTTTTTCTTCTTCCTGTTCCTTTCGGCCATGGTATTTTTTGTGAATTATGTGAATATGTACTGTTGGACTGTGGTGATTCCATGTACGGATAAATAAAAATGATGATGATGATGATGAAACCCTGCAACGCCCGGGCCGACCCGGCATTTTCCCCCCGAAAAAGCACAAGTCCCTCAGGGTACCAGAAGAGCAGATCTGCGCCCCGGCGGACAATGGGTTAACTGACCTGGTCCGGCGTGTCCCGTGTCCTAATCACGCCGCCATCCCCAGTCCCAGGAGGGGGGTAGGTACGCGTGTCGATCCAAAACATCACAGAGGGCGCCACCAAGATGGTCAGCACACAAAGCACCGCGCCCGGTGGCCCACCCCAAAGGCGTGAGACCCCTCCGCCAATGCTTTGATCTATTCCGTTATCTCCCCCCAGAGATGAACGAGAATTCATCGAGACTAACCTAGTACACTGGCGCTCGGAAGAGACAAAACGCCATCCTAGTTGCCCCATAAAAACGCTGTTTCAATGATGAGCAACCAAGGCACGCAAGCCCATGCGTGGTTCCACACAGAAGCACCCAGGGCCAGCACTATGTACACGTCGAGACTCAAAACATATCAATGGTAATTCTAACAAGAACCCAGATAACATTTTCTCCAAGCCGCCTAGGAGAGCGGCAGGAAGCTGGCCAAGACACAGATATGGGTCCCATATGACGCGTCCGAGGGAAAACACCCCTGTCAACCCTGCCCTGTATAAAAGAGAGGAGACAGGGAACCCCCAGAGAGAGACTTCCCACGTGAGTAATAATTGAAAAGATATATGCAACATTGAGCTACGTGTCTAAAAAGATTCATGTAACAATTGGACTAAGACTCTCTGAGGAGGAGGCTCTGAAACTCTGAGGAGGCTCTCTCACTGAGAGGGAGGTTCTGAAACTCACAGAGGAGGTTCTGAAACTTCCTGAGGAGGAGGCTCTGAAACTCCCTGAGGAGGAGGCTCTGACCCAATATACACTACTAGTAGGGAGCAGAGCAGAAGAACAAATTGTCTCTACTGCATTGCATCACCTACCAAGCTCAAGACACATACAACAGAACTTCTTTTTAAGTTCCCATGCACCGCATAACTCATCTTGACAATAACAGAGGTCCACAACATGGAGCCTGAAAATAACTCACGGAAGTCTCACAACCAATAGAAACGCGCCCAGTAATGTACTCTATGGCGGGGGGAATTCCGTGACCGACTGCCCAAATATGACATGGGACCAGGGAATTCCCCCCCCCCTCCCTACCCTGTGACACGCTGACCCAGCAACGTGACAGGAAGCCCGAAGGACAGGAGGTCCAACCCCCTGACCAATCAGAAAAAGGGGGAGGGAGGGTTTATCAGTTCACCCCCTCATGACCCCTCACCCCTGATACGATGCAATGACAAAGCAGAGCCATGACACCAGTCATAGCATGCTACATGAAGCGCATGTATACCTGTCAAGGTAACAGCTTCACATAGGCTCATGTGTGAACCTGCCACCTGAATTTTTACACCTTTACCCTAAAGGAAGAAAAAAACACAGACCAAGAGAGGGGCCAAGGGCCCTGGTACAAGAGCTTACACATGTAACTTCTGTAGGCCAACACCTAACCCAGTTGTGGATTTTAAACGTGAAAACGACACACACAACCCTCCATCACAACAAAAAAGGGCAAAAGTACACTCTCACTACTGTAAGAGGAACACCGTTTTTCATGACGAGAGAAGACACAAGTCCTTGATTAAGTACTGGTCACAGGCCTTGCTAAGTCCACATGACAGCGACCAAACAATTTTCAGAAAAAAATTGCTTCTCTAAGCAAGAGCACAACCCCAGCAGAAGCTGAGGGGTTACACCGTATCCCCAAAAACATAGTGAAACAACACACATATTGTAAACAAAATCATGTTTGAGTGGAGGGGGGGGGGGGCCCAGGGGAAACCCACCCCTCACCACCTTACCCCTGATACGACGCCAATAATAATAATAATAATAATAATACATCTATTTTATATAGCGCTTTTCCAGGTGCTCAAAGACGCTTCACATGGGCAGGAGAGACAAACTATGACAAAAAAAAAAACAGAACAAAACAGAACAAAAATAATACATGACAAAATAAAATAAAACCGACAGAATTAGAGGTCAAAAGCAAGATTGAAAAGGTGGGTTTTGAGGGCTGATTTAAAAGATGTCAGGGTGTTTGCATCACGGATATGGCTGGGGAGGGCATTCCAGAGGGAGGGGGCAGCAGCAGCAAAGGCCCTGTCGCCCCAGGTCCGGAGCTTGGTCGTGGGAGGTGTTAGGAGGTTGGCATCTGCAGACCTAAGGCGACGCCAATGTGTAGAGTAAGCTTTACATCATGCACGCCAGCACAGCCGAAGACCTTGTTTGAACAGGCACAGCCCTGTTCATGTGTGAAAAAACTTGCCACCTGTTATTGTCATCACAAGCTGAGAGAGGGACTCATCCCTCGATCACATGTCACTATGCACAGCATTGTAGGGCAACCCAGCCAGTTGTGGGCTCAGCCACGTTGTCTAACATTACATGAACACACACAACTTCTCATCATACAACAAAAAACCCAGTCCATTTTTACTCACGTAAAAAACACAGCTGTTTCTAGGTAGAGAGAAAAGCACAAGCTTTAGCCAATGCGACCCAAAGCTATACAAGACAAGACAATTCACACACAGCACATGTCGTATCTCCAAATGTAGTGAAGCAACATACGTTTTGGAAAAAACATCGTTATTAACAAAACATTCGGGAGGGGAAGGAAGGAAAAGTGGGCTAATGTCCAATGGACATCTTACCTGCACCAACGAACGCAGGACGAAAAGGCCGCAACACAGGCTGGTCTCCACGTTGACGAAAGGCCTCTCGCTGGCGGGGCAAAAAGAAGCTTTCCCCACAATGGTGGAACGAACTTCCCATCACAGTTAGGACAGTCGAAACCCGTCCAATCTTTCGCCGTCGACTAAAGACGCACTTCTTCAATCATTATCTGAAATAAAATATTTTTATTTTTGAGTTGTACCTTTCCTGCTGTCTTGTACAAAACTTGTAAGTCTCTTTGGATAAAAACGTCAGCTAAATGACAAAATGTAAATGTAATAACAAACAATTGGTGTGACGTGCCGAGAGGAGCGTGAATAAAATAATGAAAGCTTGTTAGTTAATGAGTAAACAAACAATTGATGTGACGTGCCGAGATGAGCGTGAATAAAGTAATAAAAGCTTGTTAGTTAACCTGTTAAGCCCTATTTTCTGAAAATCCGCCTAAAAATACATAAGATAAGATAAGATATTCCTTTATTGATCCCCTTGGGGAAATTCAGGCATCATAGCAACAAAGGGGAGGGGGGATGGGAGGTACAGGTAGTAGAATACAGGTCACAGAATTATAGTACAGTGGAGAAGTACAAATAAAAATTGAATAAAAGGCAGTGTAAACAATATACAATATAGTTAACTCTGGACATGCGCATATGGGCAACAAGGTGTGAGATTAGGTTATAGATCATATAGCTTTACGCTCTGCTCTATTGGAACTATCCCTTTATCCACTCTAATAATGAATAACTTTCTCCACATGCACACACCTATTTACCTGGCCACACCCACATCCGCTCCTATATAAGCGGGGTCGTGGCCACACAATCAACTCCTTCCCTACTTTCACCACCGAAAGTGTCTGTAATACACCACTTTAAGCTTAGTGCCAAAGTGGTTTGTTGAAGAGATATACTATCGATCATCTAGCGTTTATAACGATTCATAAATAGGCCGACAAATGACAACGTTCTGGAATATTCCAGTAAAAGGCGATTATCATAGGCATGGGTTGTTTTTTCCCCGAAAACGGGTGATTTTCAAAATGCTATCAAACGGAAATGAAGCGATAAAAATACAATCTGCCTTGACAATGTTGACTGGAAAATGATTCTTTGATAAGCGACGGGCAGATTAGACACATAGCCATAATTTAAAACATAGATTAGGCGATATTAACGTTAACATTGGCCGTGGACCGTGGCATTCAAGGGGGTAAAAAGGAAAACACGGCTGGCGCTCAAAGTGTTAACACAGTTAAACAGAAGTAAAAACAATACATAATAAGTTATAACGATTGTGAAGGAGAAGTTAGAAGCCTAGAGGCTTATCAAGAACTTCCCCTGTTTTATAAAATCAAACATACAAAAATACAAAAATATGCATATTATAAAATACCAGAATACATTCAAAAGATTTGTGTTAATACAAACATACATACACACAGTACATACATGCATATACTGTATACTGCGTACATAATAATATATAACAATCCACCCACCTGCCTACAAACCTACCCACCCACATAACCAAATGCATACCTACATGTATGACCTATTTATCTATCTACTACTTTTGGATATGAGCATTTTTTTGTAGTTTTCTTTAAGATTTCCTCAGCATAGGATCAGCTGCATTCCAAAGATTGGACCCTCTACACCTCACTGAGAACTGCCTAAGTGTAGTACCACAATAAGGTATATGCAGGTCCCTGGACTGACATGTAACATATGAATGAACATCTGAATTAAAAGAAAAAAAACTATTAAAACCATTTGGTAGATTGTGATCATGAATGCATTTGTACACAAATATACATATCTGTAAAGAATTAACCTCAGCCACAGTCAGAATGTTTAGTTTCTTGAAAAGAGGCACTCTGACTACGGCGTCATCTCTGGCAGAAGATGTCGTCGGGCCTGCGCCATGACCGGCCGCAGGAGGGGGGCGTCGCGCCGGAGCGAGGCTCCAGCCGTCGCCACTTCTGGCCCTGCCAGCGAGAGGCCTCATCAACGTGGTAGACCAACCTGTGTTTGCGGCCATTTCATCCTGCGTACGAGGTGCAGGTAAGATGTCCGTTGGACATTACCCCACTCTTCCTTCCTCCCCCTCCCGAATGTTTTTGGTTAATAACGATGTCTTTGTTTAACAAAACATATGTTACTTCAATACATTTGGAGATACGACGTGTGCTGTGTGAAAATTGTCTTGGTCGCTATCTTGTATAGCTTAGGTTCTAGCATTGGCCAAGGCTTATGTCTTTCTCTCTACCTAAAAACAGCGTTCTTTTTTTACGTGAGTAAAAATGAACTGGGGATTTTTGTTGTATGATGAGAAGTTGTGTGTGTGTTCATATAACGTTTAGACAACGTGGCTGAGTCCACAACTGGCTGGCTGTTGACCTACAGCATTTGATCAAGGGCCTGAGTCCCTCTCTTAGCTTGTTATTTTCTTTACTTAAGGGTAATGGTAAAAATAACGAGTGGCAAGTTTTCACACATAAGCAGAGCCGTGGATAAAACCTGTTTTCAAATGTCGGCTGTGGCTGGCGTGCATGATGTAAAGCTTTTACTCTACAGGTAAGTATGTGCTTCATCTGGCGCGCCATGCACCTGGTGTCACGGCTCTGTTTTTTCTTTTAGCGTCATATCAGGGGTGAGGGGGTGGGTGAAATTATTCCCCGGTTTACCCCTGTCCCCCCCCCCCCCCCTCAAATATGATTTTGTTTACAAAATGTGTGTTGATTCACTATATTTTTGGGGATATGGTGTAATCCCTCAGCTACTGCTGGGGTTGTGCTCTTGCTTAGGGAGAGTGCAGTTTTCTCTGAAAATTGTTTGGTCGCTAGACTTAGCAAGGCCTGTAGCTAGCACTTGGTCGAGGACTTATGTCTTCTCTCGTCATAAAAGACGGCGTTCCTCTTGCAGTAGTGAGAGTGAACTTTTGCCTTTTTTATTGTGGAAGAGGGTTGTGTGTATCATGTTTTCACGTTTAAGTAAACATGACATTGAGTCCACAACTGGGTTAGGTGTTAGCCTACAGAAGTTTTCATGTATAGCTCTTGTACCAAGGCCTTTGGCCCTTCTCTTTGGTCTGTGTTTTTTCTTTACTTTAGGGTAAAGGTGTAAAAATTCAGGTGGCAAGTTTTGCACATGAGCCTGAAGCCAGTTTTTTGCACAAACAAGGTTATCGTCTGTGGCTGGCGTGCAGAATGTGAAGCTGTTACCCTAACAGGTATAATGCGCTTTCATGTAGTGTGCTATGACTGGTGTCATGGCTCTGCTTTGTTGTGGAGGTGGGACCTCCTGCCTGTCAGTCTCCCTGCCGGCTGAGGGGTCAGCGCGTCACAGGGAGGGGAAGGGGGGGTTCCCTGGTTCCACTCCATGTTAGGATGGGTGGGTCACAGGATTTCCCCCCGGCCATGGAATACATCACTGGGCGCGTTTTTCCTATTGGCCATGAGACATCTGTGAGTTTTCAGGCTCTGTGCTGCAGACCGCTGTCATTGTCAAAGTTGGATGATGCGATGCATTCGAAAACTGTTTGTTTTCTGCTCTGCTCTCTATTAAAGGGGCTATGCGTTATAAATGTCATTTTTCAGTCTCTAGCATTGTATTATAGTAATAGGAGTTCGTATCAATGTGTTTTTGGGCCTAAATACTATATTGACGAATTCCTCAGCTACAGCCCATCCCCTGTTTGCCTCTAGTAAATCAGGTCATGTTGATTTGACGAGCTGGGCAACGTCACAGGGCGCTGTTTATAGCGCACGGTGATGTGATTGGCTCTGTGGTTTTAGTAATGCCCGCCTCCATTCTTCGACAGACAGACCGGCGTTAGCTCTCGGGACTCGGGAGCGATCGCTAGCTAGTTAGCACCAGCCGGGGCCGGCGTTAGCAACCGGGGGCGTCGCGGAGCATTCAGCCTGCTGGCTACCTAGATCCACTTCAACCAGCGTCGCGGAGCATTCAGCCTGCTGGCTACACAGCTTGTCGGTGTGCTAATAGCCTCTGCAAGCTAACGGTAGCTGGCTCCAGGCTATTAGCACATCGACAAGCTGCTAGAGCTCCCGACGCTCGGCTGGTTGAAGTGGATCTAGGAATGCTCCGCGACGCTCCCGGTTGCTATCATGTGCAGGTCCTCTTCTCAGACCTGTGTACTGCACACGCATCATGCAAGCTACACATCGCTGCATGTTGATCAATGGTGGCCCACTCGGTGCATCACAGTGGGCTACTATTGTGCTAACAACAACCGCGGTGTCCGGCTTGTCGGCCGGCATGAGTGCTCGATTTAAAATGGTTCTCTCCTCTTTGTATACCTTTGTCCTCACAAGTATTCTGCCAGGGAACTTATGGATACGACAATAGTAGTAGTTATAAGGTGTTTGATCATTGTGTCGTTGTACATATTGTGTATACACCGTTAGAAGCTAACGTAGCTTAGCTTGGTAGCTATTGTGCTAACAACATACCCCGACGTCTAGCTTGTTAGCCGGCATGAATGCCCGATTTAAAATGGTTCTCTCCTCTTCGTATACCTTTTTCCTCACAATTATTCTGCCAGGGAACTTATGGACACGACAATAGTAGTAGTTATAAGGTGTTTGAGCTTGTAACGTTAGTTAGCTCATAGCTATCGTTTGAGCTTGTAACGTTAGTTAGCTCATAGCTCTCGTGTACCACGATAGCTATGAGCTAACTAACGTTACAAGCTCAAACACCTTATAACTACTACTATTGTCGTGTCCATAAGTTCCCTGGCAGAATACTTGTGAGGACAAAGGTATACAAAGAGGAGAGAACCATTTTAAATCGGGTATTCATGCCGGCTAACAAGCTAGACGTCGCAGCATGTTGTTAGCACAATAGTAGCCCACTGTGATGCACCGAGTGGGCTACTATTGATCAACATGCAGCGACATGTAGCTTGCATGGTGCAGTGCTTTGCCCCACAGGTCTGAGAAGAGGACCTGTGGTACCCTTGACTGAGATTTCATAATCAAAACTGTTAGATCAACCCTGAAAACTGAAAATATCTGTGGTAATAGTTCATAACATGGACTCTCAGAGTGATGGAACCTATGTTAGCTTCTAACGGTGTATACACAATATGTACAACGACACAATGATTTACATTATTACAAATATGGTAACGTGGTTGTGGCTTTTACAAATAGTGGTAACATATATATATATAGATAGACAGTACTGCTACATCTCTATATTTATGACATACCATATTTGTATGTAACCTGAAACCTAAGGGGGGACCCTGATGTAAACAAGACGAAAGTCTTTCTCTGGTCTGCATCCCCTTAACAATTGTGTGTATTGAGCTGTACTGTATTGTACCCATTCTACAATCTGTTAATAAAGTTTTCAATCAATCAATCAATCAATAAGACCTCCACCTGGATGGAATGACGGGGAGATGGGCGGAGCTATTTGGTGGGTGGCTGTCACTCAAAGTGTGGGTGGAGCCAAGCCAATAAATAGCCTGCTTTCATGAGGCTGAAAAATGCTGGTTTTGAGTACAAGATTAGAAATATAAAACAATGATTATTTTTGGAATAAAAATTACACATGTGTTACATAGACTCACAGGAAGTGTGTAAAGTTGCCCAAATAGTGCTAGGAATAGCACTGCATGACACCTTTAAAGTGTGTATTGGGCCGTTGGTCACTTGGCCCAATTATTATTACATGTATCTTTTTCAATTGTTACTCACGTAGAACTCTGGGGGAACTGCTGTCTTCCCCTCTTATGTAAAGAGCAGAATTGACAGGGTTTTACCCTCAGACGCGTCATATGAGACCTGTGTCTGTGTCTTATTGTGAGGGCTATGGGTGTGTGTGTGTGTGGGTCATGAGCAGATAATAGGGACTCTTAAAGTGGAGATGAAGCAGTGAACAATGTGATCCTAGTTTGTTTGTTGTGTACCTTGTGTAAGACAGGGTCCTATAATAAAATGTGAAATCCTGCTTATTTGTCTGAAAAATCAAATATAATTTCCCTGTTTTCGCCATTTTGTTGCTGACGTCACAGTGTTGGTTTGGTGTATACACTGTGGGTTAGCTGCATAGTAAACATGGACTGTCGGGTCAGTCAAATGTTGCCTACCAAACAACGGGACCGAGGTGGTTCTTTTTGTATTGCTCCTGGCTGTTCAAACTAATTTTACCGTGTGAAAGAGAGAGGAAAGTTGGTTAATTTCCACAAACTATCAGTGTTGTTGGCACGTTGGCTCAGGCTGGCTGCACTCAGGCGGCGCGATCAGCCTGTTGGACAGGGAATGAAGATCTCCAGCGAACACTTCATTGCCTCGGATTATGTTGTTGGGGGTGGAAGGTTTGTCCAGAAGACCACTAATCAGCTGAAGCCTGATGCGGTTCCCTCGGTCTTCGACAGACAGACCGGCGCAGGCTCCCGGGAGCGATGGCTAGCTAGTTAGCACCAGCCGGGGACCGGCTAGCTAGTTAGCACCAGCCGGGGACCGGCGTCAGCTCCCGGGAGCGATGGCTAGCTAGTTAGCACCAGCCGGGGACCGGCGTTAGCTCCCGGGAGTGATGGCTAGCTAGTTAGCACCAGCCGGGGACCAGCGTCAGCTCCCGGGAGCGATGGCTAGCTAGTTAGCACCAGCCGGGGACCGGCGTCAGCTCCCGGGAGCGATGGCTAGCTAGTTAGCACCAGCCGGGGACCGGCGTCAGCTCCCGGGAGCGATGGCTAGCTAGTTAGCACCAGCCGGGGACCGGCGTCAGCTCCCGGGAGCGATGGCTAGCTAGTTAGCACCAGCCGGGGACCGGCGTTAGCTCCCGGGAGTGATGGCTAGCTAGTTAGCACCAGCCGGGGACCAGCGTCAGCTCCCGGGAGCGATGGCTAGCTAGTTAGCACCAGCCGGGGACCGGCGTCAGCTCCCGGGAGCGATGGCTAGCTAGTTAGCACCAGCCGGGGACCGGCGTCAGCTCCCGGGAGCGATGGCTAGCTAGTTAGCACCAGCCGGGGACCGGTGTCAGCTCCCGCGAGCGATGGCTAGCTAGTTAGCACCAGCCGGGGACCGGTGTCAGCTCCCGGGAGCGATGGCTAGCTAGTTAGGGTTAGGGTTAGGGTTTATCTGTATTATGCACAAATATTTAGATACAAAGAAGCAAAGAAAGAACTAAAAAACACAAAAAGAAAACTCTCCAGCACGGCTGTGGCTGTGGAAGAACTTCATCAATGAGGTTATTTCACTCCTTTCCCTACCCCTGCCCATATTATGTGGTAATTCTTGAGTAGTCTAACCTAGGGCTGGGCGATAAAACGATAACGATAACTATCGCGATAAATTATTTCCTCGAAATAAACATGAAACGTGGTCGCAAAGTTTCGATATATCGATTTCCAAGCTTGGCTCCGTTCAGCCTCGGCTCACCACACTCACTAACAACAACCAACGTTACGTGATGACGTGACGTGCATACGCACAACAGCTAACAACCAATCAGTGAAGGAGATGGCCGAGAGCGAATGAGATCCGGAAGGAGACCCAGAGGTAATAGGACTCAACAACAAGGCTTGCTAGGCTAATTAGCTTGCACGGCGTTGTTTTATATATTTACGTGCCGAGTATGTGTGTGTTTTGAATTCTGAGGCCACGTTTAAGTAGTGTGGGGTATACAGTCGACGTCGTTTCAATATATTGTGGCGGAAGAGAGTATTTTAGTGTAATATTTAGCACATTGTCATGGAATACACCACTTATAAACAACAGGCTTGCTAGGCTAATTAGCTTGCACGGCGTTGTTTTATATATTTACGTGCCGAGTATGTGTGTGTTTTGAATTCTGAGGCCACGTTTAAGTAGTGTGGGGTTATACAGTGGACGTCGTTTCAATATATTGTGGCGGAAGAGAGTTTTAGTGTCATATTTATTGTCATGAGATACTCCGCTTGTCGGCTGCTGCTAACGTGCGCGGACTGATGACGACATCAACTCGACTTGAGACATTCGCAGCAGCATAAGAAGTTAATTAAACTTGACAGACATTATATCGACGATAATTATCGATATTGAATTATATGAAAATAATTTTATAATTTTATCGCGATAACGTTTTTGGTCATATCGCCCAGCCCTAGTCTAACCTTCCGCAGCTGCGTGCAATGATTATTTTAAGTTATTCTGAATGTCCTGGCCTCACCATCCACTTGTTTAATTATGCTTTCTTGTCACCCTGGATCAAATGGCTTCCATCCATGGTGGCATTCCCCTCTAAACCACGCCTTGCACAAGTGTGAGTATTGGACAAATCGGGGAGGGGGCCAGAAGAGGGGGCTGTGACAGCTATCAGTTTACACAAGTGACCCATAGATTAGCAAGACACAACTGCAAGACCACCCAGATACACAATGCATGATAACATCAAATGATAACTGGCTGAGGGAAGAAAAACAATCTACAATCCTTATCTCATCATGCCCATTCCTTGCTCTTTCCCAGTGCAATATCGATCGCCACATGAGGAGTATCATACAACCAATCAAACCAGGCTTTGGGCTATTAGTTTGTGTCTCCTCCTGTCTTGAGAGAACCAGACATGTAGGGCTGTTGGTTGTCATTATCATTATTATGTCCATGGTAGGCAGAGCCTATCCGAGCACTTTTTTTACCCACTATAGCATGCTGCGGACATATGTGCACCCATTCTATTTGTTATGTTATTGTTGTTCAACGACCACCACTTTCAAAATAAGCAGTTGTGAGTTGTATACTTTAATCTGCTATGTTCTGGCTGAGTTTGATAAAAAAAAAAACATTCCAACCCTCAAGTCAGGTTTGTGAAACAACATGCTGTGAGGATTCGGTGGTGGTGAGGACCCAATAGCAATCACAGGAACGAGGAAGAGAGACAGGCAGGACACAACGGGATGTAGTTTTACAAAAGGCTTTACTTGTATTTACACAAGGCTTAAACTACAACAAAACAAGAATAGTACCTCAGCATAAACTGGCAGATTACACGATACCAAAAACCCGATAACAGGGTACAAACGTGGAGAGCACGGAAGGGTGCTGCGTGAAATCACAAACATTGATAAGATATGATATGATAACGAACCGACAGGGGAGTAACAGGGAAGGACAGAATATATAGGGAGACTGATTACAACGAGTAACACCTGGACAGACAACACATGCTGACAAACAATGACACAAAATATATGACAGGACTGACTGTACAAAAGACAACACACTAGACCAGACCAGGAAACAGAGTGGGTAACAAAGACAACATCACAGAGAATACATTGAACATTACAGACATAAAGAGGATACACACATGAACTGCCCATAACTGTGGCAGTAGCGGGAAAAGTCCACTAGAGGGGGGTGCAGGGCAGGCTCTCTGAGGTGCAGGGCAGGGTCCCTGAACTGGCGGGGGAACGAAGCCAGACTGGACAGACGGATCCTGACAGTACCCCCCCCCTCGAAGGACGGCTTCCAGACGTAACGGAAGCCATGGGCGAGGCGGGGTGCCGGGACCCAGGGAAGTTGTGGGTGAACACAGGGAGAGCCTCTGGGAAAAGGCCAGGGAACACAGGATCAGGCTGGGGCAAGGGGCCGGGGCAGGGGAAACGGGGAACAGGATCAGGCTGGGGCAAGGGGCCGGAGCAGGGGGATGGAGGGAACAGCCCAGGATCTGGGGCTGGGACCAGAGACCCCGGCGCAGCCGGTGGAAGAGACAACCGGCCCGCAGCGTGTCGCCGCCGAAGTCGACCCAACGTGGAAGCAGGCCCGGGTGAGGCGGCAGGACCAGGACGCTCCTCCTGGGTTGACTCGGCGTGGTAGGCCACACAAGGGCGCTCCTCCCGAGTTGGCTCGGTGTAGTCCACCCAAGGACGCTCCATTGACTCTGCGTAGTAGTCCTCCCATGGACGCGCCCCCTGGGTTGCCTCCGCGTAGTAGTCCTCCCACCAGGGCGGTGAAGGGGACCTGTCGAGACGGGAACCCCGTCTCCTCTTGGGGCTGCGGCGTCGGGAGCCGTGCCTCGTCCTGGGGGCTCCACGGAAGGCACGACCAATCAGCGGGCATGGCGATGCCCTGGTCTCCGGGAAACGCTCCCTGGAGCTCCATGTCAGCTGAGGAGGCAGTGCTGGCCGTGGCGGTCTGGTAGCGCGAGGGCTAGTGGCAGAGGCTGTCCAAGGTCTCCCTCGTCCTGCTTGCTGGCTCCAATTATGGTCGGTTCGTTCTGTGAGGATTCGGTGGTGGTGAGGACCCAATAGCAATCACAGGAACGAGGAAGAGAGACAGGCAGGACACAACGGGATGTAGTTTTACAAAAGGCTTTACTTGTATTTACACAAGGCTTAAACTACAACAAAACATGAATAGTACCTCAGCATAAACTGGCAGATTACACGATACCAAAAACCCGATAACAGGGTACAAACGTGGAGAGCACGGAAGGGTGCTGCGTGGAATCACAAACATTGATAAGATATGATATGATAACGAACCGACAGGGGAGTAACAGGGAAGGACAGAATATATAGGGAGACTGATTACAACGAGTAACACCTGGACAGACAACACATGCTGACAAACAATGACACAAAATATATGACAGGACTGACTGTACAAAAGACAACACACTAGACCAGACCAGGAAACAGAGTGGGTAACAAAGACAACATCACAGAGAATACATTGAACATTACAGACATAAAGAGGATACACACATGAACTGCCCATAACTGTGGCAGTAGCGGGAAAAGTCCACTAGAGGGGGGTGCAGGGCAGGCTCTCTGAGGTGCAGGGCAGGGTCCCTGAACTGGCGGGGGAACGAAGCCAGACTGGACAGACGGATCCTGACAGTACCCCCCCCCCCCTCGAAGGACGGCTTCCAGACGTAACGGAAGCCACGGGCGAGGCGGGGGGCCGGGACCCAGGGAAGTTGTGGGTGAACACAGGGAGAGCCTCGGGGAAAAGGCCAGGGAGAACAGGATCAGGCTGGGGCAAGGGGCCGGAGAGGGGGCTGAAGCAGGGGAAACGGGGAACAGGATCAGGCTGGGGCAAGGGGCCGGAGCAGGGGGATGGAGGCAACAACCCAGGATCTGGGGCTGGGACCAGAGACCCCGGCGCAGCCGGCGGAAGAGACGACCGGCCCGCAGCGTGTCGCCGCCGAAGTCGACCCGACGTGGAAGCAGGCCCGGGTGAGGCGGCAGGACCAGGACGCTCCTCCTGGGTTGACTCGGCGTGGTAGGCCACACAAGGGTGCTCCTCCCGAGTTGGCTCGGCGTAGTCCACCCAAGGACGCTCCGTTGACTCTGCGTAGTAGTCCTCCCAAGGACGCGCCCCCCTGGGTTGCCTCCGCGTAGTAGTCCTCCCACCAGGGCAGTGAAGGGGACCTGTCGAGACGGAAACCCTGTCTCCTCTTGGGGCTGCGGCCTCGGGAGCCGTGCCTCGTCCTGGGGGCTCCAGGGAAGGCACAACCAATCAGCGGGAATGGCGACGCCCTGGTCTAAGGGGAACGCTCCCTGGAGCTCCATGTCAGCTGAGGAGGCAGTGCTGGCCGTGGCGTTCGTGCTAGCGTGAGGGCTAGTGGCAGAGGCTGTCCAAGGTCTCCCTCGTCCTGCTTGCTGGCTCCAATTATGGTCGGTTTGTTCTGTGAGGATTCGGTGGTGGTGAGGACCCAATAGCAATCACAGGAACGAGGAAGAGAGACAGGCAGGACACAACGGGATGTAGTTTTACAAAAGGCTTTACTTGTATTTACACAAGGCTTAAACTACAACAAAACATGAATAGTACCTCAGCATAAACTGGCAGATTACACAATACCAAAAACCCGATAACAGGGTACAAACGTGGAGAGCACGGAAGGGTGCTGCGTGGAATCACAAACATTGATAAGATATGATATGATAACGAACCGACAGGGGAGTAACAGGGAAGGACAGAATATATAGGGAGACTGATTACAACGAGTAACACCTGGACAGACAACACATGCTGACAAACAATGACACAAAATATATGACAGAACTGACTGTACAAAAGACAATACACTAGACCAGACCAGGAAACAGAGTGGGTAACAAAGACAACATCACAGAGAATACATTGAACATTACAGACATAAAGAGGATACACACATGAACTGCCCATAACTGTGGCAGTAGCGGGAAAAGTCCACTAGAGGGGGGTGCAGGGCAGGCTCTCTGAGGTGCAGGGCAGGGTCCCTGAACTGGCGGGGGAACGAAGCCAGACTGGACAGACGGATCCTGACAGTACCCCCCCCCCCTCGAAGGACGGCTTCCAGACGTAACGGAAGCCACGGGCGAGGCGGGGGGCCGGGACCCAGGGAAGTTGTGGGTGAACACAGGGAGAGCCTCGGGGAAAAGGCCAGGGAGAACAGGATCAGGCTGGGGCAAGGGGCCGGAGAGGGGGCTGGAGCAGGGGAAACGGGGAACAGGATCAGGCTGGGGCAAGGAGCCGGAGCAGGGGGATGGAGGCAACAACCCAGGATCTGGGGCTGGGACCAGAGACCCCGGCGCAGCCGGCGGAAGAGACGACCGGCCCGCAGCGTGTCGCCGCCGAAGTCGACCCGACGTGGAAGCAGGCCCGGGTGAGGCGGCAGGACCAGGACGCTCCTCCTGGGTTGACTCGGCGTGGTAGGCCACACAAGGGTGCTCCTCCCGAGTTGGCTCGGCGTAGTCCACCCAAGGACGCTCCGTTGACTCTGCGTAGTAGTCCTCCCAAGGACGCGCCCCCCTGGGTTGCCTCCGCGTAGTAGTCCTCCCACCAGGGCAGTGAAGGGGACCTGTCGAGACGGAAACCCTGTCTCCTCTTGGGGCTGCGGCGTCGGGAGCCGTGCCTCGTCCTGGGGGCTCCACGGAAGGCACAACCAATCAGCGGGCATGGCGACGCCCTGGTCTAAGGGGAATGCTCCCTGGAGCTCCATGTCAGCTGAGGAGGCAGTGCTGGCCGTGGCGTTCGTGCTAGCGTGAGGGCTAGTGGCAGAGGCTGTCCAAGGTCTCCCTCGTCCTGCTTGCTGGCTCCAATTATGGTCGGTTTGTTCTGTGAGGATTCGGTGGTGGTGAGGACCCAATAGCAATCACAGGAACGAGGAAGAGAGACAGGCAGGACACAACGGGATGTAGTTTTACAAAAGGCTTTACTTGTATTTACACAAGGCTTAAACTACAACAAAACAAGAATAGTACCTCAGCATAAACTGGCAGATTACACGATACCAAAAACCCGATAACAGGGTACAAACGTGGAGAGCACGGAAGGGTGCTGCGTGGAATCACAAACATTGATAAGATATGATATGATAACGAACCGACAGGAGAGTAACAGGGAAGGACAGAATATATAGGGAGACTGATTACAACGAGTAACACCTGGACAGACAACACATGCTGACAAACAATGACACAAAATATATGACAGGACTGACTGTACAAAAGACAACACACTAGACCAGACCAGGAAACAGAGTGGGTAACAAAGACAACATCACGGAGAATACATTGAACATTACAGACATAAAGAGGATACACACATGAACTGCCCATAACTGTGGCAGTAGCGGGAAAAGTCCACTAGAGGGGGGTGCAGGGCAGGCTCTCTGAGGTGCAGGGCAGGGTCCCTGAACTGGCGGGGGAACGAAGCCAGACTGGACAGACGGATCCTGACACATGCATGTAATGGGATCACACGACATGACTAGTAAGACCTTTATTGTGACCCGACCATAAGGTGGGTTTTTTTCTGGGACCCAATTTCAAGGGGGGGGGGGGGGGGGCATGGAGGCCAGCAATAGACGCTATGTTTAATGGTAAGAGTTGAGCAGGTTTTGGGAGGGCCCGGTCACTGGACTGGGGCCCAGACATTTCTGTATTTGGGGCCTGCCCTATAGGGGATTGGTTCACACTGCCTTCGAAAGATTTTGTATTGATTTATGATAATCATGTTTTGATATACCCCCTATCCTGCACAAAAAAGGTTAATAAATAATAATACAATAAAATACACAGTGCAGCTCTAAGCAGGTAATGAGTAATTGGTAGTGGCTTACATTTCAAAGAAACCACACCAACCTTGGCTCCAGTCATCACTTTGTTTAGCTCAGTGGTCCATGCATCTCTCCCTCTCTCTCCATGCATGATATTGGCAGGCTTTGTGAGGACAGCCATGGTTTACGGGATTACATTATGCACTTGATGCTCTACCTAATGAGGGGCTTATCCATGGGAGATTCACGCGTGTCTCTTCTCTGCCTGAGCCGAGGAGACAAATAAAAACAATATGGCACCCAACATACTTACACCGCGTTAGCCCGGGAGTTACAAAGCCCACTTGGGATTGATTGATTGAAAACTTTATTAACAGATTGCAGAATGGGTACAATACAGTACAGCTCAATACACACAATTGTTAAGGGAATGCAGACCAGAGAAAGACTTTCATCTTGTTTACATCAGGGTCCTCCATTTTCAATTCATCAGGGCATATATGACATACATGACATACAGCTAGACAGTACTGCTACTATACATTTCTGACATACCAGATTTGCAAATACAGTACTGTTTGTGATACAAAAAGAGTCCAGAAAAGGGAGTATATACATTTGACGTAAAAACTGTACATTGGAGGAGGTTGGGTGGGGGGGGGTTGGGTAGGAGGGGTTGGGGGGGGAAACACTGTACAACTGTACAAGCAAAACTGTCCATTGGAATATTGACAACCATACTAGGTAATTTACTGTACATTGGAGGGGGTTGGGGGGGGGGGAAACACTGTACAAACAAGCAAAACTGTACATTGGAATATTGACAAAACCATACTAGGTAAATTACTGTACATTGGAGGGGGTTGGGTTAGGACATTTACAGGGGCCAGTTTCGAATTGCAATCTCCCATAGGTGTTCTTTGAGAGTGGTTTTGAAAGTGGGTAGTGATTCACATTCCTTTACAGCTTTGGGTAGGGGAGGGGCTTATCCATGGGAGGTTCACGCTTCTCTCCTCTGCCTGAGCGGAGCAGACAATTAAAAACAATATGGCACCCAACATACTTACTCCCAGTTAGCCCGGGGGTTACAAAGCCGACTTGGGGAGTGGGGCAGAGTAGTCATGTTGCATATGAAAAACGGAGGTAGTAACAATCAAAATTGGGTTCGTTTTTATGGTTCCTTCCCAGAGGAAGGGCAGGCGCAGTACAAACACTGTGGTCTGTTAGTGATTTAACAGCTGTTTCAGCAGCGATGCTGAGGGCAGTTTTATGTGCTTTGGAATGGGATGATTGCCTCCGTCAATCAACTGACTGTGAAGAGCCCGACAGAGCAGAGGTCAGCTAAAACAGTGCTGCTTGACTCTGAACAATCGGTAACACTTTATAATAACACTCAGTTATAAGACATTTATAGGGTATTTGTAGATAATTAACTAATCATGAACAAACCATTTATAATATATACATTCGTAAATGATTATTAATCAATCAATCAATCAGATTTAATTATATAGCACATTTAACATGACACATGTCAACCAAAGTGCTGTACAGATGGTAGATACATAGATACATATAGACGACAATCACAACTCCATTTTACGGGAGGGTACACAGGCAAGCACACAGGGCATGAGTCAGTGAACGGGAAAAGCTAATAGGTAGAAGTGGGATTTGAGCCTAGATTTTAAGGCATCTATCGAGGGGGCAAGCCTAATGGAGGTGGGGATGCTGTTCCACAGTTCAGGGGCTGCGACAGCAAAGGCACGGCCCCCCCTGAGCTTAAGGTTAGACCTCTGGACTGTCAGGAGACTCTGATCGGCTGACCTGAGGGACCTGGTGTTGGAATAGGGGGATAGGAGGTCTGAGATGTAGGAGGGAGAATGACCATTAAGGGCTTTAAAAACCAATAGGAGAACCTTAAAATCTATCCTGTAGCGTACTGGAAGCCAATGAAGGGAGGCAAGGACAGGGGTGATGTGGTCTCTCTTACGGGTTCCGGTCAACAGTCTGGCAGCGGAGTTTTGTACTAGTGTAACCCAGGTTTCAGATTCATAACTATTTAGTCATAGGGACATAAATAGTTAATGCCATTGAATAAGAACATAAATAGTTAATGCTATTATGTAAGAACATAAGTAGTTAATATTATTGGGTCATATGTATATTCGTATGAGATTAGCAACTTTGACCAAATCCTTTGAATTGCTGCACTGCCATTTAAATTACTTCATGACGTAGATAGATGTCACGACAGCCACGCCTTGCTTTACGGCAGGTGAGTCTTGCACTACGCAGATGAGATTCCAGATTATCGGAGATAGCCGCAGCTAAATGTTGCTGGATAACGAGACGAAATAGCATGATAAAAACAGTTATCAAACAGTTATAAAAGATTCCCCCAGTTGCAAAACCGAAGAAGCGTTGCAGTTAAAGTAGCCTGCGGTTTTGGTGAGTTTCATCAATATTGTGCTGTTCATTTGTCGAATGTGCAAAATGGTTAGCTCCATGCTACAAGCTAATAACGTTAAGCTAATTAACGTAGCCTCATTCTGAGTCATGCTAGCGAAGCTCCAAGCCCAATTTGGTTAAATGAAAACTAGAAAGAAACCATTTCAGAAGTACTTATAATTGTATTGATATGCTGTACGATAAGAACATGGTCTATATACATTTTGACTGTTTTTGAGAGTTTAATATGGAACGTGAGGAATGTCCCATATGCTAGTGCACTTTAGCCTAACTTAGCATGGGACAGACCGACATTCCCACATGCTGTGATAAGGTAGCCTACTTTAGCTTAGCATAGCTAAAAGTAGCCTGATTGATTATTCATTCTGAAAGCAATGAAAGGATGATGAAGCAATAAAATATGGTAAATAGCTTTTATTTTCTGAATGCCTGCTTGACGTAGGCCAGGTTTTTCTAGCACCCCGTTCCACCCTGGGAGCAGTTCCAGGAGTCCCGGCTGACCACCATTCACCACGTGTGCCCACGCGGGACAAGGCAGTGTGCCGGACCAATACAAGATGGCGAGCCAACCCACTGAACCTCTGATATAGCTTCAAGGCTAATGCCAGCCTGATGTGAATACCCCTGTTGCTCAACTCCTGTTACACCAACAGTCCGGTAGGCTTGAACTGATTGAACTTGAATCATAAGAACATCCACGGATTGAACTGACCTATATCCTTTTCTGATACACAAACTGATTGAACGAGAATACAAGGACTTCCAAATGCTTCGACCCCGTTCACCTTTTGTTATTTTGATATTGTATTTTGTATTTGATTGATTTAATTTGATATATGGGTACTGATATTCTCCTATAAGAAGGGAGAATTAAAGGGTAAATACACCCAGTAAGATACTTGAACCACTGGTAAGATACTTGAACCATTGATATTTCTCCTATAAGAAGGGAGAATTAAAGGGTAAATACGCCAGTAAGATACCTGAACTACTGATGTTCTCTTGCAAAGAGGACGAGTTAAAGGGTCAATGTACCCAATAAGATACTTGAATCCCATTGATGACATATTGATTATAGTTGAATCACTGATGGTTCTCCTGTAAAGAAAGATGGTTTAAACTGTAAATTCACCTAATAAGGTATTTGCATTCCTATAACCTGGAATATTTCTATTGGTACTTTGTTTGTGTTACACCTTCAAAGGAAGAGTTTAAAGGAGCATTTCACCTAATAAGGTATTTGCATTCCCTGCACATTTAAAGGTTTAAATTAATATGTTTAAACATTTACCTATTGAAATGATAAACTGATATAGAGTTTACTGATGATAAAAGGATACATCCAATATCCAACCTTGAACCTAGCTTTTAGCTAGAGATAACCTCAGAGACGTCTGAACCAACCCTAATGTGTTGATCCAATCAACCTAGGACTTGATATCGAACTAACCCTCCCGAAAGGAGAGGTTACTGAAAGAACCAAAAAGGGATACTTCAAACCACTACTTGTACTCAAGTTTCTCAAGTTTCTTTAATAGTTGTCATACAGAAGTACAGAATACTTTTATACAAAATGCTTCTTACTGTTACGCTCCAGAGACTGTGCAAGACAAGATAAGTATGAAATAAAATAACATAGTATGGCATGTAAATTAGAAGTAAAAAATGAGATCATAGTGTTCAGTATAGACATATGTACAATGTTCGATGCAGAATAGACGTAACTGAGTTACCATATACATACAATATACTATGCAGTGTACTAATATACAATACTATATAGTGCAAAGCAGAAATGGGATGAGGTACAATTTAGGTAGAATTTACAGTAGGTTTATTTACTTTACGTCTGTATGTATTATTACTGTCTAGCTAGCGCGCTTTTAATTAAAACACCGGTCATTGTTGTGAACAGCGACTCCTACAGGTCAGTTGGGAGACGCCTGCACAGCAGAGACAGGAAATAGCGGGGGTAGTGTGAGCCTCCCACACGTTACACCTCGCCAATAAGAGTCCGCGCTGGCAGGCGAAAAGATGTGACAGGCTGCCTCCTCGTGTACCGGAGGGGACACGTGATGCAAGGCTTCTATCCTCCCTACGACCGACCTGTGGGGGGCATATGCTAGCAACGTTCAAGACAGGAGAGGGGAGAATTGGAAACAGTGAAATTTCGATGGGAGAAAAAAAATAGAAAAATAAGGAGAAAAAGTGTGGGGGGGGGGGGGGGGGGGGGGATTATTTAAATTATGAAAAGGTCGTTCTGTGCCAATTGTCTCCCTACCTGCACCAGAACAGCATCCTGGAGACATTTCAGTCAGGTTTTAGGACTGGCCATAGCACAGATTAAGCCCTCCTTAAAGTTTCAAATTACCTACTCCTCGCCACTGACTGCTCTGTTTTAATGCTGCTTGACCTCAACGCAGCATTTTACACTGTTTTTTATATATATTTTTTTATTATTTTTTTGCATTTTTACAGCTTTATTGTTCACGCAGGACCGACAGAGGAGAGGGCGAAGGGGAGGAGAGGTGGGGAGGACAAATAACGACGGGAGCTGGGATCGAACCCGGGTCGGCCACGTAGGTGCGCGAGGCACTATGGTATGCGCCACGAGGGTGCCCCAGTGTTTGACACTGTTTTTTTTTTTATGTATTTTTTTTTAGCATTTTTACAGCTTTATTGGTCACGCAGGACCGACAGAGGAGAGGGCGAACGGGAGGAGAGGTGGGGAGGACATGCGACAAATAACGACGCGCCGCGTGAATATTAAAGGCAACCAACTTGTGTTCAGCTTTTCGTTCAGCGTTTCTCTGATTGGCCACACGGCCACGTGACCGCCCTAGCACACGCCCTTATCCGCTGAGAGACGCGGCAGAGAGTGAGCTGGGATCATTTGGTGGTCGAACCAGTTCAGACAGAGGTGTTTATTTATATCAATAAACATATCTACTAGAAACACTGGTGTTCTGTTGTGTGACTGTACTAAACTCTTCCACCACATGACCGACATTTGACATACAGTACACCTCCTATCTATGTTGGGATTATGTTTGGTCACGACAAAACAATAAAAATTGCTACTGTTAGTAACGCTGCCACCACCCACTTCAATGACAGAGCTCTCATATTTGCGAATGCATAAACTATATCTTAAATTATGGCGATGTGTCTAATATGGCTGTCGCGAAGTCATTGATAAGCGACAGCCATATTAGACACATAGCCATAATTTAAGATATAGTTTATGCATTCGCAAAATATGAGAGCGCTGTCATTGAAGGACTTCTACAACGGAGCACGGCCGCTGCTGCTGCTGGAGCTGGACCGAGTCAAGCCGCGGGCGGCGCACGGAAGCCGGGGACAAACCACTGCGTCGCCCCGCTGGCGCTTCAGCAGCCTCCATGGGCGAAATAACATATAACGTTACAGCGTACAGTTCCACACTGATGTACAGTGACACCCAGCAGAGTTTCTAGTTACAGTAGTGACGCGTGAATCGATAGTCCTAACAGTGTTTATTATTAAGAGTCAGATAGTCCGCACAGTGTTTATAGTCCTATAACAGTGTTTATTAGTAAGAGTCAGATAGTCCTAACAGTGTTTATTATTAAGAGTCAGATAGTCCTAACAGTGTTTATTATTAAGAGTCCTAACAGTGTTTATTATTAATTAACATCATAAACCAACTACCAGATTTATTTTGCACCAGGGAACTTGAAGGTTCCTGCGCTTGTGCTCGCGGCAAAAGGGGGCGGGCTAGCAGCGTGGGGTCGTGGCCAATCAGAGAAAAGCTGAACACAAGTTGGTTGCCTTTAATATTCACGCCTCCGGGCCTGACCTCCTCTCCTCTGCAGTGTTCCACTACTGTGCAGACCAGCTGGCCCCCGTCTTCACTGACATCTACAATACATCCCTACAACTCTGTTCAGTCCCTCAGTGCTTTAAGCAATCCACCATCATCCCAGTCCCCAAAACCACCAAAATAACCTGTCTCAATGACTACAGACCTATAGCCCTTACATCAGTAGCAATAAAATCATTTGAACATCTGGTCCTGGACTACCTCAAAACTGCCACAGAACCCCACATGGACCCACACCAGTTTGCATACCGGACCAACAGGTCAGTAGAGGACGCCATTAACCTGGCTCTCCACCACACTCTACAGCACCTGGAAACCCCCAACACCTACACCCGTATTCTGTTTATTGACTTCAGCTCAGCTTTTAACACCATCTCCCCCAATAATCTGTTCCATAAGCTACAGGACATTGACATCAACCCCACCATCAACCACTGGATCCTCAATTTCCTCACCAATAGAACCCAAACAGTCAAAGTAAACAACAAATCATCCCGCCCTCTGACCCTCAGCACTGGGGCCCCCCAGGGCTGCGTCCTTTCCCCTTGGCTCTTCTCCCTCTACACCAACCAGTTCACCCCCCTGGACAGCTCAGTCAAGGCCTTCAAGTACGCCGACGACACCACCATCCTGGGCCTCATCTCCAACAACGACGAGTCCATTTACCGGCAGGAGGTGGACAGAGCAGTGAGGTGGTGCGCATCCAACAACCTCCTGCTCAACACCTCCAAAACCATGGAAATTGCCATAGACTTCAGGACTTAAAAAAAAACACCCATACTCCCAATAACCATCGCAGACCAACCCATAACCCTAACTGATTCATTCAAGTTCCTCGGCACCCACATCAGCAATAAACTCAAATGGGACATTAACACCACTGCCATCATCAAAAAGGCCCAGCAGCGCCTGTACTTCCTCAGGCAACTGAGGAAGTACAGAGTCCAACAACACCTGCTGGTCCAATTTTACACTGCCATAATTCAAAGTATCCATCCATCACAGTCTGGTACGGTTCCACTGACAAACACACCAAACACAAACTCCAACGCATCATCAAGACAGCCTCCAAAATAATTGGCTGTCCCCTCCCCTCTCTGGACTCCATCTACACCTCACGCACAGTCACCCGTTCTGTTAAAATAGTCAATGACCCCTCTCACCCAGCACACCACTTATTCCAGCACATGCCCTCAGGTCGCTACAGGTCCATCCTAACCAGACACACACGCTTCACAAACAGTTTTTTCCCCACAGCAGTCCGAACACTGAACACCCTGGCCCGCCCCCCTTTGCACAGACGGGCAAGCATCTGTCACTGACTGACACTGTTACCGTGACTGTCCTATATGTATTTATGTATATATGTATTTATTGTGGAGGTGGGAGGGGGGCGTTTTTGACGTTTTTGATGTTTGATGTCTGTTTCATGTTTGATGTAACCAGTGCTTAACAATCTGTACCGAAAACAATTACCACCAACCATTGTTGTGTGGCATTAAAGTATCTTGTATCTTGTAACTGCTCCTCCCCCTCAACCTCCCTCTCCTGTGGGGTCCCGCAATGGTCCATCCTTGGCCCGATCCTGTTCTCTCTTTACATGCTACCCCTTGGTTCAATCATTCAGAAGCATAATGTGGGTAGTTATGTTTACTCCTCGAGTCAGGACAAAAGGATATAGAATATTAGACACAGGAAAAGAGTTCAACAATTATTATGTTTGTACTTGATTTGTTAATCATTAATTAATGTTAATGTGTAGTAACACATTTGTAGATGCTGGACAAATGGATATGAAAAAACTACTATACTTCCATTTATGTGTTCATGTTCAACAAATGATTTGTAAAACATTCTATAAATCCTTTGCAGATGTCATTGTGTGCCCCAATCTAAAGTGAAGACTATTCATTATTAACAAATGTCTAATAGTTTGTTTATTATTTGTGGACGTTTATGAATACACAGAAAGCAATTACCAGACTTGTCTTTTCATGTTTAACTAATGATTTGTTAGACATTCATAAAACATCTATAAATCATTTGCAGATGCTATTGCATGCCCTAATCTAAAGTGAAGACTATTCATCATTAACAAATGTCTAATATAGTTAATTATTTGTTGACTTTTTCATTACTTGTTACAAATGTTGTAGACAGCTTTTGGATCCCACCCTTTGTGACATCAAACAGTGACAGAATTAGGACTATACTATGTATTGTATATGTTAATACATTTGCATTTATCTATAGTCACTATAGATACATGCACATTTATTAACATATAAAATACATGTGCACACATAACATAACCTGGGGGACACTAGGACCCAGGAGTACCCTGGCCAGGTATTGCCAGAGTATGTAGAGGGAGTCGCACGCGAGTGAGACTTGAAAGTTGAAAGTTCAAGTTTGTTCTTGTCTGTTTGAATGGAAGCTACATACACGTTATACATTAGCAGAGTCAAGGAATTCATGCTGCCCCACACTTTTAAGGTATGAGCAGGCTAAACACCCTTTTCGTTGGTAAATCTATTCCATCATTTCCGACCTACAACTTATAGTCCTATATTTAGTGTAGACGTACTTGATGTGGTGGGCGCTAACATTACATTTGAATTATGTGTTTGTTCCTAATGTATTCTCAGCAGTGGAGGTTTCTGTATGAATACTCGTGAAGCAGAGCTTCATAATAGACAGACAAAAACATAACACACAATATTTATTTTTATTTATTTATTTAAAAAAAATGTATTTTCATTAGAAATGTATTTTCCCATGTGAAAGAAAATGCCAGTGAATTTTTTTTTCTTCACATATGGGTTATTCTGATCAGTTAAAAAAAATGCCATGTGACAGGCAGCTTTGAGCTGCTCCCATTCACTTGCATTGTATAAGGCCCGGCCTCACTACACAACGTAAGTGAATGAATGCCAAATAGCTACTTTGATTGGATTATATGGCAATCTAGAGCCACACCTGTGAGGCCCGACTTCGTCATTCATTTGAATGGGGCTTGAATGATTGACAGCTTTTACACCGTTTTGACACCAATCACCATCTCATGTGATGTCATCACCAGTGATCCTTTTTTTGGTACTGACGTAAGTAATTGTTGGTAAAATTATATATAGTGCTTCCATGAGGTTTTTTCAACGTTTTTGGTAATGTTTTCATTTAGAAAAAGCCTGTTTGGAAATCACCGGGCTGTAGTGATTTTTTACCCAGAGTGAGAGGAGCCTGACTCGGCATCCAGCATTAGCTCTGCCACCCCACCCACGCTAATGAAGGCTAATGCTGGCTAACAAAAGCTAGCGCAAGAAATGATGACGCAAAGTATTGTTTATAGTGCATTTTTGGCCACCTTATAGCATTTGTACATTTGTCTATAATGCTCCCGTGAGGGTTTTCAGGGTAATGCTTTTCACTCTAAAAACATATTTCTAAAAGTCCGGAAGTGGTTGTAAATGGCCGGGATTAGCTGTGCGCTAACGATCTTTGCCGATGCATAATTGATGTATATATTTAGCGAATGGAATATTTTCAAATAGCCACATGTGATGTATTTAGTTTATTCATTACTGGGCCATATTCGATATATTGTGGTGACTCACTTATTATGCACAATTGGTGCAGACATTCACTGGACTTGAGGAGCGGAGTGAGTGCTCCTTTAAAGGGGAACTATTTTACTATTTCTTTCACTATTTGGGCACTTTTACACAATTCCTGTGAGTCTATGGAACACCTCTGTAATATATATATTTTTTTTATTCATTGTTTTGTATTTCTAATCAAGTCCTCAAAAACAGCATTTTTCTACCTCAAGATCTCGAGCCGTGTGGAGAGAGAGGCTGTGTGGGCTCCTGGTCAGGGTCCAGCCACTGTGTGGAGCTCATCTTGTATCTCAACATTAACATGCAGCGGTGTCTCTCTGACATCACAAATCGCGCACATTTTCAAATGACTCAGTTCAGTGAGGGTGAATATTGTGAGAGGAGAATTGGAAGAATGCGCCAATATGAGAATTTTGAGACATAGATCATATTAATATAAGTTCACATAGCTAGGAAACAATGCTAAACACTCAAAAAGGCCATTTATAAGATAGTTCCCCTTTAAGCCTGGGGATTCTGGGAATGGGGTGTGTATTTGGTAACCTACATATGTCAGCTGTCAGCTGGCTGCTGTCACTTTCGAGTAGTAACGTTAATGTCTCTGCACTCTGTTGGATGTATGTAATTTATGTTGGGAAGTAAAAGGAAAGACTCGACTACCGTCTCCCGTTTCATCCTTTCTTGCGCTCCCAAGTACGTGAGTGATTATTACATCATGACGGACGGCGAAGTGAACATTATCTACGCCGCAGCAATTAAGTTACCCAACTTCTGGCATCACAGCCCCGACCCTGGTTTCAGCACATTGAAGCCCAGTTTGAGTTGAGAGGAATATCACAAGATGTTACTAAATATTATCATGTGGTAGCAGCGTTGGATGCCCAGACGACGGCCCGCGCTATGGGGCTGCTGGAAGCTCCGCCAGCTGGCGGAAAATATGACGCTATCAAAGCATTCCTTTTGCAATTATTTGAACTGTCGGAAATTGAAAAGGCGGATCGTCTATTGTCACTCAACGGCCTCGGCGACGGCAAGCCGTCCGAACTGATGGACAGGATGCTGTCCGTTTTGGGCTCGGCAGATCCCTCTTTTTTATTTAAACATGTTTTCATGCGTCAGCTCCCAGCGCCTGTGCGCACCGCTCTGGCCAGCTCTCCCGTCTCCTTCACCAAGGACTACCGCGCGCTGGCTGCCGAAGCGGACAGGATTTATCTCGCCAACCGGCAGCAGTTTGTGCCTGCGCTGCTTCCAGCCTACCACCCACCTACCCACCTAGTGGATGCTGCGGACGCCGCTGCGGCAGTGACTGCCCGTCGCCAGGGTAACAGTGGATGGTGTTATTTTCATAACCGGTTTGGCGCCAGGGCCAAACAGTGTCGCCCACCGTGCAATTACAGTGACCAGGGAAACGCCAGGGCCAATGATCATTAACAGCCATGAGCGTTGGCGGAGGCTGCAGGCTGCTATTTATTAAGGACACCTTATTTGGCCGGCTCGGGCGCGCAACGAAGCATCCTGCCTGCTACAGCTGTGGACACTATGGCTGGGGGCCACGGTCCCCCCATGGACGCTGCTAATGGCACGCCTATACGTACCTACGGAACCCGGTATGTGGAGGTGTGTTTTGCAGGGCGCTGTTTCGGGTGGGAGTTTGTCATGGCCGTTGTGTCAGTTCCTCTCCTGGGCAAGGACTTCCTGTGTGCGTTCAGGCTGCTAGTGGACATTACAAACTGTCGCCTTATCGATGCTGTCTCCTTTGCTACCTACCCGTGCATGCTGGGAGGGGCAGGGACACTAGGCCTGTCCAACATGCTTGCTGCCGGGGATGTATATCAGCGCCTGAAGTAACTTGTATCTTCATTTACCTATATCTAAGTTCAGTGATCGTATAGTTTTTCTATTACCCTTCTCCTTCATTTGTTTGATATTTCAGATGTTCGGTTTAAGTAAGGAGAGAAACTGACAAAGTGGTCAAAATCAGCAACTGCTGTGTTTATTAATAAACCACAGCTTAGGAATTAAAACAAGTACATCATCTCTTTGGTTCAATCTAATCGTCTTTTTCATGTGGCTGTTTGGTCCATGCTCCGATCAGCTAGGGCCGATCAGAGTTTTCTTCTCCGTTGCTGTTCGCTGTCTCAGGTTGTCCATGGCAACAACGAGTCCTCTCTTAGTGGTTTGCTGGTCGTCAGGGCAACCTTGCTTTCGAATCCTCGGAGGTTTGGGAGCGCTTGGTTTTCATCTACCCTCGGTGGAGTCTGGATCCCCTGCTGCGATGCGATTCGTCTGTCATCGGTGTCTCCCTCTCGCTGTGTCAAGGCTCGGCTCTCCAGGGATCCTTCTCCGTCTCCTCTCTCCCGTCACCGGGTGTGTGTCCTCTGAGTGTCTCTCTCCGTCGCCATCACAGCCCTTTTTATCAGAGCGAGAGAGAGAGAGCGAGAGAGAGAGAGAGAGAGAGAGAGAGAGAGAGAGAGAGAGAGAGAGAGAGAGACCCTCCCTATTTGGCCACATTCCTTGTACAAGGAATGTCTGTCGTGACACGTCATCCTCTTGGGTCTTGCGTCAACATGTTACACAATTCATTCTGCTGACACAACCGTTCACCATAGAACCTGTCGGCCTGTTTAATCATTACTTGATGAGGGGATTCCGTTTTTCACTGAGTAACACTTTATTTCCTGATTAAATTATATGACCAATATTGTACAGCTTTTATCTTCTAGTATTAAGAGTTTTTATTCTTTATTGTGACTAAGTTTATACAATGTAGCCTATTGGGTTCATTATTTTACATTTAGAATTAGCAAATCAACTCATTTTATTTGAACCCAAACACATGGACACTTTCCTTTATAATACTAATGGTAGCCTTAGCTGAAAACAGTTGTTAGTCATTTCACCACATGTTATTTGATTTCCATTTTTCTAGGACGATTTACTAGTCTCCATGAAACACCACATTTTTCAAATGGTCTAACCCTTCACCTCTGATATTTACCAATCAACTGCATTTCTTATTGTTTCTTCCGTTTTCTGACTTGCTAAACCTTGATGCATTGAACACTTTTGTCTCACTTGGGTGCTGCTGACTCATCTATCTTCAGTCTGAGAGGCTCTGTTTACAGTCCGTTTTACTCGGTCTCCTGACCATCTGCCATGTCGTAACCTGAAATTCCTTACTTATGACCTTTTGATCTCAACTGTTATTTTGAGTTGGTTCCTGTTTCAAAGATAATTATCTCCTCTTTTAGTCTGTTGGAGGTGGCCATTTCCTAAACCACAGCTGCTAACCAACCAGTGGAATGTGCATTAACGTCATAAACAGTCTTTTGCCCTATCAGCGAACCATCATCTGTGAAACCCTGACGGCAGATTGTCCTCCAGTTGGCTGAGTGCGGGGTGATCTCCCTCTCAAGCCTAGGGTCACAGAAATAACTCACATGGGGATATCTAATGGCCCTTCTATCAATCAGCATTTTGTCTTTCTAATCATTACCTTGTACATTTCAGTTGCTATGTTCATGTTTTCATTTAGAAATATACGACACGCCTCCTAGCGGAGTTCCCTATCCTCACCACGCCTACATTTTCCTCAGCAGTCGCTAAGCATGGCGTGGAGCACTATATAGCCACTGTCGGTCCCCCGGTCTATGCACGCGCTCGGCGCCTTGACCCAGCTAAGCTCTCCATTGCCAGGGAGGAATTTGCAACCATGGAACGCCTTGGAATTGTGCGCCGTTCTGACAGTCCGTGGGCCTCCCCCTGCATATGGTCACTAATGCTGATGGTGGGTGGCGTCCCTGTAGCGATTTCCGACGCCTAAACAATGCCACGACCCCGGACCGGTACCCCGTCCCGCATATACAGGACTTCTCCGCCCACCTGGCGGGGACCACCATCTTTTCCAAGGTGGACTTGGTGCGGGGATACCACCAGGTACCAGTTCACCCACGGGACGTTCCCAAGACGGCGGTCATCACTCCTTTTGGGCTGTTCGAGTTTCTGCGGATGCCCTTTGGCCTCAAGGGGGCGGCACAGACCTTCCAGCGACTGATGGACTCGGTGCTGCAGGATATGGCATTCATGTTCGTATACTTGGACGACATTCTCGTAGCCAGCACGTCTGCAGAGGAGCACCTGACACATCTCAGGCAGTTGTTTGAGCGGCTCAGTGCACATGGGCTCATTGTTAACCCCGCCAAGTGCCAGTTCGGCCAGTCGTCTATTGATTTCCTTGGGCACAGGGTCTCAGCAGAGCTCCCTCTACATATAACTGTATATTGTATAGTAGTGTACATAAGACCCAGTGCCTCATCCGTAGCTATCACTGTATTGCACTATCGCAGGACCTTAGCATGTCTTTACCATGCTTCTTGTAAACTTTATGTACATTATACCTGTTATGTCTCATTCTATGTCTTATTCTTATTTTATTACTTGTATTATTGCACAATCACTGCATAATTGTGTGATCACTGTATGCTTGTATGCCGTGACAAATAAAACTCTTGACTTGACTTGAACAAAGTCACACACCTCACCTCAGCTCAATGGGGGAGGGGAGGTGATATTGGAAGTACAGTACATGCTGCTGTATGCACCCTCACTAAATAGAGATACAGCACGGTTGTATGAAAATTATCTGGCTATCAGCCCCTCTTGGAACGTAATCAATTTTATTTTATTTTATTTTAGACTTAATGGCTGAAATCAGAATGGATCAATTGTGGGACTATATGACCCAGTCCAGCGATTGTGCCCACATGTCTCCATTTTCATTTTCCAGATTGTGAAAGTACAGAATATAAGCTTTCAAATGATGTGTCATACTTTGAAATCTGAGAATGTTATTATTATGAGGTGCTCACTTTAAATCTTGTAAGCAGTCTTTTTTCTCAGAGACTGAAGCAGAGAAAAGTGCTCTCAAAGGTGAGGCCACATTTTAACACCTATGCAAGTTTGTGCTGTGCGTAAACAATACCTCCCAGCCACACCTCTCCCCTGAATAGTATTAACATAATTAAGTGCTGTGACAGGCATGCATTGCTGTCATGACAGATCAGATGTTATTGTCCTAAGCTCCTTTGAGCCTTAAAATTTATACAAAATCAAACACTTTGTATTGTAGTAGTAATAATAATAGTAGTAGTAGCAGTAGTATGGTACTAGTATGTAATAGAAATAGTATCATGTCATGACAAATCAGATGTTATTGTCCTAAGCTCCTTTGAGCCTTAAAATGTATACAAAATCAAACACTTTGTATTGTAGTAGTAATAATAATAGTAGTAGTAGTAGCAGTATGATAATAGTATGTAATAGAAATAGTATCATGTCATGACAAATCAGATGTTATTGTCCTAAGCTCCTTTGAGCCTTAAAATGTATACAAAATCAAACACTTTATATTGTAGTAGTAATAATAATAGTAGTAGTAGTAGTAGTAGTAGTAGTAGTAGTAGTAGTAGTAGTAGTAGTAGTAGTAGTAGTAGTAGTAGTAGTAGCAGTATGATACTAGTATGTAATAGAAATAGTATCATGTCATGACAAATCAGATGTTATTGTCCTAAGCTTCTTTGAGCCTTAAAATGTATACAAAATCAAACACTTTGTATTGTAGTAGCAATAATAATAATAGTAGTAGTAGTAGTAGTAGTAGTAGTAGTAGTAGTAGTAGTAGTAGTAGTAGTAGTAGTAGTAGTAGTAGTAGTAGTAGTAGTAGCAGTAGTATGATAATAGTATGTAATAGAAATATTATCATGTCATGACAAATCAGCAGACAGAGATATCAAATCAATTCAAGAGGTTTATTCGTCACATACCAGGGCATACATTTACATTTAGTCATTTAGCTGACGCTTTTATCCAAAGCGACTTACAAGTTCTGTACGACAAGCCATCAGGAAGGGCACAACTCTATCAGCTGAGTAATAATGTTCATCAAAGTGTTGAGTGCTACAGTGTATGTTGTGAAGGGCCAGATTAAACCGAATATATATATTTATTTATATATATATATTTAATTGTATTTGTATATTCTCTAATATTCCCTGATATCCCTTGTATATTCCTTGTACAATATGCATTGAATATCCATTCTAGCCTACTGAACATCCCATAATAGTCTCCATTCTACTATTGGTCGAGACCTTGGTGCCAGGCTGCCATACCCCTCAGACCCAGTTCAAACGTACCGCTCCACATGTACGAACAAGTCCTAGTTCCGCGTAGGAATTTGGCTACCGCACCACTAATGGGACTATTTGTTCATAGTGCGTATATATACTGCGCTACTAAAGTAGGACTTTCTTTTCAGTCCAGTTTCTTACCCTCCAATAGAGTCACAGACGTAAAGCCTCCCCGCGACGCCACGTGTGGGAGTAAGGCCAAGTTCGCCTACCATCGGTATTGAGACATCGTGTATATTAATATTTGAATAGTCATATTTGGCACTATATCGTCGAGTTGGACGTAGTCTATTAAGCTAATAATAGTCTGTTAATATATAGTGCTTCGTGCGGTGAGAATACTACCGTAGTCAGTACCCCATCGTTTCGGGCAGAGAACTGGCTGCTTACCCAGGGTGGTTGACCCTATGTGAAGCTGCACCCGAGGAGCCCCAGAGCCGACGAGCGAGTGGACCTGTATACCGGATTATTCTACCGACGACAGCCCGCCTTCCCAGGCACGGATTATGCTTTGAGTACTTTGATTATTCCATGGATAAAGACCCCCGACACTGCCGTGTGTTGGAACCCCCCCCCCCTGGAGAGGACGCAAGGTGAGGAGACGCTCTGCAAGACGAGGTCGCTTCACGTCTCTCCCCCGTGGACCGGAGAGAGCCGGCCCACAAAGAGTCCACCTGCTTTCATCTGTGGTCCAAGGATCGCCGGCGCATTGAACGGCACTACAGTGGGTTCACCTGGGATACCCTTGGCCGGACGAGGCAGCCGGATTCTACCCCCCCCCCCCCTCCTACTCCTGTCGGCTTACAAGCGACCGGATTAACCCCCTCTAGTGTATCTAGTATAATCATTAAAGTATCATTGCTGTTATTCCTTAACTATTCCAGGTCGTATATTTACCACCTGCGCCTTCAGAGATTGGACATTCTCTATTGATATACCGACGAATACTCTTTGCCATAAAAGTGCATACTATTTCAATTCATAAATGTAATTAAGTGATTAAGTGCTTATTCTACACACCATCGCTGTGTAGAAATAAAGACCTGTTTCTAATTCGTACATTTGTGTTGGATCCGTTTCATCTACGTGAGAGTGTTCATGATAATATATTTATGCCGTGTACTGGGTGGCCGAATATTAAGTACAAAGGTAGTGGTAGTAAGTATCATATCTAGTAATACAGTCAGGGAATTGTACCCCTCAGTTACAATTGGTCCTTCGAACCGGATGGTAATTAGTGTAATATTAATATAGTGTTATTAATATTGAAATGGCCTATGATGAACACTCCACGAAACGATCCTCCTAACCAACGCCCGCAGCGCGAACGACGGCTCCCTCAGTACTTAGAGGCTTACGCTGTCAGTCAACAACCTAGTCTTCTACTAACAGTAAACGCGGTAAAACTAGAAAGTAAAAGTATGTCTAACCCCAACGCCCAGACTACCCCGACCATAGAGGCCCCTACGGGCTCTAATGTAACTGACCAAGTTCACGGTGGGGACCAGTGGGAACCAGACATGACTTCACATCCCGCCAGTACTGAAGAAGTAGTCCCCGATGAGTCCCGGGAGGAATACAACGCTACCGAGAGAGAACTCGGCACGGAAGAAGACGGGGAGAGCACCGTGGAGATAGAACTCCAAGGCTCCGCAAGGAGTACCCCGAGGGAAGGCTCCCCTATACAACCGCCTTCTCCCAGCGAGGCAGAGAGGACCCTACAGCAGGCCTTCCTCATCAGCCTGAACGCCGCTGCTGAACGCGACCGACTGCAGATCCAGCAGCGAAGCGAACACGAGCAGATACGTCTAGAAATAAGACGCATTCAGATGGAAGAGAATGTGGCCCGAGAACGAGCCGGTGCTCAACGGGACGCAGCGCGCGACAGACAGCAGTTGCAACTAATAGAACAGCTGATCAGACGGACAACACCCTCTCCCTCCGCCAGAGGCTCCAGGAACTCGTCTAGACACACCTCCAGGGCGGCATCCCCTAGCCGAGTAAACAACCCTGAACTTGACCAACAGACGAGGTCTATACCCCCCACAGACCACCTCCCCCCACCGGTCCAAGCGAGACCTAGCAACCGGGAAGGAGCAGCATATCCTGTGGAGAGGCTAAACCAGAGACTACAAGCACTGGATGACCTAACTGAAGACGAAGAGGAAGAGGAGGAGAACCACGCCCGAAGACAGCACAGTACTCTACCGGACCAGGAGGCCCGGTACAGCCCAGGCTATACTCCCGCGGAGCTGCGCTACAGACCCCCGACTCTATACACGGGTGAGCACGACGCACGACCCGCACCGAGGAACAGCACCTGGACAAGCGGGCCATGGTACACTGCCGGTACCAGCCCATACCAAGGAGCGGGAGGAGACTCGCCTAGGAGGCCTCTCCCCCAACGCTCGCCGATGTATCCACAGTCAGCGTCATACATTGGCACGCCTATGGTACCCGACTTCACCCAAGAGAACCGGGCCCAGTATACAGAACTCTGCATGTGTCTGGAGACCATGTTGGTGGATGTATTGGATGAACGCCACAAATACGCCATCCTACTGAAGCACTTAAAGGTACCCCGCGCACATAATATAGCGCTCGCCTACGCGACTTCCACCACCCCATACACAGCAGCGCTGGTAGCATTGGACCAGAGGTATGGGCGCATATGGGATTACGTGATCCAGGAGATCCGACACATCGACCGCTTACCCCCAGCAATAGACAATCGAGCACTGGACGACCTGTCCATCAGAGTGCAGTCCCTGGTAGGGATGTTGGGAGCGCAAAGAGAGAAGGGGAGGCATGAACTTTACGCCAACTCAAATGTGGAAAGGATCCTGGAGAAGCTGCCGCCCGCTCGTCAGGAGCGCTTTAGGCGGCAGAGGGACCACAGAGACCCGAATGGCCCCGAACCGAACCTCCTCGATCTAGCAGACTTCCTGGCGAGAGAAGTCAGCAGCCTACGGCTAGATACATTCGGACGGAGCACCCCTGGCTCCAGAGAAGGAACCAGACGACTAAATGATGGAAGAAGATCGGTGACTGTGATGCACCAATCGGAGTCAGTACCGAGCAGCAGGAGCCACAGTACCCCCTCCAGAACGGAGAAGTGGAAGATAGTGTGCCCCTACTGTGAGAAAGAACACTGGCTAGCGCAATGTGACTCCTTCCCCAAGCTGAACGCGGAGGAAGCAGGTCAATGGATAAAGTCCAACAAGCGCTGTTTTCGCTGTGCGCGCTCACACATGGCAGCCGAATGCCGACCAAAGAAAAGGTGCACCAAGTGCGATGGAGCCCATCTGGACATACTTCACGACAGTAACAGACGGCGCCCTTCACCTGCACCATCCAGCCGCAAAGCGAGCGTCATGTACATCGATCCCGCCAGCAGCAGTGGAGCCCGAGTACTCCTAAAAGTAGTGCGTGTGACACTAAGCTACCAGAATAAAGTCCTGGACACTTACGCCGTCCTCGATGACGGGTCAGAGAAGACCCTGCTGCTCGCCTCCGCTGCGGCCCAGCTAGGGCTGCGGGGAAGCGAAACCCAAATGACAATTCGGACAATAAGACGAGATTTGAAGACGATAAAGGGCGAGAATGTCTCATTCTCTATCGCAGCAAGCGGCCAGCCTGAGCGACGGTACCAGATTGCAGACGCTTTCACCAGCCAAGAAATAGGACTGTCGCGGTACACATACCCCGTCGCCAAGCTGATGGAGAAATATGCACATCTGCGCAAGTTACCGATCCCGCTCATAGACAATGCTATGCCGACCCTGTTGATAGGCTCCGACCATGCAGACCTCATTGTCCCGATAGACCGGGTTCATACCGGACCCCGAGGCTGCCCTGCAGCAGTCGAGACCCGTTTGGGATGGACTCTCCAAGGCCCGCTCGCCAAATCTCTCAACCGAAGTACAGCCACTAGATGTCTCCACTCCCGAGTCACAGAGGGAGAAACCGCACTCCTGCAACACGTAGAGCGGCTATGGACCTTGGAACAAATGCCCTTTAAGAACGGAAAGAAAGACATTCGCTCTAAAGATGACATTTACGCAATTCACCTCCTCGAGACAGGGACCAAGAGAGTCCCGGTCAACGGCGTGTTGAGATACGCCACGCCACTCCTGCGGCGAGAAGGAATGCCTACTTTCCACGCCAAGACAGACGCCACAGAACGGTACCTGCTGAACACGGAGCGGCGCTTAGCCAAGAACCCCGCCCAAGAGAGTGTATACCGCGCTGAGATTGAGAAGCTCATCACAGCGGGACACGTCACAAAGATGGACATTAAAGAGGCTGACCAGACCACTGAATCGTGGTACGTGCCCCACCACAAGGTCCATCACAACGGTAAAGACCGCATAGTATTTAACTGCAGCTACCAGATCGGATCCCAAAATCTGAATAAAGAGTTACTGCCCGGTCCCACACTCGGCCCCTCCCTACTCGGCGTTCTACTCCGCTTCCGCCAGGAAAAGGTGGCCATCAGCGGGGACATTAAAGGAATGTTCCTGCAGGTGAGATTAGTAGAGGCGGACAAGCCCCTGTTACGGTTCCTATGGAGAGAGAAGCCAGGAGATGAGCACCCAGCCATCTACCAATGGGAAGTCCTCCCCTTCGGAACGACGTGCAGCCCCTGCTGTGCGACATTTGCACTACAGAAACATGTAGCAGAGGACCCAGCAGCGGACGAAGAGGTCCGACACAGCGTAAAGAACAGCTTCTACGTAGACAACTGTCTACAAAGCCTTTCAACCCAGGAAGAAGCCGAGGCTCTCCTGATTAAACTCCGCGCCTCATTGATCAAAGGCGGCTTTGATCTCAGGCAGTGGGCCAGCAGCGATCCGCAAGTACTGCGCAGCCTCTCCTCCGAGGACAAGGCAGCCAGCAGCGAGACCTGGATGGCTACAATCCCGGGAGAAGCCCAGGAGATGACCCTGGGATTGGTGTGGCGATTCAAAACAGATTCGCTTCACTACAGACACAAGCCCCTGACTACGGAGCAGGGAAGGCCGGCGGCGGCGCCGACCACCAGACGGAGTGTGTACACAACACTCGCCCGACAATATGACCCGCTAGGATGTATTCTACCGTACACCACCAGGGCAAAAATGATTGTACGAGCATTGTGGGACAAGGACCAGGGCTGGGACGACCCCATTCCCGCACACCTTGCATCCACCTGGAGAGAGTGGGAGATGTAGCTCCACTCACTCCCAGGCGTTAATATGCGCCGAAGCTACTTCCCACCCACGGTGAGGCCAGAGACATGTAAAATGGACTTACACGTCTTCAGTGACGCCTCAGAGGTCGCATACGGATCAGTAGCCTACTTGCGGGCCCAAGACCAGGGGGGAGAGATCTACACAGCATTTGTCCTCGCCCGCTCGAGAATAGCCCCACGCAAGCAACAATCTATCCCACGTCTAGAGCTCTGCGCAGCCCTAGCCGGAGCGCACCTAGCCACGCTCATCCAACGTGAGCTCACCATACCGGTGTCTAGAACAATCCTGTGGTCAGATTCCACGACGGTACTCGCCTGGATCAAATCGGACTCATGCAAGTACAAAGTCTTCGTGGGAGTCAGAGTCACCGAGATTCAAGACTTAACCGAAGAGTTAACCGGAGAAACAGAGTGGCGCTACGTTGATACAAAACAGAACCCAGCTGACGTCATCACCCGGGGGATGCCCCTGGATGACCTCACCCGTCGCAATGTCTACAGTGACGGCCCCGCATTCCTAAGACTCCCGGAAGGACAGTGGCCCATGCCTATCCCGAGGGAAGCAAGTCCAGAGGAGGTGGAAATTAAGAAGTCTGTGTTCTGTGGATTGAGCACCGTAGCCTCCACCGACCCTAACATAGACGATTGCACGTCCATAGAGAGTGCACAACAAAGAACATTCCTGCGGTACCACCCGGAGTGCAAGTCCCCCGCTGATATGTCAGCAGCTAACTACGAGGAAGCAGAATTGCTTCTACTGCAGCGAGCCCAGAGAGACTCGTTCCCCGATGAATTGGCCTGTCTACAGGGAGGAAAGCCCGTCCCATCCGACAGCAGATTAATTCACCTGGCCCCCGAGAGCGACGCTCACACCCTCATCAGAGTGGGTGGTCGCCTACGCAGAGCCCCCAATCTACCGGATGACATTAAATACCCGATCGTATTGAACAGCCGACACAAGGTCACAGAGCTGATTATAAGGAAATACGATGAGGATGTACATCACGCAGGAGCAGAAAGAGTCTTCGCGGAAATCAGACGTCGTTACTGGATCCTACAAGGAAGAGAGGCGGTACGACGCTTCCAGCGAACATGTCTAGACTGCCGCAAGTGGCGCGCGCAGCCCAGCATACCAAGGATGGCTGACCTTCCTCCATGTCGCCTCCGAATCGGTGACAAGCCATTCCACTCAACGGGTATGGACTGCTTTGGCCCGCTGCACATAAAGAAAGGAAGAGGAACCGAGAAGCGGTGGGGTATTGTATTCAAATGCATGACCACCAGAGCGATACACATCGAGCTTCTCCCGACCATGAGCACAGACTCATTCCTTATGGCCTTCCGTAGATTCACATCACGGAAAGGAAGACCGTCTACCCTATTGTCCGATCATGGGACAAACTTCAAAGGCGGCGAAAGAGAGTTGAGAGAGAGCTTCCAAGCTATGGGCCCAGAACTTAAGACCCACCTCGCTCCAGCACAGGTTGATTTCCAATTCAACCCCCCAAACGCACCCCACTTCGGTGGCACTTGGGAACGAGAAGTGCGCTCCATAAAGACAGCCCTGTACGCAGTACTTGGGGCCCAGACTGTGGCGGAAGAAGTCCTAATGACAGTCCTCACGGAGATTGAGGGAGTACTTAACTCGAAGCCCCTCGATATGTCTCCAGTGATGTGGCGGATATCGACCCAGTTACCCCCAACACACTCCTGATGGGGCGGCTAGATCCTGCATCACCACAGACAATGTACCGGCCTGAAGAAGCGAACGGCCGACGAATGTGGAGGTACAGCCAAGTATTAGCCGACAAGTTTTGGAACAGTTTCCTACTGCACTACCTACCGTCTCTACAGACCCGCCAGAAGTGGGTAAAGGAGAGAGACAATTTGACAGAAGGAACAGTCGTCATGATTATTGATCAATCACTGCCCAGAGCTATGTGGCCGGCCGGCCGCGTAAGCAAAGTGATCACCGGTGCCGACGGCAAGGTCCGAGCAGCTGAAGTGCTCGTCCAGGGTCGCACTTACACCCGTCCCGTGGCAAGGCTCATAGAACTGCCTCGACTCCCAGACACAATCGATGATGACCATGACCCTACAACCCTATGACTTTGTGAAGTTGACTGACCCCTACAGCAAACCCTTATGTGTAAATAGACAACGCGATTAATCTGTCTCTGTTTAACTGATTAGGTCTGGGACCTATTCAGGGGGTGGCTGTTGTGAAGGGCCAGATTAAACCGAATATATATATTTATTTATATATATATATTTAATTGTATTTGTATATTCTCTAATATTCCCTGATATCCCTTGTATATTCCTTGTACAATATGCATTGAATATCCATTCTAGCCTACTGAACATCCCATAATAGTCTCCATTCTACTATTGGTCGAGACCTTGGTGCCAGGCTGCCATACCCCTCAGACCCAGTTCAAACGTACCGCTCCACATGTACGAACAAGTCCTAGTTCCGCGTAGGAATTTGGCTACCGCACCACTAATGGGACTATTTGTTCATAGTGCGTATATATACTGCGCTACTAAAGTAGGACTTTCTTTTCAGTCCAGTTTCTTACCCTCCAATAGAGTCACAGACGTAAAGCCTCCCCGCGACGCCACGTGTGGGAGTAAGGCCAAGTTCGCCTACCATCGGTATTGAGACATCGTGTATATTAATATTTGAATAGTCATATTTGGCACTATATCGTCGAGTTGGACGTAGTCTATTAAGCTAATAATAGTCTGTTAATATATAGTGCTTCGTGCGGTGAGAATACTACCGTAGTCAGTACCCCATCGTTTCGGGCAGAGAACTGGCTGCTTACCCAGGGTGGTTGACCCTATGTGAAGCTGCACCCGAGGAGCCCCAGAGCCGACGAGCGAGTGGACCTGTATACCGGATTATTCTACCGACGACAGCCCGCCTTCCCAGGCACGGATTATGCTTTGAGTACTTTGATTATTCCATGGATAAAGACCCCCGACACTGCCGTGTGTTGGAACCCCCCCCCCTGGAGAGGACGCAAGGTGAGGAGACGCTCTGCAAGACGAGGTCGCTTCACGTCTCTCCCCCGTGGACCGGAGAGAGCCGGCCCACAAAGAGTCCACCTGCTTTCATCTGTGGTCCAAGGATCGCCGGCGCATTGAACGGCACTACAGTGGGTTCACCTGGGATACCCTTGGCCGGACGAGGCAGCCGGATTCTACCCCCCCCCCCCTCCTACTTCTGTCGGCTTACAAGCGACCGGATTAACCCCCTCTAGTGTATCTAGTATAATCATTAAAGTATCATTGCTGTTATTCCTTAACTATTCCAGGTCGTATATTTACCACCTGCGCCTTCAGAGATTGGACATTCTCTATTGATATACCGACGAATACTCTTTGCCATAAAAGTGCATACTATTTCAATTCATAAATGTAATTAAGTGATTAAGTGCTTATTCTACACACCATCGCTGTGTAGAAATAAAGACCTGTTTCTAATTCGTACATTTGTGTTGGATCCGTTTCATCTACGTGAGAGTGTTCATGATAATATATTTATGCCGTGTACTGGGTGGCCGAATATTAAGTACAAAGGTAGTGGTAGTAAGTATCATATCTAGTAATACAGTCAGGGAATTGTACCCCTCAGTTACAGTGTAGGTTAGTTTATTAGGACAAGTGCATGACAGTATGGTTAGTTAGGGTGAAATGCGGGTGGTCATGCCCGCATCGATTGTGCAATAATACTAATAATAAAATAGACGTAAAAAACAGGTAATAAGAAGTCATAAGATGTGCATGATAAAAATATACATGCTAATACAATATACAGTTTCAACTCTGTCATTATGCTATACTTACTATAATCTAAACTATACTATACAAGAACCACATCGGTGAAATGTGGTTGGCCATGCCCGCTACGATTGTGCAATAAAACAATAGTAATAGTAATAATAATAAAAATATAATGTACATGTACCGGTACACAACAATACAATTCTTCTATGTCCCTATGCTATACTTGCGGTTACTAACTATACTATGCAACAATCACAACAAGTTATTTTCTTAAAGTGTCTTTTTCAAAGTGACCTATGGTGCGTTTGTGTGTGTGTCTCTCTGTTCTTGTTGCGTGTATATACGGAATGCTCTCTACATCCATGTGTCTTCTCCATGTGACCATGTGGTATATCTAACATCGTACAGTCTTGTTCTGAGGTGCTCTAGGCGTTGGGAGCGGGCATGTGATGTATTTTGCGGCATCAGAACAGTATTGTCTTATCTCCTTAAAAATATATTCCTGCCTGTCGTTGTCTAGTCCAGGTGAGGGTAGCACTGGAAAATCGGAGATGGTTGGGTAGCGGTCAAGGTAGTACAATTACATCTATTTTGACCTAACTCAGACCGTCACCGTGGTCTTCACATTGAATGATGGCATCTTTCTACCTATCCTTGAGAACAAGGTCATGTCAACAAGGTCATGTGACTGCCTCACCCCTCACAGGAAGAGTACCCGGAAGTATTCTCGGCTCATCCGGGACCAAGTAAGAACCATGGTTTTTCTTGGGACACTGTGATCAATCCGTCACTTCTGTGCGGGTGCCTTGTGTATCTGAGGACACCTTTATTTAACCAGGCAGGTCAATTAAGAACAAATCACAGAGGTAAGCAGGGGTGCAGTCGTGCACACACGCGGTTACACAGCGTGTTATTAGTAGTCACTCAGGGCAGAAGTGCGCGCAATGATAAGTACCCGGCCGTTGTAGAAAGCTACCCGGCCGGCGGCCGGCACTTCTCACCTAGACTTTGCATAATAATAGGAACCTACGAGAAGGTGGGGGGCTGCTTGATCTCCATTGTTATGCATAATAATGATCTGTTCTGTGCGCAACTGAGGGAACATGTATGCGCGTGCGCGGGAGCGCGCGTGCACGTGGCGTGTAACAAGTTCCCATATTACGACTGCACCACTGGAGGTAAGGGAAATAATTAAATCAAACAAACAACAAAATACAATTATATGGTATGTATATGTAACCCAGGTTTCAGATTCATAACTATTTAGTTATAGGAACATAAATAGTTAATGCCATTGAATAAGAACATAAATAGTTAATGCTATTTCACTGTATACCTTTATTTTTTTTTATTCAGCTTATGGCGACCGGAGTCCCGCGGCGATTTAGGCCTCAGAGGACAGAGGATTGTAACCAAACCGATGTACTTTCTAAGAGCTTTATATATCATTTATATTATTGCTATCTGTCCATTCTCATTGTCACTTGAGTGCATAAACCGTGCCTTCAGAATGGCTTAAAGAAAAAAAAATCCATCGGTTGGTTGTCATTTTATAGCGTCGTGAATATAAGGTATATCGCGCTTTTCGTCTAGGCTTTTCTGCAGGAGGCTGCAAAAAAGGCTAAACGTTGGCGCCGTTATATCAAACGCCATTTCTGCTGTATATATACGAATGAAATAAAACAAACTGCGTAGCATCCGGACTATTACAGAGCATCTATGGATGAAATGGGGGCGGCGGGGTACGCCGATCAGTATTATTGATTAGCAATAGAGTGTGTGTTCCGGTAGCCAATGTCAGTAGTCTATCACGTTAGGGTATAAAACAATGTCCAATCCAGCTGTAATTTGGGGTAATAATATCCTACCGTCAGGCCATGTGATCGCCGGCAGCATTTCCTCACCAGTCATCGGATTCTGGTAGATCGATATGCACATTGGCTAATCATAAATCCCATTATTCCACGCTGAAAAAAACGTTCGGCAAGCTGATCAAAGATGGAGGGTCTTCGTTTGGAATCAAGGCTCTATGATCCGCCCACAGGACTGTAAAAGCATTTTTTTTAAATCCCCTCAATGATACTGCAGTGGAGCGATGGCGCCCCTAAGCGGATCTGGCCGGTACTGCATGTTTAGAAAATCAAATATGTGGAAAGATCCTGCTAGTGGATCGGGGACCTAATAAGCGTTATAAATATGGAATAAAACATGCATGGACCACAACGCATGGAATCGAAACACGTACAGTATACTCGTGAACGGACGCCATAGTGTTAAAGTAGCTTAGTGATAATGTTATGATGTGGAAGAATAAGCAGGTCAGAAAACAAGTGTTATGCAACTCAGTTTAAAAACAAACAAAATGAATTATACTTAATGCAAAAATAACTGCTTAAAGGTAAATTTCAACATTTCACAAGGAGTTGTTGGAAGTGTATTTCTTCACTTGACAGAGCTAGGCTAGCTGCTCCCTTCTGCTTCCAGTCCTTGTGCTAAGCTAGGCTAGCATGCACCTGGTCCTCACACTGGGGTTACTGGACACACTGAGATGAAGCTGATATCTTCTTGTCTGAGTCTAGGGAAGATGGCAAATAAGTGTAGTTCTCAAAATGATTGTTGAGTGTTTAGGTGGTTAGGGCACGTTGCCCGTGAATCAGTTGGGATTAATTCCACTAACAAATTAGACACATTGCAGGGAGGAACTGTTAACTTGAAGTGCTACTTCTTGTCCACAGGAAATAAATAACGACTTGAGTTAAGTTAAAGTAAGACAGATCATTGTATTCCCCCACCACTAATAATAACTCACTGTAGAGTAGAATTGATGAACGTGGCTTTCTTTGCTCTCTGGTTCAATATGTAGCAACATGGGGCCTTGTTGATAGTCAAGTCGACCATTAAATCTGTCTCTGCCTGTTGTAAGATTTGCCCTGGCAGTGAGCCTGTGATTTATATATCGTAATTCCAAAGACAACAATGATGGATGTACTGGTCCGAGTTGTAATAGATCACGTTAGGCCAGGCTGTACAGGTTTGAGAGAAAAGATCCGGTTGAATTCACTTTCACTAGAGGCCTTTCATAGAATGGTAAATGGACTGCATTAATCTCTTAAGCCCTAACCATATTTTATGAAAATCTGCCTATGTATTTTTAGGCGGATTTTCAGAAAATAGGGCTTAACAGGTTAAAGGTGTATTTATTAATGTTCTGCAGTGTTAAATGTTTATATAATAATGCTCTGCAGTGTTAAAGGTATATTTATTAACACTATGATCACCGTGGACGAGTTAAGACGTCATTCCTAGCCATGCTCATTCTGCCGAAGACGCCGTAACTCGTCTTTGATATCAATATTTCAAAAAACTGTGATCGAAATCATATTTCCCCTCCGGAGCCCTGAGACACACTGCAAAGCTCCACTCAACTCTCTAGCGGTTCAAGAGCGCCATCTGGTGGCCGATCGGCAGATCGCCAACCGGAAATGACCCTTTGAACCGGTAGTGCTCATCCATATGTGGTCCGGGCACTCGCTATTGTTAGAGAGATTCCGTCTTGATACAGTGAACATCGATCGGTGCAAATAACTCGAAAAAACAACATGATTTGGACGTATATACTATTATACAACCTGGAAATGGATCGGGCATTTCTCCATCCCATAATAGAAAAAATTCTGTTCCACGCTCATCTGCCAGCGGCGCGAGGAAGCCACGGTAAGATTCAGCGTTATATTCTAACGTGTTCCATATAAACTGCTATGATGAACATATGACCCACTCTGGATGAATCATCTAACGCTGCCCACGGAATTATAAACGATCCCCCGCCCATCCGGTCATCATCAGATGATATGTAGTAACTCCTAGAAGCACATCCAGTTGAAATCTTTTATCTCGCACAGATTCCTACCAAACTGTATTTGATCATCAATATAATGCATTTAGGGCTATAAATCACGTTCTGAAGAAAGCTGCAGAAAACGATAAAAACATACTTATACTTTAGACCATATTTTAGTATGAATATGTGAATGAAAAAGTTTAACGTTGCTACACCCTGAACAATACATATAGGACATTGAATGTGCCATAATAATGGCAATTTAGCAATAGAATTTAAAAAGTTATAGCCCTGCAAAGAAGGGGAACTTCTCCATAGACAAATAGAGATGGCGAGGGATGGTAAATTATGAATTTAACCCATGGCGATCAAAGTGTTAATGTTCTGCAGTGTTAAATGTTTATATATTAATGTTCTGCAGTGTTAAAGGTGTATTTATTTATGTTCTGCAGTGTTAAATGTTTATATATTAAAGGTCCCCTATCTTATAAATGGCATTTTCCAGTGGTTTGCATTGTTTTCTAGCAATGTGGGGTTGTACTGATGTCTGATCTGCGTAACCTCAGCTCCTTCTGTGGTTGTAGCCACTGCCCACAATCTACAATTTGAGGAAGTTAGCGATCTCTCCTCAGCTCTCCCCCTGCTTTTTACACACACTCGCAACTCGAGCACACATGCACACACACGCGTCGTGGTTTCCCTGTCAGACAGCACTTCCCCAAAAGAGAGAGAGAGAGAGAGGGAGAGACAAATAGAGAGAGGGAGAGAGAGAGAGAGGCTCATACGGTGCGAGTCTAGGAGCGATCTCCTCAGCTCTCTCCCCCTGCTTTTTACACACACTCAAGCACACATGCACACACGCGCGTTGCACGTTCTGTGCTCTCGTCTCTCTGTCTGTCTCTCTCTCTCCCTCTCTCTATCTGTCTCTACCTCTCTATCTCTCTCTCTCTCTCCCCCAAAGGTATCTGCCAGTGCAAGTGGGTGACTGTCACTCAAAGCACATTGAGAGTATAGCGGAGCCCAGCCAAAAACAGCTTGGATTTTGTAAGGGGAGAAAGTGGTGCACCAAAGTAAGTGATTAAAATTACAAAAGAAAAATGAATTTTATTGAAAAAAACCTTACAGATGTGTTCCATAGACTCACAGGAATAGTGTAAACTTGCCCAAATAGTGAAAGAAATAGCTAAATAGTTCCCCTTTAATGTTCTTTTTTTGTATTTTATTTTTTTATTATTTTTTAAACAAACACATAAACAAACATGACAACACACAATAGGATATACAAATACACATATGCTCCAGCTCGTACCCCCCTCTCCCGGACCCCCCATTGGATAATCCAACCATTATAATTTGTTCCTAACCAGACACTACCATTATATGCTGGCTTTTATTCTCTCCACCACTTCTAACCACATTGCCATTTTGGATTCATTGAGACCCAAAATTCTAGCTGTTGATATTTCTTGATAAATCACATCGAGATATGTAAGAATCCAGACCTTACGGCACATTTTTTCCGGTTGAAACCATCGTGATGCTATCAGCTTTTTAGCCACTGTGATACCGGATAAAACCAATCTCTTTAGCTGTGGAGGTACTGCATGCTCAAAGACATCATTCATTTAATGTTCTGCAGTGGGGGAAAAAACAACAACTTTAAACTAATTTTAAACTATTTTAAACTCCAGGTTAACCTAAATTGTATTTTCAGACGAATGTCCGGTATAACTCTTATCTCACTCCCTCAAGGAGAACGTGATAGAATCTGTGATACTCCCCTTCTTTTCGGTTTCCTCTCCACCTCATCCACAGTAATGAGAGATGATGTGTGTAATGGCCGTCACTTATCTCCATAATTTGCCTTTGCATTATTGAAACAGGGGCATGCTGACAGACCATTATTTCTGGAGCATCTCCAAGGCAGGCATGGTCTTGCTCACACCAGCGGGGGAATATGAGGAACAGGGGGGGTGGGCTTGATGAGGGTGGCAGCCGGGATGACCTAGAGCAGTGGCTCTCTTGTCTTCTTCATCTATTTCATAACATTGTTGGGGGGGGAGGACAGTGGCTCAGGAGGTAGAGCAGTCATCTGGTAATCAATTCCCTCTCCTCCCGGGCACCGTGTCGAAGTGTCCTTGAGCAAGACACTTAACCCCTAATTGCTCCCGATGAGCAGGTTGGCACCTACAGTAGCATGGTTGCCTCCGCTGTTGATGTGTGAGTGAATGGGTGAATGTGAGGAACGAAATTGTAAAGCGCTTTGGATAAAAGCCCTATATAAATGCACCATTTAAAAAAAGGTACATCCACAGAGCCTTTATAAAAGTGCAGAGTAAAAGTATTGCTTTTCCCCAAAAAATATGATTGATTAATGAAATATAAAAATCTCAGTCACCAACCAGAAATATACAGCCCGGCAATTGGTTCATATAACGGGAGCTGTCTGAATACCTGACTGCAGTGCATTGCCTTTTAGTATTCATTGTAGACTGTGAATAAATAGAATGTGTTTATGTGATGGTGTTATGTTCTTTGAGTGCATGTGCAAGTATGTGTATGTGTGTGTGAATAAGTGTGTTTTCAGTGAGAGCTTGCTTATTTGTTTTATGTACCAATAGGGAACAGTGTTTTCAGTGACTACTTGTGTGTGTGTCTGTATGCTTACTGGCAATCAAACCATCTTGTATCACCCTCAGAGGACCTGATGTTTGTGTCTGGGTGTTAAACAGATGACAGCAGTAAATAATCTTCCTTCAGCTCACCAAGGGAAGATTTGGGAACACGCATAATGTGAACCGAGCTACTGATTATTGGCCATTTTCTCAAAATGACATATTATTACCTTTATGCCTTTTTTTGTTTTAAGTGCCACCAAATTTGACATAATGCTTGCTAACACTAACACATAATAGCTGGTAATGCACAGAAGCTACCCTTCTGTCTTTGGACCATCAAATGAATACAGTGCTACCAGTGTTGTAGTACTCGAATCCAGAACTCTGACTCAAGTCAGAGTCAGACCTCGTGACTCGACTTGGACTTGAGCACTGATGATACTGACTTGGACTCAACCATTGATTGCATTCAGACTCGGAAGGTGCAGACGAGGACTTGTTAACAGGTGGGTGCCCGGGAATGGGCCGGCATGCCCGTGCGCGGAACGCATGAAAGTCACGGTACTTTGTGAGCGTCTAGCTAGTGAAAGACCCATGGAGCAGGTTCTACCCGTCATGCAATCATCAATAGACTGCACAACAAGAATTTGTGTGTTTACCTTTCCTCTCAACATATCCACTTTAGCAACAAGGTAATCCGCAAAATGATTTGCCAATTTGTCTGATTTGTTAGTATGTGCACATCAACATAACATTAGATGTTAGAGCTGAGACAGATGTTCCAAGCAGCGTAATATTCCATGTATTCTTTGAATCATTTTTACAATCTTTGAATGCATTCTTGTCAAATAAAGCATTTTTGTTTCAATTTACTTTACTTTAAGTGCATAATTACAGAGCTTTTTATATTTCTGCCAATCTGAATCCAATTTAGAATTTGATGCAACAACCTATGCCTTGTTTCTTTCCATAAAAGCCTTGCTTAACTCATCATCAATCCAGGGGGCTGGACATGCCTTCACAGTCCTTTTCCTCACTGGAGCATGATGCTCCATCACTTCTGTTAAGAGTTGAGTAAGACATTCAGTGGCATGATCCAAATTATCCTCCAGATACACCAATTCCCAAGGAACTGCTGCCAAATCCTTCAGAAACTATTGATTACACATTGATTAGAATGTTTAAAACATCTCTTAACAACAATGCAGTGGTCTCTTGGGAACTATAATCCTTCAGAACACTGCATTGGTAAACTGCCAATGATCAAATCAATACATGCTTAAATGTTCTCATTGTTTCTGGTGGAAAAGTGCACACTTGTAACCGTTTGTTTTAAGTTACAGGTTACAGTTACAAACCTTGACAATTCTATTCTATTTGTATTATTTGTATCACTCCAATTAATATCGAAGTTACCCAATAGTGGTACCTTCATATGTTATGCTGTTGCTTTATCTATGATGCTAAACAGATCTTGAATTGGGAGGTCTGTAAACACATCCAATAAGCATTGGTAACTGTTATACAACGGCATGCACATTTTTCGATTCTGATTGGCTGAAACAGTCCATTTACACGTATGTATAGGGACCATTCTACGGTCCTGGTCCCAGGACCCGCCCACAACCGAATCACATCACTCCGCCAGGATCACTCCGTCGGCAAAAACAAGATGATGGACAATAATCTTTAACAAATAGATATGTTGATAGCGTCATAACGACTAAATATAAAGCGATTCTGTCAAGGCGAATGTCTTAGTCCTTTAAACAATGTTGGATGATGTAATTGATGGGTCATGAGTCATTTTAGAACAAAAGAAAAATCGCAGATTGATTGATTGATTATTTGCAATTTTATTTTAAATTTCTACTTCCTTCTCCCTGACTGCAGCGTTCACTCTCACACTGTCCGACGCTGGCGTACCCACCCACCCACCCCCACACAAACACACACACACACACACACACACACACACACACACACACACACACACACACACACACACACACACACACACTCCTGTCTGCAACAGCGGGGGAGTCAGACTGAGAGAGAAGCAGCGCTGTTTTAAGTGAGCATGGTCTATTGAATCAATCAATCAATCAATCATTCCAATAACCACTAACTTCATAATTAAAAACTAAAGAAAAGTTGGATATGTTAGTTGGTTGGATGTCTTAGTTGAAAGGCAGTTGGATGTGTTAGTTGGTTCGATGTCTTAGTTGAAAGGCAGTTGGATGTGTTAGTTGGTTGGATGCCTTAGTTGAAAGGCAGTTCCAATAACACACAGTTGGATGTGTTAGTTGGTTGGATGCACTTCAAGCTGCTTCCAATAACACACAGTTGGATGTGTTAGTTGGTTGGATGCACTTCCGAATTGCTTCCACATGGAGGCAACTTGTCTTTTTTGTAGTTGTGAGAACTACTTTTTCTGGCGGATGGTTTTTTCAATAAATCTTCGATTAATGTGTGTTTATTGTATAGCAATAAGGTTGGATGAATGTGGCAGTTGTATAAAAGCATTACACCACTTGCAGTCGTGATTTGTGAACAATAAACCATGCCTAGGGGGGTCTAACGACCACCCCTAGGCATGGTTTATTGTTCACAAACCACTCCTGCGCGTGATGTAATGCTTAAATATGGCAGCTGTATTTGTATCCATATTAATTCTACTTGACCAGCACTAAGGTTGTCTCTCTTTAGAAGGCAAATATGCTTTTGAATATACAGTAAAAAGCCATTCCTCCGCCATACCTGTTCCTATCCCTTATCACATTCAATCCCTCAAGGTGAATCTGTCCATCATTAATTGTGTCATCCAAATGCGTTTCAGTTATGGCTAAAATATGCACATTATCATATATCATTAAATCAGAAACCTTGTGAATTGTATTATGCAAGCTGCAAACAGTAACATTTGCTAAATGCAATCCTTTCGTTGGAAATTACATCAATTGAGCAAACCTGTTTCCTACTTGGTTTTGACATATTACAGAAAACAAAGCCATGAGTCCAGGGATTGACAACCCATCAGACCAACACAGATCTAAAATAACCATTGAGTAACCTTGAGTCCCTATACAACTGATCAACAATCAATGAGGTATGGGCATTCTGTATTGGGTGCATAATTGGATATAGGATTTTCCTTCTTGCATTTATTTCAGGAGGAAATTGATCGTTCGTTCCAAAGGATGTATTCCTGACCTCCCTGCCCTTGCTTTTAACAAGGTCTCTTTTTTTATAATGTTCAAATCGAGCCACAATGGCTCTTGGCCTACTCTCAGAAACCGTTCCCATTCTGTGAACGTGAGACAAAGTGATGTGCTTAGTTGTTTCTGGTGTCATTTTTAACTGTTGAGTCATAAATTGCCACACAGCAGATTCACAGTCTGTGTTAGTATCCTCTGGGATTCCAGAGAACACAGCACTGTCTCTTGTGGAGCGGCGTTGGAGGCCCAGCAATGTTTCTCTCCACAGTTTGCATTGAGCGTTTTAGGACCACATTCTCAGACACCAAACCCATTTGCATCTGACTGTATTCTAGCCTCACCCTGAGCTCACCCAATTCCTCTCTCATGACATCCAAAATCTCAAACGTTGCAAGCCTTTTATCAATGGATTGCAGTAGAGCAACTTCTAGCTCCATTGTTGGCTCACTCCCATCACTGTCAGAAAACCATGCTCTTTTGCCTGGTAAGGATCTGGAATCAGCATTGATATCTTTTAGGATCTGCTTCTTGTCCTTGGTCAGGGAGGTAACCAAGAACCCTGATAGAGCTCCAGTGTTCCTCTGTGGAGATCGGAGAACCTTCCAGAAGGACAACCATCTCTGCAGCACTCCACCAATCCGGCCTTTATAGTAGAGTGGCCAGGTGGAAGCGACTCCTCAGTAAAAGGCACATGACAGCCTGCTTGGAATTTGCCAAAAGGCACCTAAATAACTCTCAGACCATGAGAAATAAAATTTTCTGGTCTGATGAAACTAAGATTGAACCTTTTGGCCTGAATGCCAACCGTCATGTCTGGAGGAGACCAGGCACCACTCATCACCTGGCCAATATCATCCCTACAGTGAAGCATAGTGGTGGCAGCACCTACAGTGAGACTAGCTCTCTCCTCCTTGCAAGGAACATGATCCTTGCCATGAAGTCCTGTCTGTCTTGTCCAGGAGATGGGGTGAGTCCGATCCGTGTTGACTCGTATAACATTGATAATAATAATGATTGTTCAAATATCCATGTCATTATAAATAATAGACCTACAAGCCATAACTTCGGGATAGTCACTAATCGTCAGAGTAGCCTAGTAGCCTAATGGTTCGGACTACAAATTGTATACAGTAGCTACTATCTCTAACTTAGGCACAGTCCCCATAAAATCCTATGTTGCTACACCTTCTAAATTGCCAATTATTTCACCTGAATCCACAGTCAGTCTGAATTCCACTTTAAATATGGGTTGTATACATTTAAATGTGAGTATATTGCAACATCAAAATAAAAAATTAGAGCAGTTAAAGATCCTGATCTCTCAAACAGATCCAGATGTCATAGTAATAACAGAATCATGGTTAAGAAAATCTGATGATGACTCCTCCATTGCACTAAGCCATGCCGCTATGTATTAAAATAGATAGAGCTGGAAGGGGGGGTGGGGTGGTCATGTATATGAAAACTTGTTTTTCTGTTACCATTCTACATGCAATCACTATTGTCAAATGTTGTGAAATGCTTGTTTTAAAAATTTACTTCACACAATTAAAAAATTTACTTCACACAAGAAAAATCACTAATTGTCATTGGAGTGTATAGAACGCCATCGGCTGATGCTATCTCTGTTGATAAAATAGCAAATGTTTTATCTCTGTATCCTGATACTGAAATGCTCATAATGGGTGACTTTAATTTAGATTGACTGTAGTAATTCTGGGTATCTCAAGGAGGTTAGTGAAAACCTAAACCTATCCCAATTGGTTACTGAACCAACTAGGCCAAACCCAAAAAATCACTCAAAATCTACTTTAATTGATTATATTTTTTAGATTAGATAGATTAGACATAATCATTGCTAGTGGTGTTTTTGACTTAGGAATCAGTGACCATTGCCCAATAGCCTGCATCAGGAACACTATAAGCTAAAGAAAACAAAATCACACAATATTATAAAAAATAAATCTAAAACATTTCAGTGATCAAGCTTTCCTATTTGATGTAAAGTAAATGGCTGCTTTTTTATATAGCGCTTTTATCCAAAGCGCTTTACAATTTGTTACTCACATGTTCATTCATTCATTGGCCAGGTGATTCATTCATCTACTCAACTGTGACATCTCATTATACTTCTGAAATTCCGGATGTAAAATTGGCCTTAGATTTCTTCATTCAAACTCTCCTATTAATCATTAATAAACACTCACCATTCAAGAAATTCTGAGTGAAGGATATAGGTCAACACCTGTGCTATTAATGGTTGCTATCAAAGAAAGGAATAGAGCCTGGGCTCTAGCCAGATGCTCTGGGGATCGATCCCATTGGTTATCTTTTAGACAGATTAGAAACAAATGTACATCAGCTGTCAATAATGCTAAATCAAGCTATTATTTAGATTGAATCACAAGTTAGACCCAACAAAATGTTGGAAAGCAGTACATTCTAGTAAAACCAGGCTAACATGTCTTCAACAGCCATTTTCCCCAAGCTGTACATTTGTTTAATGAAGTAGACTGTGAGCATTCTGTGAAGGGCCTCCTCCTGGTGACTGCTATGAGCAGAATGAAGGGCCTGCCACTACATTTCTCTTTGAGCCTCTTACTCCTAATTAGGGCTGACCTCGACTAGTCGAATAGTCAACTAATTGATCGAAAGGAGCCTTAGTCGACTGCCAACCTCTTAGTCTAATGCAAAAAAGATTATATTTATAATATATATATTTTTTGTATCATTCTTTCCAAAAGCAAAGAGGCCTAGAAGCATGGCTAACGCTAATTTGCGCGCATACCAGCGAGGCTAACTGCCTAAGAAAACGGGGACATGGCACTGAAAGAGGATTTCACACACTAGACAAATATCAAGATGTATCCATCAGTGGACCAATTGCATGCTTTCGCAGAGGATAAGAAGCCTTCAGTCATTAACACATTGGTTGCCATCGATGAATGACGAATTATCACTTGGTTGCCACCACTCTAATCAATGAGAGGACGAGCACATTTGCGAACGCTTAAACTATATCTTAAATTATGGCTATGTGTCTAATACGCCCGTCGCTTATCAATGACTTGCTTGCAGTCAACATGTACGAAACGGATTGTTTTTTCATCAGTACATTTCCGTTTTATATCGTTTTGAATACGAGTATAGTTTTGGACATTTCTAGAAAGAAAAAAAGATTCTGCAGTAATAGCCATTTACTGGAATACACACAACACGTTGTCATTTTCCGGCTGATTTATAAATCGTTTTCAAATGAACGCTAGATTATTGATAGTATATGTGTACTTATGCACGCTAGAGAAGCGGGCTGAAAATCGATTATCTATGCCGTGCCTGGCGCTAACGTTACGCACACACTGTACACACACAGGAGACACGTTGTGAACGCTGTGAAAAAAAACTCTGATTAACCCAATACTGGTCAAATAAAGTCCTTACCTCAGATCAGATGTTCTGCAAAAAGATTAATCCAATTCCTGAAAGCCATTCCAAATATCGATCGTGTTTATTGACCCAACGTTATACCTCGAAACACATAATCAACGCTTCTGCCAGTGCCCTCAGTGGATGCAATAGTCTCAGGTTACATGCCTCAGAAGTAAAATGTGGAGCCCGGAGTTTTTTTTTCTGATGCATTCGACTCCATTCCAATGGGTGCAATACCATCCGTGAGACGATAGGGGGCGGTATTTGCCCTTTTCGAGGTCAGAGCCATTCCCAATGATAACGTGAGGCTGGATGGATGAACAATTAATGGATATTGCTAATAAAAGAAATAACGATTAAATAACGTTGGCACCCAATGTGTTAAGCACCCCCCACAGCCCAAATGGAATGCCCCCCCCCCCCCCCCCCAAAAAAATCTACAAATGTAGTAGGGGGTAGTCGACTATCGGAAAATGTTGGCAACATGAATTTAATGCTCTGCAAGATGAGCGTATAGGCCTTAGTAGGAAATGCAAACTAAACTAAATTCATGATGTTCCCTCGTGAATGTGTCTGACATAGAAAGGGTAACTGAATATAAATATCTTGGAATCTGGCTTAAATATCATATAGACAACCTTGCCAGTAAATTGAGGCAGAAAATTGGTTTCCTGTACAGGAATATATCTAGTTTACCAATGGTGTGTAGAAAGAGGGTTATTGAAGCAGTCTTTCTATCTGTCTTGGACTATGGTAATGTAATTTACAGAAATGCTGCATCTTCGACTCTTAAACCACTAGATTCTGCTTATCATTCTGCTCTTAGATGTATCACTGGTGACAGATATGATACACACCACTGCATCTTATATGATAAAGTTGGTTGGTCTTCTCTGGCAGATAGGCAAAATCAACACTGGTATTTATTTATCCTTAATGCCATTAATGGGAAATTACCTCCTTATCTCACATCACTACTAGTTTGGAACTCTAGACCCTATATGACACACTCAAATGATTGGCTTACACTCGAGACTCCCGATATAGAGACTAAACTTGGAAAATCAGCCTTTCATTATAGTGCCCCTAGTATACATGGAACTCTCTTCATCTCTCGCTGAAGATAAAACTACCTATAACTTCCCAGGGGAAGTTTAGAGGCTTACTTGCAGGCCTGCCTGCAACAGTCTGTAACTGTTTTTGACATAGCCTGCTTATATTAGTTAAAAACAGTATATAGTCTTAGGGCTTGTGTCCATAGCGGACGTTTTTTTCAAGGCGGACCACTTTGAAAAAAAGGGGAAAAAAGCTCAGAGCGTTTTCCTGGGTCTCGCGACTGCCGCGGCTCCGCCCCTTCCTCGATGTTGATTACCTTGAACTAGTTTCAACGTTATGCGCTGGGAGCGCTCCGCCCAAAAACGCCGCCGCCGAGAGCTCATAAACGCGAGGCGTGGCGCTGGGAAGAGGAGCGCGCCTGTCGCGCCTGTAGCATAGAAATGAATGACAGGAAGGAGCTGACAACTCATAAAACGTCCGCTATTGACACAAGCCCTTACAGGTGTTTCACGGATTGGTTTTTGTTGTATCTTCATCTGGGATACAGTTTCCGGTGGGGCGTGTTGTGGTTGGAGGGGGACGTGGGCAGTTTGAGTGTACTTGGATTGTTTGCTGGGTACAGTGATTGAACCACCATTGTGGCATTGTGCGTGGGGGTGTCGTTTCTGTGGGCTACTTTATTGCCTCTGATCCTGGTGGCCTTGCCGTTGCGTCGGGATCGGTGGGTTCTATGTTTTTGCTTTCGGATTCTACGGGGGAGGGGGGGTCGTGTGCTACATTGCCTGTGGCTGTGCCGCAGCCCTAACAGATGGACATGGTGGTGGTTGGATGGGGGGGGCATGTGGCGTTGTGGGTGGTCTGGGATGGCACTCGGATCTTTGGGACGGTTTGGGGTGCTGTGGGGGTTGTGGTGGATTCTTCATGTGGATTTGGGTGAGTTCAGTGGTGGGGACTGGCCGGGGTCCGTCGGGGCGTATGCGGAAGGCTGGTGTTCGGCTATGGGGGAGGTCTGGAGGGGGGGTTTGGTTGGAGCCTATGGCGCCCATGGCTTCGGCTGGGCCTTTCCCAGGGCTTTGCTGGAGTTGGTTGCTGATCTGTTGCGTGTGCTTCGATGGATTTTGGTTGGTTTTCATCGTTGGGCTTCTGCTGTGTTTCAGTGTGTCCCAGGTTGTCCCGGGAGTCCCGGTGTCATCTCGGACCGTCCGTGGTGCTGCATGTCTTCTCATTTGACCGCTGTTGTATCTGTCTGCTTGAGTGTTTGGAGTCGCTGCCTTGCTTCTGCTCCTTTGGTGTGGCTGCGCATGACCTGTTATTCCTCTGTGGAGTTTGGGGGTGGGGGCGTGGGGTTCGCTGGTTTCCTCATGGTAGCGAGGTTGCCAAGACCAGGGGAGATGGGGTGGCCCACGGGGTGGCATTCCTGTCGCCATGCATGGCGGTGTGAGTGGCACGCAGCTTGTTTTGTGTTTTCCTTCGATCATGACATGCTTTATCGGGGGGTGCGTCTTGGATGGGGATGTAGTGGGGATTGATGTGTGGGGTGTTTGGGGGACTGGCTGTTCCGCATGCCTTCGAGCAACACTGTACTTATTGTACTTATTTGTACTTATTTGAACACCTATTCTTATGTCTGCATGTTCTACGTTGCACTACTTTTATTGTCTTCTATATGTATATACTTTATGCATTGTTTTTATTCTGTCAACTGTATAAAATGTGTATGCCTATGTTAATTTTATGCTATTTGCTGTGGGGCACTTTGTGAAACTGTGTGAAAGGTGCTATATAGATAGTTATTATTATTATATTGTAAAAATATGTATGCATTGAAATGTCTGTTGAAAAGTCTAGACGACATTGAAAATGACGGTGACCTCAATTGTCTTTTTCGAGAATAAATAAAGGTTTGAATTTAATGTAATTTAATTGAAAAACATGCAGCATCATGCTGTGGGGATGTTTTTCAGCGACAGGAACTGAGAGATTAGTCAGGATCGAGGGGGAGATGAATGCAGCACGGTATAGAGAGATCCTTGATGAAAACCTGCTCCAGGGCACTCTGGACCTCAGACTGAGGTGAAGGTTCACCTTCCAACAGGACAACAACCCTAAGCACCAGTGATGCCGGTAACGCGTTACTAAGTAACGCGTTATTGTAATCTGATTACTTTTCCCCGAAAATAGTAATCTAACGCGTTAATCTTTAAAAGCCAGTAATCTGATTGCAGTTACTTGTCCAAGTGGCTGTGCATTACTATTTCGTTACTATCTCATCATAAATTCATAATGCAGGCGGAATGCAGTATTTTATTTCGTTTTCGACAGTCAAAAATACATTTTGAGCTGTTTTTCTTATTATTATTATGGAGTGACGTGGTGTGGCAGTGAAAGGGTTACACAAGAATGTGTCCCCGCGGCGTGACTGGACTCTCTGTCTGTGAGTGACTCTGCTTTGGCCCAATCACATTCCCCATCCACAGTCTGCGAATCAGAGGCAGAGTAGGGCGGGTCTTCACAGCACGTCATGTGACATATGCGCCAATCGTGTGACAGCAGGGCTCCGTTGTTATGTTCGTCTGAGAATTCCACCCCAAAAGTAAAACGCTTGTCTAAACGAAGTGAAACCGCAAGAAGACGTTTTGCGGTTTCTGTTCAGACTTCCACTCCAAAACGCTCGTTTAAACGTAGCCTCAGTCAAAATACTGTCTACCGCTAAAAACAGCACATCCAATTGCATTGAAAGCATCTGGAATCACAACACTAGGCGACGCTTCGAATAGGTACAGGAGGACTCGGAGGCCAGCCAAACAGCAAAAGAGAGATTGATTGATTGATTGATTGATTGAAAACTTTATTAACAGATTGCAGAATAGGTACAATACAGTACAGCTCAATACACACAATTGTTAAGGGGGATGCAGACCAGAGAAAGATTGTTTCTTTCCCTATTGATTAATGTATATTTGATGGTGGCAGAGCAAAAGCTCTTATTTGCCAGATTTACAGTTCATTTACATGTTAAAGAGAGACTGATTGTATGTTTATAGAGAGACATTTATAAAAACAATTTAATAGTTACAGTTGATATAATTGAATAGTTCAGCCTGCATTTGTTAGATGTGAATAGATACACTGGTGTTGTACAACCACTGGCTGGCTGCTCTAATGCTGTGAGCATCATAGACTGTTGCTTTACCATACTTGATGGTACAGAAGCTGAAGCACTAGTTTAACAATTTACGTTATGTGCAGAGAAACAAGTTAAAAACAATTTATGCACTTTCAATAAAGCGTTTAAAAAAAACTGTTGGGGGAACGACGACGACTTCGTAACCTAGTTACTTTCAAAGTAACTAAGTTACTCTGATAATCAAGTAATCAGTAAAGTAACTTGGATTACTTTTTAAAGGAGTAATCAGTAATCAGTAATCGGATTACTTTTACAAGTAATCTGTGGCATCACTGCTAAGCACACAGTTTCAAGTTCAAGTTCAAGTTTCAAGTTTCTTTATTAGTTGTCATACAGAAGTACAGAATACTTTTATACAAAATGCTTCTTTCTGTTACGCTCCAGCCAACATAACAAAGGAGTGGCTTCAGGACTGGTCTGTGAATGTCCTTGAGTGGCCCAGCCAGAGCCCAGACTTGAACCCGATTGGACATCTCTGGAGAGATCTGAACATGGCTGTGCACCAACGCTCCCCATCCAACCTGAAGGAGCTTGAGAGGATCTAGAAAGAAGAATGGGAGAAACTGCCCAAAAATAGGTATGCTAAGCTTGTAGCATCATACTCAAGAAAACTTGATTGAGGCTGTAATTGCTGCCAAAGGTGCTTCAACAAAGTATTGAGTAAAGGGTGTGAATACGTATGTACATGTGATATTTTACCCTTTTTAATTTAGTCATTATGGGGTAATATGTGTAGAATTTGAGGGAAACATTTATTTAAAGGTCCCGTGCATTATAAATTGCTTTTTCCAGTGTTTAGCATTGTTTTATAGCAATATGGGGTTAGTATAAATGGGTCTGTGTCTCTAATTACCATATTGGCGGATTGCTCTAATTCAGTTGAGACAATCTCCTCCTCCAGTGAATTAGGTCATTCTGATTTGTGAAATGAAATGTAACAGATCACACAATAACACACACACACACACACACACCTACACACACACACACACACACACACACACACACACACACACACACACACACACACACACACACACACACACACACACACACACACACACACACACACACAAGACATCACCACTGTAGGGCCCATTCTAACACCCTCCCTCCAGCCCTCACCAATCAATAGCAACAACTGCGATTATACAGCTACTTCGTGGAGGAAAGACAAAGTATCCTGGAATCAGCGTTTAGCCGGCCCCACTGAGCGCAATTAATAACCACCTGCCTGCCACTATCAGTGTGTAGACTGCGGCGGAACAGGCCAAGTGCCTGATGAAACTTTGTGATTTAAATCAGGAATCGATGAGCCAGAGATTGATAACACATGCTTTTATTCCCAGATTAGTCAGAGTCCCGCTGCCCACCTGCTTCTCTGAGCCCAAGAAATGGATCGGAGAGTTTATGTTGGAGAGGTTGTTTTTTCTGTGGGTGGTGGAAAATTGGTGCTCATAACCCCTCAGATGAACAATGCTGTCACACTTGTATTATCGAAAGATGGTAAGTTAGAGTGTTGTGTTAACTTTTTTTCCTGTCTTATTTTAATTTATTTCTCTCACATCCCAATTTCGTGTTTCCAATTCTCCCTCCCCCTGTCTTGAGCGTTGCTCGCATATGCCCCCCACTGGTCGGTTGTAGGGAGGATAGAAGCCTTGCATCACGTGTCCACTCCGGTACACGAGGAGGCAGCCTGTCACATCTTTTCACCTGCCAGTGCGGACTCTCATTGGCGAGGTGTAACGTGTGGGAGGCTCACACTACCCCCGCCATTTCCTGTCTCTGCTGTGCAGTAGTGATGTGACGATTCATCGATTTGCATTGGTGCGCCGGCATAAACGTTCACGATGCGAGTGCACCGGTGGAATAAGTCTGCATCGGCTACAATTCAGGCTGAACTCGCCATGCATCTTGTTGTAGCGTCTTTGCATCGATCAAAACCGATGCATTCATATAATTTCCTCTCATCCACTTCTGTCAGCAGTGCACTGTCACTGCACACAGCAGATACTATTGCTTTGCTACTACAGAGGCGAGAGCCGCGTCACAGTTATCAACAACAAACAGTGGAAGTCGAGGAGGAGACATGAATAGAATTGATCAACTGGCTAACGCTAGTAGCCTCTGGCTAACGGCAGTTAGCCGTTCAGCTTACGCTAAACTACAGTGTCTAACTAACTAACTAACTAACTAACTAACTAACTAACTAACTAACTAACTAACTAACGTGACTCTGCAACACCAGTTCCATTAGTGAGGAGGGGGGGGGGGGGGGGGTATATTGAAGACGCTTGACAACAGGTTCAAAGAAAACTTCACATTTATTGGCAATTCGTTTCCTTATATCGCTTCCTCCAGGTTCCAACTGTGTTGACAAAATGCAATCCTGCTCAGCTACGGAGCATCAGAACGCTCAAACATGCTCTCTCTCTCTCTCTCTCTCCCTCTCTCTCTCTCTCTCTCTCTCTCTCTCTCTCTCTCTCTCTCTCTCTCTCTCTCTCCCTTCCCTCTCTCTCCTCTCTCTCTCTCTCTCTCTCTCTCTCTCTCTCTCTCTCTCTCTCTCTCTCTCTCTCTCTCTCTCTCTCTCTCTCTCTCTCTCTCTCTCTCTGTTCAATGATTTAAAGTGGCCAAACGTTACAATATAAATACTAATTGGATAGTTGATGATAAACATTTAATTTCATTATCTGAAATATTATAAAATCATTAAGTCTGCTATAAGCCATTATCCCTTTGTGTGTGATTATTATTGTCTCACAGTAGTGTGTATACATTGTGTGTGTGTGTGTGTGTGTGTGTGTGTGTGTGTGTGTGTGTGTGTGTGTGTGTGTGTGTGTGTGTGTGTGTGTGTGTGTGTGTGTGTGTGTGTGTGTGTGTGTGTGTGTGTGTGTGTGTGTGTGTGTGTGTGTTTTTAGCTAAAGTGGATAGAAAACACAGTACTATGCAAAAGTCTTCTTAGGCACCCAAGAGTTTTTATATAAATTGTCTTACTTTTTAATAATAATATAAGCTGCATATAAGGAATACAACCAAATCATCTGTCATACCATAAAATTTTATCATTATTTTGCATCGTGTTGAATCGCATCGTATCGCCCCGAATCGCATTATGTTGAATCAAATCGTATCGAATCGTATCGTATCTCAACAGGGGGTGAATCGTATCGCATCGCATCGCCCGGTGCTTCAAATGTATCGTTAATGTATCGTATAGTTGGCACCGTATCAAGATGCGCATCGCATCGGCCTCAGTGATGGAGATGCACATCACTACTGTGCAGGCGTCCCCCAACCGACCTGTAGGAGTCGCTGTCCACAACATCCAGATTACCATCCATCGACTTCCACCCGCTGACTCTGCCAATTGAGCCAGTATGACGGCCGGCCCAAGCCGGAGACAACGCCGACAGCCGGATTCGAACCCGGTGTCTCTTGCGTTGGTGACGGGTGCAATGTCCGCTGCGCCACCCAGCCGCCTATAGTGTTGTGTTCATTCATAGTTAAATACAGTAGAGGTTGAGTACTTTATTATCTAAAGATGGTAAGTTAGAGTGTTGTGTTCATACATAGTTAAATATAGTAGAGGTTGAGTACTTTATTATCTAAAGATGGTCAATTAGAGTGTTGTGTTCATTCATAGTTAAATACAGTAGAGGTTGAGTACTTTATTATCTAAAGATGGTAAGTTAGAGTGTTGTGTTAATCTATAGTTAAATACAGTAGAGGTTGAGTACTTTATTATCTAAAGATGGTAAGTTAGAGTGTTGTGTTAATCTATAGTTAAATACAGTAGAGGTTGAGTACTTTATTATCTAAAGATGGTAAGTTAGAGTGTTGTGTTCATTCATAGTTAAATACGGTAGAGGTTGAGTACTTTATTATCTAAAGATGGTAAGTTAGAGTGTTGTGCTCATTCATAGTTACATACCGTAGAGGTTGAGTACTTTATTATCTAAAGATGGTAAGTTAGAGTGTTGTGTTCATACATAATACTGTATATGCAGAGGCATGTTTGGCAACTGATACTGGCCTGTTGGGTGTAGGTATGAAAACACTTCACATTTAACCCGTGTGTGTTGTTCGAGTCTGTGGTATCTGTTTTCAATGTTTACTAAAAGAGAAATGATACAGTGAATAATTGTGTTTGAGTGTTTGATAGAGACATGTTGGCCTTCATTTTCTCTGGAGAACATAAAATAACCCATTTTCATTGAGTACACACTGTGTGCCCCCCCCCCCCCCCCCACACACACACACACACACATGTATATTGCATGTGGTTTGGGTCTAAAAAGTGTGGAAATTATAGGTGAATTTTAAATAAAGGTTCACTGTGTACCTTCACTGTCTGCCTCCACCTTGTTTAATTTATATTTTTCAAGATAAACACGATTTATTCCATTCATGCCTTGATAATGGATCTAATGGGTTCTTCTTTATTTACATCACATTATATCACAAAAAACAAATACCATTTGTATTGATAAATGTGAGTGTAATGGCAAATATGAACCATAATGCTTAACATCTATTAAGTCTTTTTACATGACATCACATTTACATTTAGTGTCACGTTCCTAGGCCCGGTCCTGGCTGGACTGGGCAGGATGGTAACATTGGGCAGTGCCCTCCACCTAACATTGGGCAGTGCCCTCCACCCAACAGTGGCTCTCTACCTAACATTAGCTCTCTGCCTAACATTGGTCTCCTACCCTCTGGTGGCCATCCGCAGACAGTGCGGTCCAGTACACTGGACATCCTGACTACTGTTTTAACCTTAATTAATAGTGTGATCAATGTGGTGTCCTGGTGTGTGCTGTCATTGACTTTCCCTTCCCTGGTGTGATGTGGTGCACTGTTTTGGGTTGTTATGAGTTGCTTTTGTGTTTAGTTGTGTTTAGTTGTCATTGCGTATTGTCTAGGTTGTGTTGTGATTCTGTGTTGGCCAGGTGTTCTTGATTGTTAATTAGTTGGGGTATTTAGGTGTCTGTCTGTCCTCCCTTCCTTGTGGCGACATTCCTCCTGTCTCCCTCCCCGTTTCCTGTCCACGCCGTATTGTGCTGTCATCCTCTAGTAAGTGTTAGTGTTTGTTGTTTTGTTTTGAGAAGTATGTTAAGTAGTTTCTGTATGTTCTTTGTATTGCCCTTGGTTCTACAGTAAACTCCCTTCTCCAAGCTTCAATCCTCATCTCTGCCTCCTCCATTCCGTTCCCTTTCTGCAAACTGTGTTCTAACCTACCCCATCGTAATATTTAGTCATTTAGCTGACGCTTTTATCCAAAGCGACTTACAAGTTCTGTACGACAAGTCAGCAGGAAGGGCACAACTCTATTAGCTGAGTAACAATGTTCATCAAAGTGTTGAGTGCTACAGTGTAGGTTAGTATATTAGGACAAGTGCATGACAGTAAGGTTAGTTAGGGTTAAAAAATATATTTTTCGGATTTATTGATAATCCCAATAATGTTGTGGGTGCAGCACAAAGCGACAACAACACAAACACCTCACAATGAATGGGGAGTTTAGTATGATACTTCTGGTTATGAAATAGCTTTAAAAAAAGATTATTTTAATATATATTCTTTTTAAAGGGGAACTATCTTACTATTTATTTTACTATTTGGGCAATTTTACCCAATTCCTGTGAGTCTATGGAACACATCTGTACGTTTTCCCCCCCAAAAAAAATTATTGTTTTGTATTTCTAATCAAGTTCTGTAGATCAGCATTTTCTACCCTTCTGTTAGGATCGAGGGTGACGATAAGATGAGGAGAGCACAATTGCAGAGAAGGATGAGGAAACCGAGACAGAGACGAAGGGTGATACTTAAATGAAGGGAGCTTTACTGAGACAAAACCAAAATACAAACCAAACAAAAGGCACTGACACAGATACTAACAAACAGCGAGTGAAAACAAGAAAACGACAGGTGTAGACAGGCATGAACTCACTTGACATCAAAGGAACAAGGGAACGACACAGGGAGGATGCGGAGACAATGACACCACAATAACTCTACCAACCAACAACCAATATATACTGAGACCAATTAACAATCACCACAGCTGGGGAGAGACAGGCACAGAACAAAACAACAATCAACCACTAGACAATAAGCAATACACAATACAATTAACCCATTCTCGGCCGGGCTTATATACATCCTAAACCATCCTCAGCCAGCGCTATTTGTCTATGGAGATGTTCACCTTCTTTGCAGGGCTATAACCTTTTTAATTGTATTGCTAAATTGACATTACTATGGCCCATTCAACATCAATTATCTATCGTTCAGGATGTAGGAACGTTTTACTTTTTCATTCACATATTCATACTAAAATACCGTCTAGAGTATAAATGTTTTTATCGTTTTCTGCAGTATTTCATAGAACGTGAGATATAGGCATAAATGCATATATTAGATGATCAAATGCAGTTTGATACCGATCAACGTTATATTAAAAATTTCAACTGTACATGATCCTAAACATCATGACTGGTCATCTGCGGGTGAACGGAGGGGGGGGGGGGGTCGTTTATCATTCAATGGCCGACGTTAAATGATTCATGTAGTATGGGTGATATATTGATCAGAGCAGTTTGTATCAAAAATGGTAAAGAAAAACGCTGAAATTCCTCGTAGCGTTGGGTGATGAGGGGGGAGCAAAAAGATTGCTATTATGGGATGTTGATCGATGCGATCCATTTCCGGTTTGTATATTACTAATACACGTCCAAATCATGTTGATTATTGAGTTATGGCAACGGATCGATATCCACGGTGTGTGGATTGAGCCCCGGGACGATCACCGAGTGGCTGGACGAAAATAGGGGACGGACAACTTCCGGTTTGGGCACTTCCGGTTTTGGCAACTCGCCGATCGGCCACCAGGTGGCGGTATTGAAGCGTTGCAGAGTTGTGATGGATCAGACAGCATCACCCAAGACTCTGTGGGTGAAATATTAATACCATGACGAAAATATGAAATATTGATCTCAAAAACGCCTTATGGAGTTATTGGCAGACAACGCATGGCGGAGAAACCCGCCTTAACCCGTTATTGGCGCAGAATGGGTTAATTAAAGTAAGCATGTGAGTTATCAAGGGTAGAATCAGTGTCTGAACCAACTGGCTCGTCTGGCCACCAGAGGGAGGTAGAGGACCACTGTCAGGAGGTAGGGGACCAGTGTCAGGAGGTAGGGGACTAGGTAGGCAACCATTGTCAGGAGGGAGGAAATGTTCACTGTTATTCTCATAACCGGCCCAGCAAGAGCCGGCCCTGGGGACGTTACAGTACCTCCCGCTCAATGGGGGGCTTCCAGACCCCCGAGAACAACGTCCGGACACCGGTGAAGGAGGAAGCCGGGACCCCGGAAGGAACCCAGGGAGAGGAGCCAGAGACCTGGGGCCGGGAGCCCGAGCAAAAAACCCAGGAGGGGCATAGCAGCCAGGAGGGCTGAAAATGGGTGCACAGGCCCGGAGAGGGGGGGGTGGGGATGGGTGCCGAGACCCGGAGAGGGGGGCTGGACCTGGGAACAGAGGCCCGATGAGGGGGGGTGGGGACAGGTGCAGAAGCCCGGAGAGGGGAGCTGAACCCCGGGGGAAGGATCCCGGACGAGAGACCCTCCAGCCGCCGGACTAGGGACCGGATCAGGAGAGCCGGAACGCAGGTGTGGCAGCGACGACCCCCGGATCAGGATCCGGAGCAGGATCCAGCGCAGACCATGCGGACGACCACGGCGAAGACCACGGCGAAGACCACGGCGAAGACCACGGCGAGGACCAGGGCGCCGATCACGGCGTAGGGCTGGACCAGACGGGGAGCTAGGACCAGTCGAGGAGCCAGGATCCGACGAGAAGCCAGGACCAGTCGAGGAGCCGAGATCCGGTGTAGCAGCCGGGCCAGGTGTAGAGGCTGGGCAGGACGCAGAGACCGGACCGGTCTCGGCGGCGAGGCGTGGCGTAGGATCCGGCGATGAGGAGCCTGGAATGGTGACAGCCGGAGCTGCGCTGACCGGAACCAGGCTGGCAGTGATGGCTGGATCAGCTGTGGAGGCCTTGTTAGCGGTACTAGCCCCGCTCGCCCTCTGAGTCTTGCTAGGCCTCGGGGTTTGCGAACTGCGGGGACTAGGCTAACCGTGGGGCCTGAGCCAGCTGTAGGGACTAGGCTACCGGGCGGGGCTGTACTAGCTGTGGACCTCTGGTCAGCCTCACAAACTAGGCTGACCATGAACCTGGAGCCTAGGCTAGCAGTGGGGACCGTGCTAGCTGGGGAAGCCTAGCTAGCTGCGGAGGCTAAGCTAGCAGACGGGGGTGTGCTAGCTGTGGACGTCTGGTTAGCTATAGGAGCGAAGCTAACGGGCGGAGCTGTGCTAGCTGGGGACGTCTGGTTAGCTATAGGAGCGAAGCTAACGGCGGGGCTGTGCTAGCTGTGGACGTCTGGTTAGCTGTAGGAACGAAGCTAACGGGCGGGGCTGTGCTAGCTGTGGACGTCTGGTTAGCTATAGGAGTGAAGCTAACGGGCGGAGCTGTGCTAGCTGGGGATGTTTGGTTAGCTATAGGAGCAAAGCTAACGGGCGGATCTGTGTTAGCTGGGGACGTCCGGTTAGCTATAGGAGCGAAGCTAACGGGCGGAGCTGTGCTAGCTGGGGACCTCTGGTCAGCCTCACGAACTAGGCTGACCGTGAACCTGGAGCCTAGGCTAGCAGTGGGGACTGTGCTAGCTGGGGAAGCCTGGCTAGCTGAGGAGGCTAAGCTAGCAGACGGGATTGTGCTAGCTGTGGATGTCAGGTTTTTCTTTAGGAACTAGGCTGACCGTGAACCTGGAGCCTTGGCTAGCAGTGGGGACTATGCTAGCTGGGGAAGCCTGGCTAGCTGCGGAGGCTAACAGGCGGAGCTGTGTTAGCTGGGGACGTCTGGTTAGCTATAGGAGCGAAGCTAACGGGCGGGGCTGTACTAGCTGTGGACGTCTGGTTAGCTATAGGAGCGAAGCTAACGGGCGGAGCTGTGCTAGCTGGGGACGTCCGGTTAGCTATAGGATCGAAGCTAACGGGCGGAGCTGTGCTAGCTGGGGACGTCTGGTTAGCTATAGGAGCGAAGCTAATGGACGGGGCTGTGCCAGCTATGGATATCTGATCAGCTGTGGACATCTGAGCAGCCTCAACGGCGGTGAGGGGCTCTAGGCTGACCGTGAACCTGATACTAGCTGGCAGGCTAGCTGCATTAGCCATCAACCTACACCCCTCCATGAGGGCAGTGCAGGGTGCGAATCATGGGGGAGCTGGGGGAGCCATGGCTCCCCTAGATCAGACATCAGCTCCCCTGAAAACATGATTTGTGAATTTTTGGGTGCGAATCATGGGGGAGCTGGGTGAGCCATGGCTCCCCTAGATCAGACATCAGCTCCCCTGAAAACATGATTTGTGAATTTTTGGGGGGTCTCTAAAATACTGACAATAAATGCTATTTTTGCCATGCATTTCTAATTTTTCTGTAATTTTCTGTATCGTCATCATCGTGTATAATAATAAAATTAGGCTATTTTGATGTATGATTAATGATTTGCGCACTAATTCACCGTAATAGACAATAGCATAAACTACTCGTAATATGCATGCAACATGCATGCTATTCCTGCGTTTACCATTCGGAGCGTGGCAGCGCTGCACTGCAGTCTGCAGGCACAAATCAAACTTCACCCGCCGTTTAAAATAAATAAATACAGGTATCCAGGATAATGTCGAAAGTTAAACGAAATATCAAAGAAGTAAGCCTTCTAACCAATTTTGGTTTTTACAAAGAATGCGAAGCAGCCTGCTGCGGGGACTACTTCTGTGACATGCAGATTTTGAGAATTGGGCAGATCTTCACCATCAGGACAGGTGGGTGGCGATAATGTTGAATTTTTTTGCCTACTATAATAATGTTAGACTCGATGTGTTTGGTCGTGGACTTCGGTATTGGTTCATCCGTGTGTTTATGTGTAAATAGGACTGTTGTGTGTGAATTTTAGTGTTGGATCAGAGGGGTTAATCTGAGCATGTGTATTTAGACACCTGTGTGGTGTGGACTATGTGTGGTTCTGTAATACTCATACCTATAGCCTATGGCCCGTGTCGACTGGGGACGTTTTATGAGTTGTCAGCTCCTTTCTGTCATTAATTTCTATGCTAGAAATGCGTGCTCCTTTTCCCAGCGCCGCGCCTCGCGTTTATACGCTCTCGGCGGCAGCGTTTTTGGGTGGAGCGCTCCCAGTGCCTAAAGTTGAAACTAGTTCAACTTTTGGAGAGGAGCGCGCTCATCAAGGTAACTATTTCCGACCGACCAATCAACATCGAGGAAGTGGCTGAGCCGCGGCAGTCTCAAGACTCAGGAAAACGCTCTGAGAAAAATAATGATCTCCCCCGAAGACGATGGTATGGTTCGCACACTGGCAGTGATATGTCCTGCATCGCTGGCTCGTCTGTCGGACTCAGGAAGGAACAGGAGCAGGAACACCCACTTGGCAGGTGAGTAATGCTGCATGTCACCGTCCACCATGCTCCGGATGATCGCCATTGTGTCTACCACAGGGGTCTCAAACTCGCGGCCCGCGGGCCATTTGCGGCCCGCGGGATGATATTCTGCGGCCCCCTACTTGACGTCAAAGTGTAGTGTTAATGCGGCCCGCACGCAACTGTTTGCTGAGTCGTTGCGCGAGAGTTGGACGTTTTATGGGGCTGCGGCACTGCAGATATACCCTACTCCAATGATCCGCACGGACATTAGACGGTGTTGCACTCGCTACCCAGTCTGTAGCAGTCGCAGAGACTCTGGCTAGTAGTGACGTTCGAATGTTGTGATTTTCGATGCAAAATAAATATTCAACATTCTCTTTTGAGACTCGGCCTCAGAGACTCTTATCCGTTGGCACTTGGAACTTGCTGTACTTTGCTTGCAGGTCTGCAGCCATTATTGCTGGGTTATGAATAGCACCAACTTTAGCCACGGGACCGTTGTCAAGCTAAGCTAGCTGACTTAGCTTGTCTTCCCCGCAAGGTTTTCACATTGACATTTGATAACGTTAGTCAGCTAACGCTAGTCAGTAGCTACTTGACTTAAATACGATTCACCGTGGGTGCATTATTGTTGATAGACGGACAGAGTGTCAGGTCCTGGAGAAAGGACAGGCCATCATCTGATTTGATGTAACGTAGCTAACGCTAGCTTTTCAGCTAATGCTATAATAACACCAAGCAAAACACATCCCGTCCGAGCTCCCCGTCACACGCTCTGTCGGGGACAATGGAATTTAAGAAAGTGTATCTGCTGTTAAAATGACAAACAGCATCACACTTTAAAACACGTTCATTTTATAATCCTCACTCCGCAGGAGATAAATTACGTCATGGGATCGGAGGCTAGAATTGATGTGTATTGATTGATTGATTGATTGAAAACTGTATTAACAGATTGCAGAATGGGTACAATACAGTACAGCTCAATACACACAATTGTTAAGCGGATGCAGACCAGAGAAAGACTTTCGTCTTGTTTACATCAGGGTCCCCCATTTTCAATTCATCAGGACATATATGACATACAGATACCAAGTCCTCACTCAGTGGCAAGAAGCCATTCTCTCTCTCTGATGCATACATAATAAAATAATGTATGACTGAAGTGATGGAGGCCATGTTTGAAGGCAAACAAAAGCAAATCCCCCTCAGATCGCACAGCAACCAGAATAAACAGCTTTGTGACAGAATAAAAAAAAATGCACAGTGCATTTCCATAGCTGTGGATGAGTCCACTGACACCACTGAGAAGCCTATGTTCTGAAGAACCGTTCATGTTCTGAAGAACTGTTCATGTTCTGAATTGTTATTGCTAAAGATTGAGACGATTGGATCAGTTGTACTTTTTTTTGGAATACTTGAAACCCTTTTTTTGTGGAATATTTGATGCGGCCCAGCCTCACCCAGACTCTACCTCCAGCGGCCCCCAGGTAAATTGAGTTTGAGACCCCTGGTCTACCACCTTCTCTGCTGCGTTCTTGACTGGTGGTGTCATTCTGTTAGGGTCGAGGGTGACGATAAGGTGAGGAGAGCACAATTGCAGAGAAGGATGAGGAAACCGAGACAGAGACAAAGGGTGATACTTAAATGAAGGGAGCTTTACAAACCAAAATACAAAACAAACAAAAGGCACTGACACAGATACTAACAAACAGCGAGTGAAAACAAGAAAATGACAGGGGTAGACAGGCATGCACTCACTTGACATCAAAGGAACAAGGGAACGACACGGGGAGGCGGCGGAGACAATGACACCACAATAACTCTACCAACCAACAACCAATATGAGACCAATTAACAATCACCACAGCTGGGGAGAGACAGGCACAGAACAAAACAACAATCAACTACTAGACAATAAGCAATACACAATACAATTATCTAGGGATGCTCGATATTGGCTTTTTTACCGATACCGATATTCCGATATTGTCCAACTCTTAATTTCCGATACCGATATCAACCGATATCAACCGATACCGATATATGCAGGGTTTCCCCGTCCAAAAAACAGAATAATTTCAGGTAACTAATAATTTCACTGGATATATATATAACAAATATATATATTTTTTTTTGTATTTAAACCGATACCGATATTTTCCGATATCACATTTTACTGCCGATATCGGCCGATAATATCGGTCGGCCGATAATATCGGTCGGCCGATAATATCGGACATCCCTACAATTATCCCATTAATTAAAGTAAGCATGTGAGTTATCAAGGGTAGAATCAGTGTCTGAACCAACTGGCTCGTCTGGCCACCAGAGGGAGGTAGAGGACCTGTTACGGACGGTGTCCTTATGTGTATATATATGGGGGTTATGTATGTTATCTGTTGTGCGTGTGTGTATATAGGCATGTTTTGGTTGTTCTGTTTTTGTCTCCCTCCTGTGTAACATATCCCATTCTCAGGTGTCTCCCAGTTACAGCAGCAGAAGCAGCAGCAGCAGCAGCTGAGGCTCATCAGACTAATTAACCTCCACATCCCTTCATATACCCCAATTGTGTGCAGTGTTGGTTAGCTCTTTTGGCTCAGTGTGGTGGTGGGTGTCTCTCTGTGTTTGGTGATAATTCTGTGTGTGCCTGCGTGGACCAAACCCTGTGTGGGGTATATATACTGTTGGCTCTGTTTTGCCATTTGCCACTATAAGTGTGGGTATGTATATTTGAGCTAGTTAATGCTCTATTTGCTCTCATGTTTGGTGTGTGAGTTAGTTTCTGTGTTTGGTGATAGTTCTGTGTGTGCCTGCGTGGACCAAACCCTGTGTGGGGTATATATATACTGTTGGCCCTGTTTAGCCATTTGCCACTGTAAGTGTGGGTATGTATATTTGAGCTAGTCAATGCTCTGTTTGCGCTCATGTTTGGTGTTTGAGAGCTGGCGAAAGCTCTGGTTCACTCCATTGTGTTTTGGTGTGTTCTTTGTTGTACATTTCTGTTAAACCATAACCTGTTTGTGTATTTGTTTATTCCTTGTGTCACCCAGCCTATGGTGATTGCTTTGTTTTGTATTAACCTTTTGTTTCGCACACAGGGACATTGAGGGTAGGAAGATACCCTGGGTCTACATTTTGCATCACGTAGGCGACCTACTGTTAAAGACACCAGCTTTAGAGTGAGCACCACCATCTGTACTTTGGGGCGTCCGCGCCTGTAAAGGGGGGGGGTGGGTTTTTGTTTCCTTTTAATATTTGATTTGGTGCTCACTGGTAGGTCCTCTTTGCTCTCTGTGTTGCTGATCCTTATTTGTGAAATAAATATTATTATTTTGCAATTTGTCTCTGGCGTTTTGTGTCACTGCACCCTCACCTACCCTGTCTGTGGCCTTGTGTTGCGTCTCCCCACGGGGGTACGTAACATGACCACTGTCAGGAGGTAGGGGACCAGTGTCAGGAGGTAGGGGACTAGGTAGGCAACCATTGTCAGGAGGGAGGAAATGTTCACTGTTATTCTCATAACCGGCCCTGGGGACGTTACACCCTTCAAGATTCCAAGCTGTTTTTTGCTGGGCTCCGCCCATACTAGCAATGCGCTGTATGACAGTCACCCACACTGCACTGGCAGACAGAGAGAGATAGAGAGGGAGACTAATTAATTTCTCCGCGGGGGCATAATCCCACGGGACAATGCATTGGTAACTTGTTTCAAATGACAATAATATGAATATTATTGCACGGATCGGAATATGCGCGTGTGTGTGTGTGCTATGATATTTTGCAACAGGTTGACGTGACGCGAGTGTCGACAGAGAGAGAGAGCAGAGAACGAGGGAGTGAGAGGGAGAGATATAGAGAGGGAAAGAGAGAGAGAGGGAGAGACAGAGAGAGAGAGAGAGAGGAGAGATGCTCCGAGAGCACGCGTGTGTTTCCCCACACACACACGCAGGGGTAGAGCGGGGCGTCCAATGATCGAAGGGTTGGTGGTTCGAATCCCGCTCAAGCCCATGTCCATCCCATTGCCGTTGTGTCCTTGGGCAAGACACTTAACCTACTTGCCTCGTATGAATGTGTATGCATGTGAATGAATGTTGGTGGTGGTCGGAGGGGCCGTAGGCGATGATTATTCGCCACGCTTCCGTGAGTCTGCCTCAGGGCAGCTCTGGCTGCAATTGTAGCTTACCACCACCGGTATGACTGTGTATGAACGAATAATGGACTCTGTGAAGCGCTCTGAGTCAGAGAAGAGCGCTATATAAATCCAATCCATTATTATTATTATTAGTCTGGAGTGTGTGTAAATTCTCAGAGTCGACTCGAGGGAGAGAGAGGCTCCCTCCATCCGTCTGTCTCTCCCTTTCTCCCCCTCCCCCACCCGCCCGCTCTCTCCCCCGCTCTCCCTCCACCAGCACCTGTATCACGCCAAACCGTTTGAGGAAGTGGCAGTGACAGGGAAACCGCTTTCGCATTATTTCCACTCGCTCGGTTGATTGTGGGCGGTGGCTACAACCAGGGGCTGAGGTATGCAGATCAGTGCCTAATTCACGTCAGTGAACCAGTCAAATCAGAATGGCTTGGTTCAGTGGGGGAGGACCTTGTCTCATCTGAACTGGAGGAATGCGCAATTTTTTTTATTTGCGACATATACAGTGTTGATACAACCCCACATTGCTAGAAAACAATGCTAAACACTGGAAAAGGCCATTTATAAGATAGTTCCCCTTTAATGTATCTATATTTCAAGCTGTGGTCAAAGCAAGACCTGCATGTTCGAATAAATCAATGTCTCAAGTGCTTATAGGCGGTTTCAATGGGTTTCTGTTGCTAGGGAACAGTTTGGACCAAAGTGTATTGTCAATCATTGAATTAATATAATTAACTTTGAGTGCTAATGTAATAGAGAAACAGAGGTTTGAACACAGTGAAATAAAATATTTGCTCCTTACTTATTATTATTATTTTTTTATCCACCTTTTCTCCTTATTTTCAATTTTTCTCCCATCCCAATTTCGCCTCGCCAATTCTCCCTTCAATTCTCCCCTCCCCTGTCTCGAACGTTGCTAGACTATGCCTCCCACTGGTCGGCTGCAGTGAGGACCAAGCCTTGCATCACGTGTCCCCTCCGGTACACAAGGAGGCAGCTGTCGCATCTTTTCACCTGAACAGCGCGATCTCTGGCGAGGAGTAACGTGTGGGAGGCTCACGCTGCCCCCGATACTTCCTGATTCTGCTGTACAGGCGCACCAACCAACCTGTAGGAGTCGCTGTCCACAACGTCCAATCCCCACCCACCGGCTTTCCCACCCTCTAACACTGCCGATTGTGTTAGTATGACGACTGGCCAAGCCGGTAGCAACGCAGAGAGCTGGGCTCAATACCAGCATCTCCTGCGTTAGTGGCGAGCGCCTTGCCCACTGCTCCTTACTTTTGGGTTGACTTGTTGCCAGATGCCTGTTTTTGGGTTCCAGCTGAGAGGTAGAAGCTGGAAAACATAACGGTTCCATAGCCTGAAGTCTTATAGTCAAAGTTTATAAAAATCTGATGAAAAATTTGTGTTTTACAAAGGTTTTTGTAATGTGTGTACCAGAATAATTCAGCGTGATTATCCAAAATGGCCGTCCACTGCCATTAATTTCGATGCTCTAGTCAAAACAATGGACTTCTTCGTCTTCTTGTGTCACCTCCCCCCACTCTCAGCGCACGTCTGGGATCGCTTTTGGAGCAGACGCTCCTTCGCTACAACGGTGGTCAATAATTTTCACCATCAGCCGTGACTGGTCAGTTCAGGACCGTTTACAACCGGATGTGATCACTCGTTGGAACGGCTTGTCAAATGATGCTCGCTGGATATTTCATCTTGTAACTCGAGACCCGAAGCACGCAATAGGTTGAGTTTAGTGACGATCGAAAGGCGGCAAATTCAACTTTCTAACAATGTATTGGTTGCATGGCAAAAAATGCAGCTTGAAGCTGGCAGACGAGGGCAAAGTGCCGCGACATGCGTGCACGGGCGTGACGGCTCGTATACGGCAGGCCATGTGAGCGGATCGGAGCGTGAGCGGCGCGGGGCGCGGAGCGGGCTGTTTTGACGTGAGCGAGGAGTGGGTTTTAAAATGAGTCGGCGCGACGTCCGGAGCGAGAGTTCTCCTCCGCTCCAATCCACTCCAGGCCGCTCACAGTGGTTTAACACTGTTGATGTAATATATACATGCAGTACAATGCCAAAGCAACAGATGGCGATGTACAAACATGAAGGCCATTTTCAACCAATGAGAAGGGTTCAGGCTTCGTCACTGTAGAGACGCCCACCATAGATATCTATGACGCCCACACTCACTCCTGTTAAAAAAAAGTATCGACGCCATTGTTGTTGACGTTAGCTTACATGCTAACGTTAATGGCAGCGACCATAGCATTGTGGCTCGGCTAGCCTATCATCGCTTAATAGAACTAGTGAATGGATAAACAACGTTATTTAACATTGCAGAATGGCTACAATTACAATGCGGCTCAATACAAACAATTGTTAAGGGGCCCAGGGGGTGTAGACTGTTGTAGTTTGAGCTCATTTACACCATGCTCCAAAAAAGAAAAAGAAAAACTGCCGAGCGATCTGGCGCGGGGAGCGGGGAGCGCTCGATTCAAGGTGAGTGGGGAGCGAGCAGAGAGCGACTTGGGAGCGGGGTCAACATGAGCGATTAGCGGAGCGGACCAAGCTTTAAAGAGCGAAGAGCGGATTTCTCGGCCGCGCCGATCCGCTCACGTGGCCTGGTATACGGTCCCCCGAATGTTAAGAGTTTAAAGTGGAACCACAATAACAGTCTCCTCTGACTTGGGGGTGGTGGGGGCAGGAGGCCATTCCAGCTAAGACGTATCTCCTACACAAGGTTATAGGATTTCTCTTGTAGGGGATAGGTGAGGTTGCTAGGCAACTTCAGATAGTGGGGCCGGTTGCATAGCAACATAGAGCTACATTCCTTAAAAGATAACAAATCACAGAAAAGGGAGTTGTAGATCGCTCATTAGGTTCAGTTGTTTCTCGCTACCGGAACAGACACACTGAGAGAGGAAGAGCGGAGGGGGGAAGGGAGAGAACGAACCACGAGGAGAGGACAGGCTGCACAACCAAAAGAAATATAACTTATTAATTGTGTTTCTTAACCTTTTAAATACTTTCAATTTGTCTAATTCTGTATGAGAACCTTTGTTCATGTAAATAAATTATCCTCTCTGATACAACCTGGACTTTCAACGTACGTCATTCCAAATGCACGGGGAGAAGAGATAGGGTTTCAGCCAGTAAGCACGTGGGAGTGAGAATTCCACTGAACGATTGCCTCAATAAAACAAAACAATACACAACATGGAGATGGCAAGGAGAGGAGATGGAGGCTGATAACAATCGACGATCAGGCTGGAATGGCTGTAATCTTACAATCCTGCATCCTCATAACTACTACCACGTCATTATGACTAAAGCAACAACAGGGTAACATATTCCCAGGAATAATTACTTACACAAGGACTGTTGGTGGTACTAAGCTACTACATGAGGGTACAGCCTGGCCTAGTGTACCATCTCCTCTGTGTTACTAATAATCCCTCCATCCTTGCTGTCATTAAGCTATAAATGCCTCATTTCATTCACCAAGGTATAACAGTGAACACTTGCATCTCATTAGAATGATATAAACCCGCCTATACACAAACACACACACACACACACACACACACACACACACACACACACACACACACACACACACACACACACACACACACACACACACTTCCAACCCTCAGGGTATCGTATTCTTTCAGGAGAGAACAATCTCATGTAATTGCAACGGTAATTAGGCTGATTGTCAGACAGGCAGTGAGTTAATCTCATCCTCTAGGATATCAGTAAGAGCAGTGCTACAAAGACGACAGGGGGGAATTGCATTTCCAGGAAACTCCAAATCAGAATGATAATGATGGTGTACAATATGTTCATTTCACCGCGCAGCACAAACGTCCATTAGCTATCAACCACCAAATATCAACATGCATACAGACAGGGCCATTCTACCAGCACTGCACTCACTCAGATGACAGATGACTAGTGGTTAAGAGAAATTGATAACTCAAAAATAGTGGCTGCAGTAAAGCTAGACTTCAGAGTTGCGTTTGATGTTATTGATCATAATCTGTTAACTAGTAAGCTCATTTGTTATGGGTTCACTCCTCCTGCCATCACCTTGAGTAAGAGCTATCTGTGCTAGAACACAGATAGGTTACTACAATGGCAGCTTATCCAATGTTAGCAATTTATCTTGTGGTGTGCCTCAAGGACACTGTCTTGGATCATTTCCAAGGTGAACAACATGAATAAGAGGTACCATAAGGTCTTGTAGGCACAGGACCATGCGTTTTTAATCTAATTGTATACTTTAATATGGATGTTGAATTACTTAACATTCCAAATAAAGGGCAAAAAATTTCACATATAAATATAAATAGTATTAGAAATAAAGTACAGGAAGTTGGATGCCTGTTACATGTAAACAACATACACATTATGGCTGTGTCTGAATCTCACTTGGACCAGTCATTTGATGATGATGAGGTATTGATTCAGGGATATCGTATTTATAGAAGGGATAGAAATAGATTTGGAGGAGGTGTAATGATGTATGTACAGAATCATATTCCTGTGAAACAAAGGAATGATTGTATGTCAAAAGAAATTGAAGTGATATGGTTATCTATCTAGGTCGTCCTCGGACGGGCCCTCCATCGGTGCTTCCAGTCATCCCGATCCTCCATGCATCTGGCTAGCTCGCCGGTGCATTCTGTTCCCGCATCTCTCCTGAGTACGTCCACATAGGTTAATGTGGGACGTCCTCGTGATCGATGCCCGTGTGTTGGTTCCCACAGCACAAGTTTGCTGGTTGGCATCTCATGATGTCTCTAGCAGTGACCTGCCAGCCTCATTCTCCTGACTGCCACTTTCTCGCTCACCCTTAGCACCCCCCCATACAAGTTTGCATTAGTGACATGCTCATCCCTGTTGATGTTGAGCACCACACGCATCATTCTGGTGTAGCACCCATCCAAGGACTTCTGCAGGGTGGGCTTCAAGGTCCAGCATTCACTGCCATACAAAAGGACAGACTCAACTGTTGCATGAAAGAAGTTGAGCTTGATTTGACGGGGGAGGTTGGATTTCCACAGACTGGTCATGCCGTTCAGAGCCCTCCACGCAAGCGCCTTCCTCACTTTAAGGTCTTGCTCGGACGAGTTGACCCACGAGCCCAGGTATTTTAAATCACCGACTTCCTTTAGAGCAGAGCCTCCTGTTGTCCTTAGAGGTGGATGATCCGGGAGGATGTTATACATTATGACCTCGGTTTTCTTGGCATTTAGCCTAAGGCCAACCTTGGCGCACTCCGTCTCCACTCTGCACAGGAGTTCCTGTGCCTGCAGGTCCATGGTTACAGGTCCATCTTCCTCATCTTAAGCCTATTTTGATAGGATGCTGCTATAGGCCTCCGAATGCAAACGCTGTATATGAACAATGTATGTGAGATGATTGATAACGTTTCTGATGGGAAAAATTAAATGTATTTATTAGGTGATCTGAATATTGATTGGTTTTCTGTACACTGCTCACTAAAGAAAAAACTAGTAGACATAGTGAATGCATGTGATCTAGTACAGCTGGTCAACCAACCAACTAGAACGCAAACAAGCAAGGCTGGAAAATCTTCTACATGCATCGACCATGTGTATACTAATAGTGCAGAGCTATGTTAAAAAGTTATATCAGCTAATATAGGATGCACTGATCATAATATTATAGCATTCACTAGAAAGGCAAAAATACCAAAAGCTGGACCTAAGATTTTACATAAAAGCAGGGGCGTCATTTTGGTATAGCAAGGTATGGCAAATTATTATTATTATTTTTTTTATTACAATTTTTTATGTTGATTTAGAATTTGAATGTCAACATTATGAACGAGGCTTCGAACTATTCGGTACAGCCCTAGCATGTTTTGATATTGTCAATTATCTCACTTTTACTAGGTGACTTTTACTGTGACTAACTGAAATATGCAAAAAAAAAAGGAAAATGGACATACAGATGTTTTTTAATCAGAGGGCAGCAGAGACAAGTGATACAGGGACACAGGTAAGGTCTTACAATGGCTTAGTGATTATAACTGTGCAGTTCAGCATTCAGTAACCCATACTTTTTGTGAATGTGTTTTTGATACTATATTCTGTTGAACACACACCTCAAAACCGTACCTATAAGGAAAATTGGCTCAATTGCAAGAAAAATAATAGACAGTTATGATATTACATTCTGCATCATTTGTATGCAAAATATTGTAGTTGACACATTTCTATATTAAAAATGCTTGTGTAGTCCTGTGTCATACCTAAATGTCATACAAGTGAATTGTACAGAAACAACTCACCAAAAGTGACTATTGCACAACTGATTTGACAAAAAAAAAAAAAAAAAAAACCACCTAAGGGGGGAAACCCCCCCTTCAACCGCCCCCCACCCTCCCTCCTCGCCATACCTTGGCTTTTACTGAAATGACGCCACTGTCTCTGTCATTCACTCTCCACATGGATACAAGTATAATAAGCATTATTCAGGTGGAGGTAGGTTCTCTAAAAGATAATTGGATATTATTGCTGGCATGTTACCGACCATGCTTCTAACCCTAGCTATACAGTATTCTGTTCAGCAACCATTGCACCAGTTTCAGTGTCACCAGAGATGAAAGACAATAAGTTAACCAGTTATTAATGAAGTCTCAGATGTTTGCAGGTGCACAGAAACATCATTAAACTAGGTTGAGCTTGGTTATGTCATGTTCAGCTGATAATGCTCTAGAGTTTTACAGCACAGCAGGAAACGTTGATATTAAAATCCTCCGTCTTCCATTGTTACAATGTAATCATCCAACCCCCCCAATAACCGCCTGGGTATTATTTACAGTGCCGTTATATATAACCTGCTGACTGGATATTGTATTAGTCTACATAATAGATAGTATATGTAGCCAGCAGACAGTACAAGCAGACAATTTAATTGGAGCTATAGTAGTCGATCATCCAGTTTGAACAGACAACCCCTCCAGCCAATCACAATTGAGCACTCTCTCAGGCCATGGTATAAATAAGGGATATAATGTATACCATGGCTCTCAGAGGGCTGGATCAGAGCGAACCATTTCAACAGAACACAGATCATATATAACCCCCCTTATAAATATCTTGGTTTCACCTTTAATGAGTACATGAGCTTCATAGAAGGAAGGAAAATAATGTCTGAGTCAGCAGGAAGGGCGCTAGGGGGTGTGTTGAGTAAAATGAAAGTGTGCACTGACCTTGGGTTTTCAACATTTACACAATTATTTGATTCAATGGTGGGTTCTGTTTTATTTTATGCTGCTGGAGTATGGGGTTTTGATGATGCACCTGAATGTAATGCGATCCAGAACCGGGCCATAAGATACTTTTTAGAAGTCCATAAATATACACCAAAAGGGGCTATTAAGGGGACATGGGGTGGGACTCTTGCTTGGTCAAGCAAAAAGGTGAAATGGTGAGGTTATGGAACCGCCTGGTCCAGCTGCCAAATGGCAGGGTGACAAAAAAGATTTTTAATTGGGACAGAGCACACGGTCATCCCTGATCAAGAGAGATGTCCATGATTTTTTCTTCTACTGACTTGACTCGAGTATGATTTTTATGAACAATCTGCAGTGTAAGGTTCACATAATTAAAACAAAATTATCAACAATCCATCAGGATAAGTGGAAGGTGGAGATTTGGAAAAAACCTAAACTTAGAAAATATGTTGCAATTAAAAATGAGTATTTTACTGAACCTTATGTAATGTTAAACTTAAAGAGAAGACGGAGGTCTCTGTGTGCCCAGTTGAGGTCTGGCACCCTGCCATTGGCTGTGGAAGTGGGTAGATTCCAGGGTAAACCTGAGGAGGAGCGGTTGTGTGTTCTGTGTGATCTGGGAGTGGTGGAGGATGAATACAGTGGCGTCATTTCAGTAAAAGGCAAGGTATGGCGAGGGGGGGGGGGGGGGGGGTGAAGGGGGTGTTGCCCCCCCTTGGTGGATTTTTTTTGTCAAATCAGTTGCGCAATAGTCACCTTTGGTGAGTTGTTTATACAATTCAGTTATATGACATTTAGGTATGACACAGGACTACACAAGCATTTTTTAGTATAGAAATGTGTCAACAGACTAAAGCAGGTGTAGTAGAATTCCAGTCAAACTGTGTTTATTGCACTGTATACCATGAAGCTCAGAATGGCACAACACCGACAGGTAATATGCATTCACAAATTCTCCTGGCTTCTCTGCCGCTATCCATTTTCATTCAACAAAACCAACAAGACGTATCTGTGGTTTGAAACAGCTGCGTGGACTCAAGGCTCTGAACCAGAGTGATTGAGACAGGCAGCTGTTGATCAAACGAAGAGATAGTCTCGTTGGGACTTCCTGGGAGTAATAAACTGAGTGATTTTACACCCTAAGTGTTCAAGGCAAATGGTCCAATACAAAGGGACTGCCTTGAGAAACGCCAGACAGTCTGTTCTATACAAAGGAACAGTTGATCAAAGGCTTTGGACATAGAATCCACATCGTGACGTAATTCGATGTAAAACGTCACGATAAGGAGTTAGCCAATGAGAGTTGAGAGTAAGTGTCCTCCAATAGGAACACTCGAGGAGAGTTTGGAAAACGCCCGCTTGCCGTAAAACTAGAGGCGGAGCCTAAATTTGATATTAGCAAAGACTCCGTGCTAGGAGAGTGAGAACACACCCGAACAGGACCCAGGAAGCAACAAAGAACACACACCCTTTTTCTCCACAACAGACCCAGCAGGAGGAGAAATCGACGCAGCAGAATCGAAGAACGAGACGAGACATGTTTTTAGACAGAGCTTTTTATTGCGCCTGCAAGGCCATGTGGGGACTGGAGCGCATGATGCGGACCTGTTCCTAGCGTACAGGGGAGTAACGTGGGCGGCCCTACGAGAAGCCTATCCAATGAGACTGCACGCAGACCAAATTCCGATTGGTCCTTTGGAGACATCAGGGCACCCCAGGCAATACGTACAAAAAGCCTACTCCACGTGGAAGAACACAACTGGTCGGGAGGCGGGACTTGACCCTATGCATGAAGCCCAGTTGAGAACCAAGATTGAGAGCGGTCTCCCCATAGAGGTAAGGCAGAAATTGGACGAGGTGGTGTCATTGTCAAAGATGGCCGTGGAATTATATATAGATCAAATAGAGCATTACGTTGAACTGTATCGGAAGAAAGAGCAAAGAGCAAAGGAGAAGGATGCAGAGCAACAACGTAAGATCATGTACCAACAGCCAACCGAGGCAGGAAAGGTAGTGGAATACCTTCAAGCCTTAGTCCAGGCGGCCCCACGACCAAGAAATGGGACAGGATATGAAGGGGAACCACAGGGACAGAGACGGGCTCAAGTGGGAACACAAGAGGGTTATGCGCCGGACCAACAACAGAGGCCGAGAGAGTGGCAACCACGGCCGAAAGGAAGAGGACAACCCCGGAATCCGGGAGGATTCCGGCCACGGGCGGTGGTGTGTTGGACATGTGGCGTGACTGGTCATATCGCACGGGACTGTAGACAGGATTGTCAACCCGGAGAGGGAGACCAGGAAAGAACTTGGCAAGGCCAAGGTCAACCCCGAGTCCAAGACCGAAATGAGAACAATGGCCCGGTAAATCCAGCAAGAGGGCCAAATGAATCATCACTATGAAGAGGCCCAGAGAGTCCAATGGGGAGGTGTCAGCTGTCAGTGTCGTCTTTAAGGGAGGAGCCTATTGTGTGCGTAACGGTGAATGATAAATCTGTCGAGATGATGGCAGACACCGGCGCGGCTTACACGGTAGTACAACCCCAAGACGCGACGCACCTAACCTTGTCCGGTCGATATGTACGGACAATTGGATTTGAGGGAATAAACCAGCTGACGGCTGTTACCGAACCTGTGACTCTGAGATATCAAGGCAGGGAAGCGACTCTCCCTGTGCTGGTCTCGGAGAGCACACCTATTAACTTGCTCGGCCGAGATGGGCTGGGGTTACTGGGGATGGACATTAAATGTACTGCGGAGGGTTGCGTGATAGCCGAACGAGAAGACCAGTACTATCAGATGGTACAACGAATTGACAGTGAACCACCAGAGATCTATTGTCTAGGGGGATTGGACCAAGAGCTACTTGGCCCCGCCTTACAATGGGAGAAATTTATCACTGCCAATATGCCGGAAGCAAGGGATCCAAAGACCCCCTATCACTGCACTCTGCAGTATCATAGAGATGCAGACTCGTCACAGACTAAGGAGTGGCTGAGGGTGCAACCTGACAAAGTACAGCTGAATGCTACCAATATCATATTGGGGCCACAGGGAGCAGCGTTACGTATTGCACGGAGTGACTATCTGAGTAAAGAGCACGGCATAATGGATAGTGTTCCCCATGTGACTTTGAAGGTAATCAGCTCATGTGATCAACAACACATAGGCGAAATGATGAAAAAAGCTGAAGGGATAGAATTTGAACAGATGAAAGAAAACAAACGGATCTGGATAAGCCCTGATAGAAGGTTAGGGAGGGGATTAGGCACCCCGAACCTCTAGCCTTCAACAGGCGGCAGTGGGCTCGCAAGAGTCTGGGCGCACGTTAAACACATTCTATAGTGCTGGGGAGAAACTGAAGGCCCTCGTGCGTAACGAGGTATGAAATAACATACCACTGTGGCACCGCCTAGTCGGCCCAGGAAACGTCGCACGTAAGTTGGTGTGGGCACTGGGTGGTACGTGGGCGACAGTCCACACCTAGGAGCAGGGCGGTGCGCCGTAGGGGGCACAGCTCCTGCCATGAACAGGCAAGGCTGGCGAAAACGGTCAATATTTCCATGCCCAGAGCAAGCGGGGTGGGGACAAGACCGTCGGTTTCTAAACTGAGTGGCTGATAGGTACTACGGACAGTCAGCTGCTTGGGGTCCTGACTCGATGACGGACTATGAGGTCGCTATCGACTGGGTCGCCAGCCGGTCAGGAGAGCGTTATGACCCCTGCTTATAGTCACAGATAGCGGGACGGGGACCGTGAGTGACTGGACAGTATGGGCATAAATGCACTTGGCTCAATGTACAGTCAGGCCACGGTAACCTTACTAGCCGATACAGGGTTAGTAGGCGAGCTGTGCTTCTGTGATCAGTGTTTTTGAAAAGAAAATGCTGGGAAGCAGAGGGATGAGGGGTGTCAGTTCAGAGGAATCTGAATTGTCTCTCCTAAGATTGGAAAGGGACCCAGCCTTAAACTGCACCTGAAGGTAAAATAAGGGGACTTCTTCTGTTCATGTGAGGAGACCTTAGCCTGGAAGTGGAGGCCTGTATCCTTGGTTGGGTGAGAGGGGGTCCAGTGTAGGCGGCAATGCGGCCCTGAAAAAGCCGGTTTCCCCACACGTGGTATCTCCTGATCCTGGAGGGGAGAGGTGCATCTAAGTAGGGCAAGGAGTGCATCCGAACGGGAGGAGGGTACTCTTAACTGGAAGGAGGTTAGAAGGGTCAAAGCGTTTTTACAGGAACCAGACAGAGGAGAGGATTATGAATTGGAACATAATAACTTCTCCTCTGTGGACATGGAGAAGGTACCAGAAGAGCCAGAGGAACCAGTGCTTAGCACAAGCCCGGAACAAGATACTCGACCACAACGAGTCATCAAGAAGCCTAAACGATATACATAGGCAAAGGAAGGGATAGTGTAACTGATAGGCCTTGGAGAGGGCGTGTACATATTAATTTTTGATTTTTCATTAGCTAAGCTCTCTCCTTTTTTAGAAATGTTTAGATAGTAAATGCAAAGTAAGGTCTTTTCTTTCAGAGTGAATTGCACAAAACAGACACATTTGGATAAAAAACACATAAAGTATAGTCTAAACCTGGTAATTGGTACGATCATCTTTTTGTATAAAGGGACGGACCTAGACTGAAGTGAAATTGATATAACTGATAACATTGTATATAACCTGCAAAATGAGTGGAAATTGTTAAACGGTGTGAGTGAATAGAGAACTGTGTAAATAAAAGATGGGTCCATAGTCGGTCAGTAGGGGAGGGAGTAATGTGGGTGTTGAAAGTAAATGATACTAACAAATACGGAAAATGAGTCAGAAGGATTCTGGAAAGGTTTGGCTCTGAGGTAATTAGGTTAAACAGTAAGGTTAAGGTAATTGTAAACAGTTTGTTTGAGGAATTACTAACATGTATCTTGGGGATTATCAATCCCCAAACCGGGGAAACTGTAGTAGAATTCCAGTCAAACTGTGTTTATTGCACTGTATACCATGAAGCTCAGAATGGCACAACACCGACAGGTAATATGCATTCACAAATTCTCCTGGCTTCTCTGCCGCTATCCATTTTCATTCAACAAAACCAACAAGACGTATCTGTGGTTTGAAACAGCTGCGTGGACTCAAGGCTCTGAACCAGAGTGATTGAGACAGGCAGCTGTTGATCAAACGAAGAGATAGTCTCGTTGGGACTTCCTGGGAGTAATAAACTGAGTGATTTTACACCCTAAGTGTTCGAGGCAAATGGTCCAATACAAAGGGACTGCCTTGAGAAACGCCAGACAGTCTGTTCTATACAAAGGAACAGTTGATCAAAGGCTTTGGACATAGAATCCACATCGTGACGTAATTCGATGTAAAACGTCACGATAAGGAGTTAGCCAATGAGAGTTGAGAGTAAGTGTCCTCCAATAGGAACACTCGAGGAGAGTTTGGAAAACGCCCGCTTGCCGTAAAACTAGAGGCGGAGCCTAAATTTGATATTAGCAAAGACTCCGTGCTAGGAGAGTGAGAACACACCCGAACAGGACCCAGGAAGCAACAAAGAACACACACCCTTTTTCTCCACAACAGACCCAGCAGGAGGAGAAATCGACGCAGCAGAATCGAAGAACGAGACGAGACATGTTTTTAGACAGAGCTTTTTATTGAGAAATTAGTCTGAATTTCTGCAAACATCCGGCATATTGGATGCGTCTTGCAGGTTCATTGCACAATATTTCTTTTTGTAACATCTAATTGAAATCCTTTTTTCATTAAAAAACGGGTTCCTTTTCAAACTGCTCAGATCTCGCTTCATTTCAACGGCCGCGCCGTATTTTCAAGCTGGGTAAATAGAAGGCAGTAACCAAGTTAAAACACTGGTTATCTGCATTTAGAACAGAGTGGATCCCAAGAGCTTGTAAAAAGGTTTAAATCACAACGCAGAAAGAAGTACTAAATAGGGAATTTAAGCTGGGAATTCACTTCACAGGGAACCACAATATTTTGCATACGAATTATGCAGAATGTAATATCATAACTGTCTATTACTTTTCTTGCAATTGAGCCAATTTTCCTAAAAGTATGGGTTACTGAATGCTGAACTGCACTATTATAATCACTAAGCCAGACCTTACCTGTGTCCCTGTATCACTTGTCTCTGCTGCCCTTTGATTAAAAAACGTCCCTATGTCCATTTTCCCTTTTTTTGGGCATATTTCAGTTAGTCACAGTAAAAGTCACCTAGTAAAAGTGAGATAATTGACAATATTAAAACATGCTAGGGCTGTACCGAATAGTTCGAAGCTTCGTTCATAATGTTGACATTCGAATTCTAAATCAACGTAAAAAAATGTAATACTGTATTTATTTATTTTTTTACATTTTTATTTGCCAAGGTATGGCGAGTGCCATACCTTGCCATACCAAAATGACGCCCCTGGACAGAGACATGTTGAGAGTGAGAGTGAATTACAGACATGTTGAGAGTGAGAGTGAATTACAGAGAGAGACATGGTGAGAGTGAGAGCGAATGACAGAGATAGACATGTTGAGAGTGAATGACAGAGAGAGACATGTTGAGAGTGAGAGTGGATGACAGAGACATGTTGAGAGTGAGAGCGAATGCCAGACAGACACGTTGAGAGTGAATGACTGAAAGAGACATGTTGAGAGTGAATGACACAGACAGACATGTTGAGAGTGAATGACACACACAGATATGTTGAGAGTGAATGACAGACATGTTGAGAGTGAATGACACAGACAGACATGTTGAGAGTGAGAGTGAAGGACACAGACAGACATGTTGAGAGTGAGAGTGAATGACAGAGACAGACATGTTGAGAGTGAGAGTGAATGACAGAGACATGTTGAGAGTGAGAGTGAGAGTGAATGACACAAACAGACATGTTGAGAGTGAGAGTGAATGACAGAGACAGACATCAATCAGGCTACACTCGCGGACAGCGCCTGGTTCTGAAATAGCAGAGATGTGATGTGTGGTATGAAAACAACAACACCAGTTCATTAAATCATCCAGACATTATTTTTACGCATAGGTGACTGTGGCGCCACACATATGACCAGTAACAAAGATAATTTAGTAAAGTTTTATGAAAAACATTGACAACAAAATCTGCGCCAACAAAGCTGATTCTGAACTAAACAGTGATCTGACGAATAGCCTATTACTGTTAAAATACAAACTGCATAGATTACCTAGTGAGTTATGCACTATTAGTTGTACAGTTACTAGTGCACAATACTATGCATTAAATAAATTGCTTCAGGTTACAGTTCAATATCAAGCCCAGGCCTACTCACTTCAGTAAAACAGCGCAGCTGAACACAGTCCAGGGTTCGAACAGAATAATAATTGTTAGACTAGAAGTCTTTATTTGTCATGCAGTTTTAACACACACACGCGAGATGGGCGACCCACAGGAACACACACACATGCACTGAGTCGCCGATGAAATGTCTCTCTGCACTTTTCCCATCCCGTTGTCCTTCCCCCCATGGGAAGCCGGGAGCAGATAGTGCGGCAACGTGAGCTGCGCCCCGGAGACCAATCTAAGTGCTTCTGTCCGTCTTCATCAAGGACGCCACAGCGTTAGCGATCTGTTGTGCATGTTTTTCCATTGGGTTTATCTTATCGGGGGGGGGGAAACCCTTGCGAGCATGGGGAGAACATGCAAACTCCACACAGAAAGGCCTGGGAGATACCCCACCTGAGTACCTGGCATCATGGAAACCTGGTCCCCAAGCGGGAATCGAACCCTGGACTTTCTTGCTGTGAGGCGACAGTGTTAACCACTACACCACCGTGCCGAAGATGTACAATGTGCGTGAGGAGTGGCAGCACTGACTGAGCAGACATTCTCAAAGTAAAAATTATACAGATGTATTATTCACAATATGAAAATGGTATACTATATTTGCCATCTATCCCAGAGTCAGACGAGAAGATTGATTGATCTGTGCGTAATTTCTAGAGTGGTTGGAAGTTGTATTTCTTCACTTTTGGAAGGAACCTATAGGCTAGCTGCTCCCTCCTGCTTCCAGTTATTGTACTAAGCTAGGATAGCTGCTCCCTACCGCTTCCAGTCTTTGTGCTAAGATAGACTAGCATGCACATTAATGCACCAATAATTATGAATGGCTCATTTATCTGAAGACCTAAAAACCCTGGCCAAACAACAAGGATAGATAGATAGATATGTAATTATTTCCTCCAGATTTGCCAAATCCATACAAACACAAAACCCATTATCCATTATGTCCTTCCTTGAAGTCAAATATGGAATAAAGCCATGGAGTCATCTGTGTGTGGTATCTCACTCTGTACCAAAATACATACACTGTAGGTACATAACAGCATGTGGTTAACCTATTATCACATATGTGCATTGGTGCATGTAGACATCATATCTCATTTAAAGTAATGTAGATAAGCTCTTATCCTGATTCTATGAAGCCTGTGATAGTGCTGGTGTTAACCAAGATGTTCTGAGCAGTATACAGTACACATTGTCTCACCTTATCTGTTTAATCTCACACAGTAGTTTATGGTGTTAACGTTTGTAAATATTCAGTGTATCTGTGTACTCAGGTTTATTTGTAAGCGGGATATGAAATGCATATATAAACAGCTCATGTTGAATAAGGCTTTAACTGAGCCACCAGTATAATCCTGGACACTGTGTGTGTGATACGATACGATGTGAGAGATATTCTTTTATTGATCCCCTTCGGGGTATTCAGGTTATGTGTCTGTGTCAGGCACGTGCCGTGAGCTTTGAGATTGGGTAAGCATACAAATATTTTAATACACTTAATTACACACTGTGCCAATCACAAATGCTATGGATGAGTGCAGTGTCAAGGAAATGCCATTCACGCAAATGTATGCCCTAGAACCCACTAATAAACAGTAATCATTGGTTTGTAAGCATGCTTATCCAGGGCATATTAGTAGCGGGCTGAGGGAACAAATCCAATGCCTGTGGTGGAAATGCATTCTTATCATGCTTTCGAATCGACGCTAGAGAAAGCAGAGAGAGAGGGCTTACACCTGCGGGTGGCGCCAAAAAGCTAAAACAAAATTAATGACTGCTGCTGCACTGGGACCACAGATGATGACTATTTTAATGAAAACAAACAAACAGTTATTAGTACTTTTATTTAAATATTTCACTGTGTTATATTTTTCTTTTCTTTTTCTTGGGTAAGCACTGCTTACCTTGCTTATATGGACGGCACGTCCCTGGTCTGTGTGTATATGTTCATCATGGTGAATGTACTTGGTGAGATACATTGAGATGCAGGAGGCTGCGTTCGAGGCCTGCAAGAATAGAAAGATAAAGATCTCATGAAATTAAAAATGTTTTCGCCCCTCCATTTTATTACTTTTGCTAATTATCATTTGGGACTTTGGCTTTTTGTGAGGGGAGTGGCCCGAAAATGTAAGGGCCTGAATTGCATTCTGAGTAGCATTATGGGTGGAGCTCCCACTTGATTACATTACAGCAGAACGTTTGACTACCCTACCCAAACTCCAAAGTTCAACCTGGTTAAAGGTCCACAATTGTTCACTTTTTGGGCAATTTTACACAATTCATGTGAGTCTATGGAACACATCAAATTCATTGTTATGTATTTTTAATCAAGTATTTTGGTGCCCTTCCAAAGTACAAGCTGTTTTTGTTTGGGCTCCGCCCATACTCGCAATACGCTTTGACTGACAGTCACCCACCTGCACTATAGCCTAGCTAAGAGATGGCAGATACGCTAGTACAGAGGAACACCCCGAAGGCAGAAACGCTAACGTTAATACACTATTGACACATGTGAATACAGTTGACAGTTGCTGAGTAATGATTTGACAACTTCTGTCCATAATAAATATAACCCTGACAGTGAAGGATGTGGGTCAATGGCTCAGCTTCAACTCCCAAACGCTAACGTTAACAGCTTCAACTCCCAAACGTTAACGTTAATACTCTATTGACACAAACGGATGAATGAACGAGGTCCTACTGCTAATTAACTAATTATGACTTACCTACTTACTGATTCGATACTTTCTTATCAAATTAGTGTATTAGTGTACTTAAATGAACACCTAACTTTCAGTTAAACTGTAACATAATCAAAATCACAAGAGCTACAGTCACACATACCAGTGCAGGATTTTATTCTATTTCCCTGCATTTTACGGTTTGGTTTGCTATCTTGACCTGTGTGAGACTTAGGCAATTTTTTCTAACACAAGGCAATTCTATAATTGTGCTCACAGAGGGACTGTGATCAAATTCCTCTGGACCTATACAACACCCACATGTTGAGGCAGGAGACGAGAGTCTGTGTTCTAAAACGGAGAACTGTCGACCTCAGCAGAAATTCTAGATCTTTTAAGTCTGCTATTCTAAAAAACCCAAAACTGTGACCTTGTTTTGTCTGATACTATTTTCTGAAAAGCCATTTCATTGGCTTAGTGACGATATACAGTAAGATGCTTGTTTCTCTCTGTTGGCAGAATGTATTGGCGTCTCCACGTTACTGTATATTCTGCCTGTTACAATGTATTATTTTTTCCTTGCAACGTATAATTTTTCCTGTCTCTACTATTGCTTGTTCACTTTTGAATAAACCTCATTATGAATGGAAGCAGACAGTGCCGGTTAGCCTAGGCATTGTCCAACTAACACCTCTCCCAAAGGCTAACCGGCACTGTCCACTTCCATTCATTGTGCTAAGCTAGGCTAATGTGCAGTCAGATAGCTTTCTACTGAACGCACAGAGAGGAAACTGGTATCTATCTTCTTGTCTCTCTCTGGAGAAGACGAGCTAATTTCCCAAAATGTTGGCGTGTGCCTTTAAAAGTCCTATTAACCTCTTAACTCATTCAGCGCCAGCGTGTATCCCCATCCCTGCTGTCAATGGGCCACGCTAAAAAAGAAATAAGTAAAAAAATAAATAAGCATTTTCACTGTGCGTCACAATGTTTGCAGAGCACTATCTATATTCTATATTATAGCTATGGAGACAATACTATGGCTCATTTGACAGTCACTATCTCTCATCCAACATGTAAAAAAGAGTTAATTTTTTCATGTATATGTTTGCGTGTATTGTATAGTTTCAGAGTGATCCGGGCTAATTCCTGGAAGCTGAGTTATGGAACGCTATGTGCATTTTGCGAAAGTCGTTCGCATTGCTCACCTGGACACAATACTATTTCCAAATCAAAGGTATATAATAGGTATTATGTTTCATCATGAAGGCATCAATGGGGGGGGGGGTCATTTTGTGATGCTCTGATCGTCAGCAATGGCATACGTTCTGGAGTATGTGACATATGATCGTTGCAATCGATGTGAAATCATTGTAGGATGAAAGTAGGATTGATGTCATATAGTCCTTACCTTTACTAGGAGGTATTCCAAAATGAATATTCCAATTGTCTGATCACAATTCAGTATTGATGTCCATCGGGTCCCTGACATGAAATGGGACAAACTATGCATCAAGTGTGCTGGATGCGTTCCAAGTGGCTCGAATGAAGCCTTTCACTTGCCCGAGTATACCATTTCTCCGTCCGGACCCTATAAAATGTAACACACAGTGTGAAATAAGGCATTGCACTCTCGAGGTCTCAGAATGAGTCCCAATGATACACAGAGGTCCGTGAGACTGTATAGAATATTAAAATCGAATAGAAGAAAAAACTATGAAAACAATAAAAAAACAGACTTTTCTCGGGTTGTGGCGCTCAACCGTTGGCGAGATAACCCAACTTGTTACGTGATTGGCGCTGAAAGTGTTAACCGGCAAGGGCCCTCTTGAGGACGATTTTCCCACTGGCACTTTGGCGAACTTGGGTGTGCATATTTCTCAATACAATATATATATATATCGAATTAAAGCCCAATTTGTTGCCTGTCGATAGCCATTTCAGGTGACAAAATCCGCTCAGCGGTTCTCGAGTTACATGCCGATATGTGAGGCGTGCACCAAAGTACACAGTGTTGTACAAATACAACACAGACTCCGGGGCTCTAGCTCCGTCAATCATTTGGCGATCTCGAAAATTATTGGACAGGGTTGTAGCCCTTAATAGGTCGCAGCTATTTTGTGATATTTTATGTTCGCCTGGTCAACTTTTATAAAACTGCTTGTAAAACCTAAACCCTGTATTGTACAATGAAGTGATGTGCATCTTTTTTTTCTCAGAACAACCTGGGCTATCAGAATATATATGATTTAGTTTGATGTTTGATATAATTCAATACCCCACATTTTGCATAAAATGCCTGACGATTGCATACCCAAAGTAATTTGCGATTGATTATACTTTATACTTATAGCACATGCATGAGTCTGGTCTCTTTTGAAAGGTAACATTCTGAAGTTTCTTAAAAAATAAAGAAAATGGGGGGCGGCCGGGTGGCGCAGCGGTCTAAGCACTTGTCACCAACGCAAGAGGCAACGGTATCGAATCCGGCTGTCAGCGTTGCCTCCGGCTTGGCCGGCCATCATACTGGCTCAATTGGCAGAGTCAGCGGGAGAGAAGCCGGTGGGGTGGTATTCTGGTCGTTGTAAACAGCGACTCCTACAGGTCGGTCAGGGCGCCTGCACAGCAAAGAAGGGATATGGTGAAGGTAGTGTGACCTCCCACGCGTTACACTTCACCAATGAGAGTCCGCGCTGGCAGGTGAAAAAGAGGGTGCTGGCTGTCTCCTATGTGACGGAGGAAGCATCTGATATACTTCAGGACTCCCTAGACCAGACCTGGGCATTGTACGGCCCGCGGGATGATTCTGACCGGCCCGCGAAAGATTACATGATAATATTTATTTTTATTTTTATTATTATTATTTTTTTTTTCATGTCAACGTTCACACGCACAATATACGCTTACCTAGGATTTGACTTGATTCAACAACAAAGCAGTCGGGGCAAGCCGAAAACGGTCGAAAGTGTGGTTATTTGAAGTTTGGATTTTTTTTTCACAACTGAGGTAGGTAGATTACATTTTTGGAGACTAAAGTACAGAAAAAGGGTACCGTTGGGTACCGGTATCGATTCACAGGTACCGGTACCGTATCGGTTCAAATGTGAACGGTACCCATCCCTACTGAACACACAACTGCAGGGCAAGGACATTTTCATGAAATGCATAGCCATGTGAAAGCCTTCATGACAAAGTTGCAATAAATTTCAAGGCAACTAGGCAGCAACAATCTCAAACACATGAAAACCCTGAAAGAAGTCAAACCATCAGCTGATCACCGGCACAGGTACTCATCCATGTTGGGAGCACTGCATGATGAATTTTCAAGGCGTTTTCAAGATTTCAAAAAGGTTGAGGATGAAATGCAGCTGGTTTCCTCTCCCTTTACCTGCAGTGTTGATAGTGCACCCACTGATGTTCAGCTTGAACTCATTGACCTGCAGTCTGATTCACTACTGAAAGAGCACTTTAAGTCAGCATCACTACTAGAGTTCTACTCTGCTCTCAAGGAGGAGAACTTTCCAAACATGAGAAGACATGCTCAGAAGATGTTGGTTCTCTTTGGATCCACCTATATGTGAACAGACATTCTCAGTCATGACGTTTACCAAGTCCAGGTACAGATCCTCTCTCACTGATGAACATCTGGCAGCTGTGCTTCGCATCTCCACCTCAGACATGCAACCTGACTTTGATGGACTTGTTAAAGCTCAACAGAGACTGGATTTATCACACTGAATGAAAAAAAAGAAAGAGCTGAAGAACACTAAAATGTGGAAATATAACAAGTGAAATGGGACACTTGATATTTTTTTTTCTTTTTTTTGCACAGTTCTGAAAACATTAAATGTTTAATATAGGCATGTAAAGTAAAAAAGGCTACTGGGACACTTTTCTTTACACAGTTCAGTGACATGTCTTGTTTATTTTGGCTATAAGATGATGTGATGTCTTTAGAAAGCTAAGAAAATCCTTGTTTCAATAGTATATGAAACTCAAAATAATAACTTTATTTGTATAGCACTTTTTCATACATGCCCTTTGTTATTAATGTTTCACATTTTGTTTATCATTTTGGAAATAAATTCTATTTGAATAAATTATATTTTTGAAAGCTAACCTCACATTTTAATTGCCAAATAATAACATACACTCTTACCAGGGGTCAAAACAATGCCATTTACTGCTTTTTATATAGAAATAAAATGTATATTATGCATAATTGAGTTTGGAATTTTGGCCCGGCACTCCAACATATTTTCAGTTGCTCATTCGGCCCCCCGGGAAAAATAATTGCCCACCCCTGCCCTAGACCGACCAGTGGGGGGCACATGCAAGCAACGGCCAGGAAGGGGAGGGGGGAATTGGCATAACGACTAAATTGGGATGGGAGAAAATCTGAGAAAAACAGGAGGAGAAAAAGTGGATAAAAAATAATAATAAAGAAAATGCTAATGTAATAAAGAAACAGAGGTTTGAACACACTGAAATAAAATATTTTCTCCTTACTTTTGTGTTGACTTGTTGCCAGATGCCTGTTTTTGGGTTCCAGCTGAGATGTACATGTAGGAGCTGGAAAACACAACGATTCCATAGCCTGAAGTCTGTATTCTACAACAATGTATTGAATGATAGGGAGAAACGCATATCCTGGCCGTGGCAGACCAGCGCAAAGTGCCGCAACGTGCACAAGCATATGTTAACACTTTGGCGACCAAAGTCCCGCAGCGATTTATAGTCCAGAGGACCGAGCGTTGTCAACAAACCAATGTACTTTCTAACAGCTATATATATACTTTATAGTATTGCTATCTGTCCATTCTCATTGTCACTTGAGTGCATAAACCGTGCCTTCATAATGGCTTAAAGAAAATAAAAATCCATCGGTTGGTTGTCATTTTATAGCGCTGTGGATATAAGGTTTATCGCAGTTTTCGCCTCGTCTTTTTTCTGGGGAGCTAGATAATAGGCTAAAGGCTAGTCACGTTATATCAAACGCCATTTCTGCTGTATATATACGAATGAAATAAAGCAAACTGCGTAGCATCCGGACTATTACAGAGCATCTATGGATGAAATGGGGGCGGCGGGGGATGCCGATTACTATTATTGATTAGCAATACAGTGTGCGTTCAAGTAGCCATTTTCACTGATCGATCACGTTGCGTTTTAAAACAATGTCCAATCCAGCTGTAATTTGGGGGAATAGTATCCTACCGTCAGCCCATGTGATCGCCGGCAGCATTTCGTCATTAGTCATCGGAATCTGGTAGATCGATATGTCCATTGGCTGATCATAAATCCCATTATTCCAGGCTGAAATCTGCGTTCGGTAACGTGATCAAAGATGGAGTATGTTTGGCTGGGATCGAGGCTCATATGAAACGCCCACAGACAGTAAAATTTTTTTTTTCAATCGCCCTCAATGATACTGCAGTGGAGCGATGGCGCCCCTAAGCGGATCTGGCCGGTATTGCATGTTTCGAAAATCAAATATGCGGGTAGGTCCTGCAAGTCGATCGGGGACGTTAATAGCGTTATTAATATGGAATAAAACAATAACAACTCGCCACGAGGTCCACAACGCATGGCACCGTAACACATATAAACTCGTGGCTGGTCCTTAAAGTGTTAAAAGGCCTGGCCAGTGTATTAGAAATCCTTCTAGAGGTACTAGGTGGGACCTACCTAGTTTTAGAAGACCTATGAGAGGCCAGGGTATATCCTGTATTAGTAAAACTTTAGTTGTAAGCAGAAGACCATGGAGGCCCATCTGAAAAGATGGAGCTACCGCTGTAGACAAAGTCTATTACACAGACAGTGTAGGACAGTGAATGCAGCGATTGAATTACGAGCAGATTTCCGGAACGTGCATTTTGTGTCATACTTGTCTCATTACACTGTACTTCAGTCTGCAGGGTAAGCTTAGGGTAGGCTTATTCTTTTTTCCTTGCAACATATTATTTTTCCTGTCTCTACTATTGCTTGTTCACTTTTGAATACACCTCTGAAAGATGAATTCTACCATTCATTATTGAAGATTATCAGATAAACGCAGCATGATGAACGACTGGCTGTTGATGTGGAGTAGGCACACACACACAAACTAAACACACACACACTTTTTGAACGGCTATGGAATAGGATAAATAGGGCCTACTACCAGAATTATCTAATATACGTATGTATAATCTTGCCCAAGCCTTTATGGGGCCCTAAGTAGAGTTTTCTTGGGGGGGGGGGGGGGGGGTTTGCATAAATTCATATACAAATAATATATCCATAATGCAAATGAATGTAGAGAACATATAATAAAGCCACAGATGAAAGGAACCTGCCAACATGGTAATAACTGTATTTTCAAACACAATGCATAGGAAGCAACTGTTAGCTGTAAGCTGTATAATTCTATTGTTGGGGGGGGGGGGGGGGGGGGGTCTCTGGTGGCACTCGGGCCGGCCCTGATCTTGCACCGGAGTGTTTGAGCGTCTATAAATATTTTTTGTTGGACATTCTTGATAAGCCACTGACTGACTTAAAATAATAGAGTTTCTATTGCCTGCTAAGTTTAATGCATATATCTTCATAATTCCCCAGTTGAGGCTATGGTATGCCTAGTGTTTCTGATTTAATCTTCACAAGAAAAATGACATCGATGATGCATTCACACTGGATTTTAGCTTAGGGACAGGGAAAGTTGCCACAGCCTCAACCATGACAAATAACAGTGGGTATTTTCAGCACCACGGACAGCGCCAGATGAGAGAGAAACCAAGCAGGCTAGGAATTATTAGTATTTCATGTTGACCTTGTTCTGTATGATCTACCTCATATTTTTTTCTATTCCCCTGCATGTACAACCTTGTGCTGCTATGACCTCAGAATGGGATAAATAAAGATCCATCTTTAACCATCTTATAAAAAAAGGATATTGTAGTTGAATCACTGGATTCAGAGTTACTGTTGCGGTGGACTGTCATGTAGGTGGTGCTGAACATGTCCATTGTTTTTCGCACAGTCTTTCGCAGTATAGAGGCTGTGGTTAGCCTATCCACTTGGTCAAACTAGCCTTGATAATGTTAAAGTGTTCTTTTAATTGACCTTGAAAGATGAGGAGAGGGTGTTAGCAATCAAATATGTATTACAGAGTGAATATTCAATATTACAGAGTATTTACACAAACAGCTGAGAGTGGACACGGTTCTACTTAGCTCTTTGGGGCACAACAGAAGTCTGTCCCGCTTCTCCCATCACATTGACATTTATAGTTTTTCTGGTTGGTGTTCTGAGCGAATGAGGTGGCTCTCTTCCAAATTAGCAGCATGGTTCAGGGCTTTAACAAATGACTATACAAGGTAAACAGTGGAAATAGCAAGGATCTCTAGAATTACGTCTGTCTCCTGGTAGTTCAGAAGGACAGCTGGGGTCATGGTGACACATAGGCCTTTGCTTGTTTTAATACCATATAATAATAACACATTTGAATGGTACACACATTTGTAGATATTTGTCTATACATTCTTACAATTAATAAATGGATTGACTCATATATATTAAACATATGGTAGATCCTGACAATGCTGCCTGGTCAGCCAAAATTGTCACCTCATCAGTCCTTGGTCTGTGGGCTTGTGGCTTTTAGCAACAGCTGCACTGACCCTTCCGGTCACAAACAGATTTTGGCCACTTCAGTGGATACAGACATGCTGAATGTATACATGATAATACATGATAATAAGCACTAGTCAAGTGTAGGCCTAATGGTCTCATTAAGTTACTGACAAATATATGTGACCGCGCCCAGCGCTATTGACCTCAATTCGACTTGCGGCATTTCACGTGAGAGCCAAACAAAGGTTTTCCTTTTTTTGGGGGGTGTTTTTATTTTTATTTTCACATTATCATAGTTTGAATGTTTAAGAACATGTTTACTATAACAGCTAACATTTATAGTATCTATAAAGGTAACATTTATTTGTTTAAAGTCTGTTCTTGTTCTGAGACTCTTTTTCCTTCTTGCAGGGGCGGAGTTACATTTATATTTGAATGAAGGCGAGTACCTCGGAGTTTCAAGTGATGTCCATAAATACAATGAGCACATGGGCTTGTGTTTACAATTTTTAAAACAAACTAATTCTCGGCATCAGGAACAGCAATTGATGCATCGGATCTTGAACGAGTACATATTGGACTTTGTTAATCGTGCCGATGACTCTGCATTGGAGAGTTCTTCATTGCAAGGCATCACAAACAACATAAAGATTTCACAAGCAACGTTCTGCTTTCTTTATGGGTAAGTTGTTGACTTAATATTACTTTACAAGTACTGTTGCAGTCATTGGTGTAAAGTGCGTACCGGAAGGGGCTCAACACACAACCCTGCAGAATTTTGGTGTTAGCGGTGGATTGCAGGTGATTTGAATCAGTGAGGAAATTGTGCATGAGGTGGATCAGGCAGTGGGGGGAGTATCGCGAGGGTGTAGCTTCCGGATCATCAGGCGCCTTTGAACGGTATTAAAACCAGAGCACAGAAGTCCACAAAGAGGACCACAAAGGTACCAGAGGAATCCACGTGCTGGAAAAAAATTCAACTCAAAGTACAAAAATAAAACTCCTGACAGTCTGTACATGTTCTGTTTCATCTTGTGTACAGCACATATTTTGATCCCAAATGCATAATTTATGAGTTTGCAACAAAAACATGAATTCACTCTCCTTCCCCTGTATGGCCTCATCGCTGACTGACAATGTAACCACTCTGCGTTTTGTGCACCATAGCAGACATCAAAGTACCTGTCTGCAGAGGTGTGTTTGTGTGTGTGTTGGGGCGGGGGAGGGGGGGGTGGGTGGTAGTGGAACTGACTTCCCAGGGCCCCAAGCTGGGGGACGGCTCTCAGAGACTCTGGGCTAAACGTTTTGTTTTAAAAGTTCAAAGAGGTTCCCAGTGCCAGTTAGATCTTAAGCAAAATATGGTTTTACCATTTTATGTCCAAACGGCCCGGTACTGAGATGAGATTTAATTAATGTTGCTTTTCGTTTTCAAATGTAGCCAAGAGCCTAACCCTATTTTCAGCACTAAGTTTGTTTACCAATGATTTTAAGTGTTAAGTGTTAAGCGAAATATGTGTTTATAAAAATCTCTGTGCATTGCATCGGAAACCAGATGATTTAGATGCGAGGAAATGACGCTTTGTCATGAAATCTTTGTAGTCATAAGAAAGAGGAGACCCGGGGCTTTCGATGGACGTCGAAATTTCATAGAACTACACTACCCAGCTCACATCAGCCGCTGTCAAAGCTGCAGCCGGCTGATGTGAACATTTTTATTAAATTCTTTTGATTATATCTCACAGGTCGAACAAGCCTGAATGTTATTGCCATAAAATACAATGTATATTGTTTCTTTACCTTTGTGTGAACGTCTAGAAAGAAACGTGTTGCAATCTGGTGGAAAAAGGCGGAGCTATGGACATTATACAAAAGTAACTGTACTTACAATAGATTTCATTCACAGTCTTTGCTGCCCTGTAACTGGGCCTGGTGGTACTTAATCCAGATTTAACTCTGCCATTGGAAAGAGGAGATTTGGCCAGATCCATAGATGTATGACTTGGCCATAATAACGTAATCTATAGGCCTGATATTCTATATTCATATTTCAAATTGCATGTGTCCAGATGGCAAAATTCAGTACTGTTTCTACAAAAAAACCTGTAAATCATCTGCCCTTTATTCATTTGCTTAGATCTTTAGTACACCTGATCTCAAGAAGGTGCTGAATGAGCTCAGTGGCGGTCAATCAAAATTCATGTCTGGTCAATGGTGTTATTCAAAGATGAAAAAAAAAGAAAATAATAATAATTTATATTCTCTTTTGGTTCATTACAATTTACTCAAGCATAATAACAGACACAATATTTCTGACACTGGGAATACATTTCCTGATATCCATAGATTTCCCTAGATACCAAGAACATGCAAATGGACCTTGTAGAAGTGGAGCAATTAAAATGTGTAATTATGGTATGTCCTGTACTCCTGTTGGGCCCACAAGGAAACATCAGCAAAATCAGGTGCAGGTCAATGACACAGACACAATAGCGCTCCTGGACTCGGTTCAGGTTCCCATTTGCTTAACCATGATGCCAATGCCAATGTTGATAAATTGTATCCCACAGCCCAGATCACACCAAGGGTGTTTGCTCGATAACAGTCAGCGGTCATCTCCACACGTATCACTGATCAGGGCTCATGTTTTATGTCTCGAGTCATAAAGGAAATGTGCAAGTGTGGGGGACAATAATGGACAATAGAATTCACATTCATATTCTGTCACCTCCATGTTCAATGTTATGCACAGGGTGTGGTTAGAGGGCATTGACGTTATGTAGTCACACGGGTTGACGTGATGACGTATTAGTTTGTATTAAGGAAGTGGGAAGTAAACATGACACGTTACGTGTATTGCATCTAAACAACCGTCTGGCAGTCTGTTTGTTCCGCACTCCTACACAAGCACATTTTTAGCATGGTGTTATTCACCATCAAAGATGCAAAGAATTCTCCTTTGTTTCATCACAATTTACTCGAGCCTAGTAACAGACACAATATTTCTGACATTGGGAATACATTCCCTGAGATCCATAGATGTCCCTAGATACCAAGACCATGCAAATGGGCCTTGTAGAAGTGGATAAATCTTCCATTTACTTAGGTATGTATTTTTAGGCGGATTTTCAAAAAATAGGGCTAGGGCTTAAGGAGGCTAGGGTTTAGGAGGTTAAAAATAAAGCAAACTATTATTTTGGGAACCACAACTGGACTGTCTGTTTTATTCTGAAACCTCTACACCTGGAATTGCCACAATACAATGTTTCCGTATTGCTGGACCCGGTGAAAATCAAACCCGACAGTGTTGGTGCCGTGAGCACCAAGCACTCAACCTATTTAACTACACAGGACGTAATTACATCACCACTACAACACAATATTATGATGCATGGCTTATGATGACCATACACCGTACACTGGGAGTACAAAACATTAGGAATAACCTCTCTTTCCATTAGCCCCACATATCTAGCTGACAGTTATCATCCTTTATTGACTCCACCTATCAAATCAATTTCAATCATGAAGTGAGAGAAATAGAACAAGGGGGAGGCTGTGGAGAAACTGTGGTAACATTGACTGTGGATTTCATAATCCATATGTCTATAATTAGAGAAACCATATGCAATACACTGGGGTGCTCTAAGCCTAAGGAACTGTTCTGAGCCCAGATGAAACCCCTGCAGTTGTTGAAACTGTATTTAGACAGCCATTCTCAACCCCCACTCAAGCAAATGTGGTCAACCACTAGAAACAAAGGAACTCGAAAGTCACACCCCACAGATGGAATGGTCACTCACCCTACTAAAGAGATCAGATTTCAGAGACCAGATAACCAGCTCTGATAAAATGTTAAGACTGTATGTAAATATAAGTCACACCCAGCGCCTAACAGAATACAGGCAGAGAAACACAGACCTAACTTGCTTTTGCTAAGAGTTCATGGAAACTAATTTATAAACAAGATCATATTAATTAAACCACATTAGATAAAAGGTATTTGAATATCATTCAGAATGTCAAACTAATTATGAAGATAATAGTGTCATTTCACTCTTGTTGAAAACCATATATAGAAAATAAGTCTCAATTACATAGGTTTAGTCTGGAAAATACACGTATCAAGTTATTCTTTATCACTGTTTGATCAAAATGTAAGCCAAGAGTAAAACTGTGATAATATTAGAAGTGTATAAATCCATATACACAGGAGATACATCTTGTAAATGTTTATTGGGACATGCCTCTGTGAAGAAAAGGCCACAGCAAAGGAGGGGGCCAAAAGCACCCCCCTCTGTTTACTGAAGGACAACACCCTGAGAAGTCACAGACGGGGGCTGCAGGAACAGGCCCACACACGGACAGGAGATCGGTTGGGGCAGACAGCCCCCACAGAAGACAGCTGATTGGAACAACTCCATATTTGAATATGACTCAGATTGGTTAAACCCAGGCTAAAAATGTGAACTCATGAGTAGTATAAGAAAGATAACACAGTGTTAATTCAGGAGGCCAGACAACCAGGTCTGCGCCTCCAACCACTCCCACCAGAGACTGCTGATTTTCATGTGAGTAAACTGGATGGAGTAATCACTGTTTGTGATATATAGATTTAGATGCCTATCTTAAAAACCAGGTTTACTCATGTGTAAAACGCTCAGTAAAGATTCTCTATTTTCATTGATGTTGGCATGACTGTGTATATACATGCTGGGTTTGATGTGCAAACCTTATTAATCCGTTGTAAGAGAGAGGATTCAGAGGCACAATATGTCAGACCTTATAAGGAAAGTTTGATTGATTGTAGCCACGCCCCCTTTTTGAGGTGATTTATGACCCCCTAAGTCCCGCCCCCTTTTCTGATTGGTCGAGGATTCAAGGAGGCGGGACATCCGGTTTTGAGGGGAGGGACATCCGGTTTCGGAAGGGGAGGGACATCGGGTTACGGAAGGGGAGTTTTCAGATTTTTTTCAAAATAAAAAGTTTTTCAGAAATAAAAGATTTTTTTTTTTTTTATTTTCAGATTGTATGTATTCCAAGGTTTTCAGATTAAACATTTCACAAAATCTATTTCTGTATCTTAAGAATATGGTTTCACAATAAGTATTCCAAGGTTTTCAGATTAAACATTTCACAATATGTTTTTGTGTATCTTAAGAAGGTGTATTTGTGTAGACATAAACATTTCAAAAAGGGGGCGTGGCTACAATCAATCAAACTTTCCTTATAAGGTCTGACACATTGTGCCTCTATGCAAAGCAGACTACAGTATTGTGTTCAGAGTTATAGTTAAACTGCAGCGGGTCAGTGGACGGCTGACTACAATGCTCTCTTCTTGCCACGGTTAGTCAACAAATCACCATCCTCTAGAGTCTCTAGACCCTCGTTAACCTCAACTCCACCTCTGTATCGGACCTGTCTGAATGGCATTAACCTGTCACACCAATTACCAGATTCAATCGCAGCAAGAGCACAGAAGAAACCGCTTTTGATGCTTATTTAAACTGAGGCGTACTATCAACAAAGCTCAGGGTTGTATTGGAAGCTAATTGCTACCATTAGGAGGTTGTGGTTGTTGTATGTGGTGGTGGTGAATCTGTCAAGTTGGGGCAGCGAAGAGACTTTAATGGCCTCGTTTCTGTTGGAACTTTCCAACTGTTGTGACAAGTGATTCACAGAGTTCGGGTTAAGCAGTGGAAACACCCCTATTTATCTTAGACTGTTGGCTGGGTCTAATTGCAGTGTTGGCTTTGCTTCTGGACTTTTTTCCTACCGTTTGTGTCTTTATTTGAATCCTAATATGTATAATGCTAATTGTGAAACCCTATTGGGTAATGCCAGATGAGAAATTTACACTGTTTTTATATATACTTGTCTCTGAGAGATGGGGTAGTTTTCCAGCAACAGAGTGTTTGTGTTTGTGTGTGTGTAGAGGGTCAGAGCACACACAGTACCACATACAGGCCCTGCTGTAAAACACACAGCGTACCGCACACAGGCCCTGCTGTAAAACACACAGAGTACCGCACACAGGCCCTGCTGTAAAACACACAGCGTACCGCACACAGGCCCTGCTGTAAAACACACAGCGTACCACACACAGGCCCTGCTGTAAAACACACAGCGTACCACACACAGGCCCTGCTGTAAAACACACAGCGTACCACACACAGGCCATGCTGTAAAACACACAGCGTACCACACAGGCCCTAATTTAGTCGTTATGTCAATTCCCCCCCTGGGCCCTATTCCCTGTACCTGGTTCAACTAAGTCGATCAAAAGTCCCATTAGTCAGATTCAATTAACCAGATGAATAAATCCAGGCTTTCCCTGTCCCTCGACACGGCACGGCCCGCTGATACCATGATAGCTAACTAACGTTACCGTTACAAGCTCAAAAACCTTATAACTACTACTGTCGTGTCCATAAGTTCCCTGGCAGAATACTTTGTTTGTGAGGACAAAAGTATACAAAGAGGAGAGAACGATTTTAAATCGGGGCATGTGGAGGAGTTTCGAGAATGGCTAGCAAGCTAGCTAGCTACTAACGTTATATAAAAAACAATAACGTTATAAACTATACACAATATGTACAACGAAAAAATAATTTATATTAGTATTTACAGTGATTTGATATGCAGCGAAATAACATTATACTATTTAAATTATAAATACAAATATTAAAAAAAAATATGGTGAAACAGATACTGGCAACAGATTCAGGGTCAGTTATTTTCCCATTGTACGCTTATGGAATGTAAGGGAAATCTGATCCTAGATCTGCGACTAAAGCCAGGAGGCTACGCCGTGGTGACGTCTGTCAGCAGCGCCAAACGGCAGTGTAGTCTCCCAGTGAACAAAAATATAAACGTTGTTATTTTGCTACCTTTAGAATTAATTGCGAATATTTTCATGTTGAGCTATAGATTGTGGATGAATAAGCACAGAAAGGTACACCATGCCAATATCCATGCTTTATTTCTTTTAAACAAGCCAATTTAGAAATGGGCAATGGGGAAATACATTAAGTGGAACAGAGGGTGGAACAGGAAAAAACTAAAATGACGTAACCACTACACCTCTCTATAGCCTACACAACATGTGACAACCAACCCCAAATAAAACGTGACAACCAACCCCAACTGGAATGTCTTGATAGCATCAAGGCTAACAGCAATCTAACAACTAGTTAGCTAGCTAACAACAATCTAAACTATAGCTATCCATTCACACTTTTTAAGGGTAATAATTGTTTCATTATAAACCAATTGTGTAAAAGCCTAGAAGAAAAATACTGAGGAGCGGAATATTTACAAATGGACATGAAAAACACAAAAAGTCCTCTCACCTCAAATTCAGCTGTTCACTCCAAAGATGACAATGTAGGTGAACTCTGACCCCAATTCTGGAAAATACCAGACAGGACCCTCTGGTGGTGTGAAATCAAATTAATGTGACAACCTACCCATGTGACAACGTCCCCCGTTCTCCCCTACCAGGTACAGGGCTCTATGCTAACTTTTTTCCCAAGGAGCACATGTGCTCCTAAATGAAAAAATTTAGGAGTACATAAAGAAATTTAGGAGCACACAAAGAAATGTAGGAGCACAGTGAAAATTTTTCAAGTAACACAGAGTTTATTAACAAACTATTTATTACATGCATATTATACTGTGCGTGTGTGTGCATACTAAAGGACACACATCTGCAATAGCACATACCACCAAAATCACACATTGGCCCATGCCTACTAGACGCAAAGGATATCGGTTGTCCAGATGCTTTTGTATGTTGTAGTATTGTCATGATACCATCATTTTGACTTTGATACAGATAGGAAAGGTAATGGAATATATTATTAGATGACACAACAGGGAAAATTCTTTATACACTTCTTTAATTAATTATAATTTAAATGCATATTTTGACGCTGTTGAAACGTAAATAATCAAAAATTATAAAATGTATCTGTTACAGTTGCTGAGCTATATACTATATCCTCCTATTGAATGAAATAGGTTCAGGAATCAGGATTGTTAGCAGAGAGAGAGAGACTCAGCCCCCCCTTCCCTCACTATTGGATGTGTTAGCAGGTTAGCTTACTTGGCGTTAGCAGCTAACATTAGTTAAGGTTTTTAGTGCGATGTGGGCATACAGGAATGGCGAGGATGCCAAGCATGGTAGACCACTGGACCAGGCAAGTGCACACATAGAGCCCAAAGGGTGCTCGAGCACCTGCCCTTTTGTGCCTCATAAAAAAGTGCCCTTTTTATGCCACGTCTTTTTTTTTTTTTTCATTGATAGGTGAGCTCCTGCACTGATTATTATAGTTCAATATTCAATATTTGATCACCAAAACTTCTCAAAAAACATAAAAAGGGGGCCCCCCGCCCAAAAAGGGCCCCCCAAAATCGGGCTTGCACGCACACAAGCCCAGTGCCCTTTTCAGCCTTTCAGCACCTGCCCCTCTAAAGTCCTGTGCACGCCCCTGCACTGGACCCGTTGCTTGTAGAGTTTTCATTAGGGTTACATAGAAACAATGCAACTCACGGGAGAACTTGTCACATACTGTAGCTGTCGAACGCAGGACTGAAGAGCTAGATGCCATTGCTTCTAAAATTTAAGGTCCACGCTGCTCTGGGTCTATTATGAAATTATCATTTAAATTAATTAAATTAATTATTAGAGCCCTGAGGTATCGCTTTCCCTGTCTCCCAATATTGAAACAAAGGTTCCCTAATGTAGCAGCCTGAAAATATTGTCTATTATTCAGAACTGCTGACTTGTGTTTTATATCCCCTTTGTACACAAAGACATCATTGATATTCCCACGAGCAATGATATGAGTTTCTCTTCCTTCTATCGGCTGGAGTATGGACCATACACAGTATCGCTGGACCATATTCAACATCCTTCCCTGTGTGACTAGTAGGCGGGACCAGCAGGGGGCGGTGTCTGGCAGAGAGTGTTGGAGAGAGATGGAACGTGATATATGGGAGCGGAAGACGGAAAGAGATCCTCTTCGGCAGTGAACTTGAACACGAACAGTCGCAACGGACGGGGGCTCGGGAGAGCCCTGTTGCAGAAGTTATGTTGGAGGGCCCCATGGGATAGCGACGGGTGATAGGAAGTACTTGCTAGTGGACGCGATATCCTAGAAGTACCAGCGATAGTGTGTGAGCAAACAGTGCAGAGCCAAGCACTAACAATCGGGTTATAGTAGTTACTGTGTGCGTTATAAGTAACGTGCGGCTAACAACATATCAAAGTCCTTAACAATCGGGTTATAGTAGTTACTGTGTGCGGTATAGAGTGCGAGCCCCGAGACGCGCGTGGGCCTACAACCGGTCTGCTCCGGCTGCCTTCAATCAGTCTGCTCCGGCTGCCTACAATCAGTCTGCCCCGGTTACCTGCGACCAGATCTGCACCCGGCTGCCTGCAGCCTACGGGAGTTCGTCCCGTCCAGCAGGGGTCGTCATCACTCAGCACACGCTCTCAGCCGGCGCTGCCTCTCTGCCCCAGCTCCGCCTGCTAGCATCCTCACCGAGAGCGTTCAACGCCATCTTGCTTTCCGGACAACAGTGGCGTGGCGAGGCGGCCATTTCGGATGAGTACAAATGGGCATTGATGCTCCCGAGCTATTATACAGTATACAGTGTGGTGCAGCCTGCGGGCGAAATTAACGTTGCTACTACCGTTCCATAGGGGTACCCCAAACAATACATGCCGGCATTAAGATAGGACTTTTACTGGTATTTTGTGGGCCCACCCTTTTGCTTTCTGTTTATTTCCTTTGAGTGTGATACCGTGTTGGTGTAATAATATTTCCCATTCAGTGAACCCTTATATTCCTTCCCTATGTCCTCCCTTCTTTCCCCATATTACGGAGTACTAGAGCAGTATATGTAAACCCTTAGGGAAGGTATTGATACTGTGTCTAGCCCAGACGTGGGCAGCGCTTAGTCTGGGTACAGCGAGAGCACTTGGTGCCTAGGGCGTAATTACATAATTACCAGACTGTAACTATCGTGTAACGATGACCATGGTGCAATAATTACCAGACTGTAACTATTGTGTGACGATAACTATGGTGCAATAATCACCAGACCGTAACTATTGTGTAACGAGAACAATGGTGCAATAATAATCAGACTGAATGGGAGCACGTGTGTGTGTCTTTTACTGAGCCTAACCTTAACCCTTTTGATGCAATATATACCATTAACCCCTTCCTATTTAACCTTCCCTTTCCTACCGTAAGGTTTCTGGTGTTAATGAGGGAGGGTACTGCTTGCGGGGGGAACCAAGTTATTTATTTACAATCCAGTCACTAGGTGTGGGGGGGTGCTAAGGGGACAATTGGGGAGAGTGAGGGCGTGTTGGGGAGTACTGCTGACTGCCCTGGAAGAGAGAGGAAGACCAGAGTACCGGACTAGGTCTGTAAATCCTGGGCCCCATACACTCCCACTGCCAGCCTCCAGTTGACGCTCCTGACCCCAAAGACGGAGGTGCAGCTAGCCAGAGTTCTACTGTGTCTCGCTACCTAGTTCCCACGAAGCAGGGATAATCCACCCTGCTACATTTGGCGTCACGAACAGGATCTACATCCTACTCCACTCCCTCATACATGACAACCAAGGGACCTAAGATGGAAGAGGCTGACACCCTGAAGCCGGAAGTCAGACCCGGACCGTCCCGGGTGAAGCAAGGAGATGACCCGCCGTCCCCACTCAAAGAGGAAGGAGGGGAAGCCGAGACGGTGCAGACCTTGACCGCCGCGGTGGAGTTCCTAAAGGGTCAACTCCAAGACCAGGCGAGCGTCCTGGATCACCAGCACGAACAACTAGAGCAGGCCAGCCGCCAAGAGTCACTTGCCTTGGCACAGGCCGTGCTCCAACAGCTCCCTCCCGCGCCCCTCCCGGTGGTGTACGTCCAACGAGAGCGGAAGTGCAGCGAATTTGGAGGGGAAAAAGAGAGAGGGGAACCGCCTGTAGAAGACTGGATCCAGGCGATGAGGACCCATCTCCGTGCCAGTAGAGTACCTGGGGAGGAACAAGCGGAGGTCGTACAGCTTCACCTCAAAGGCGAGGCGAAACAGACGGTACGCTTCCTGACAGAGGGAACCGTCCCCGACACTGAAGCCCTGTTCTCACTCCTCGAGGAAACCTACGGGGACAAGGTCCCGGTCTGCATGCGCCTCGGGGAGTTCTTTGACCGAAGACAGGCCGCCGACGAGACTGTGCGCCAGTTCGCGTATGACTTGCAGGAGAGGATCCATCGCCTACAACGTCGGGCGCCTACACAGGTCACCGTCGCCGCCGCCCTGCTGCAGGAGCAGTTTGTGGTGGGTCTCCGAGACGAGACCCTGAGGCGAGAAATGCGGAAGTACATGAGGGAGGACGAGACGCGGCCGTTTCCCCAGGTACTGAAGGCGGCGATCGACTGGTCCGAAGAGGAGGTGGTCCTGCCCCCCGCGAGGGGTGCCGCCCGGGGCGTGTTACACAGCGTCGCCGTGGAGAGACGCGAGCCACCTCTGGACCTAGCCGCACTCCAGGAGTCCATCCGACAGCTCTTCGCCGGCCAGGAGCAGTTGGGCGCGCGCATGGAGCAGCTATTCCAGGCGTTCCAACAGGAGCGAGACACGCCCCAGAGAGGCTTCACCGGAAGCCGACGGAGGGGAGACGTGCCCTCTACCCCGCGCAGACTACCCCGCCGGAGCGAGGATGGGAGGCTGATCTGCTACACCTGTCAACAGCCCGGCTATATCGGCCGTGAGTGCCCCCGTGCGATGGGAGAACCGCGCCCGAAGGAAGCACCGGGCGGTGAGGTTCCCTTCCCACCAGTACAGGGCGCCACCCACACAGCAGCCGGCGGGTCGTCCGACCTGGCGACCGCCAGACGAGGGGCCGGAGAGGGAAGTGTGGTGAAGTGCCGGATGATACGCCACCAAGGCGGCCGGCCCGGCGGACGCGCTGGTGCCCGGGCGCTCATTCCAATGAGACCAGGACCAGAGGTAGTACACACAGCAAGGGACGTTCTAGCGATCCCAGCGGAAGGCGGTCGTGCCCGCCGGAGGCCCGAAGCGCGGGCCGGGCCGTCACAGGCCCCCGCCCTGGTCGCAAGGCCAACCGAAGAGGTGAGCCCACGGGAGCCGCCGGAAGTCAACAGCGAAGGTTATGTAACGATCTCGGCGGAAGAAGTTGGGGCTTGCTTGCTCCGGGCTGCGCGGGGTCGGCCGGGCCCCGTCCGTGCTCGCCGGAGCCCCGAGAAGCGGACCAATCCGTCGGAGGTCCCAGTGGTCGGCGCCAGGCAGATAACGGCTCAGAAGGGAGACAGCGGCTATAGCTGGGACGAGTTACGGCGGCTCCAAGGGGAGGACCCGGAGGTGGGGCCGTATGAGAGGCGGTGATGAAGGGGAGCTGCCCCGCCGGAGTGCGACTGCAAGAGGCGAGCCCGCTTATACGTAAGCTCTACGGGCAGTGGGAACGGTTCCGTCTGCAGAATGGGGTACTATTCAGGCGAGTTAGTGACCCTCGAGGGGGAGAAGAGATACTCCAGTTGGTGGTGCCGGGGGTGCTGCGGCGGCACGTATATGAGATTCAACATGTCCTTGGGGGACATTTGGGCGAACGCAGAACACTAGGGTTAATGGGGCGGGGCTATTACTGGACAGGGATGGCGGCCGAGGTGAAGGCCTGGAGGCAACAGTGTACACGGTGTGCCCCGGCTCGAGACGTGGTCCCGAGGGATTGGGCCCCAGGACATACACCTACGGGACTGGCCGAGGCGGGGGGAAGCGCGCGCGGATCCACCGGAGGATGCATGAACCTGCACAGAGCTCTTCCGAGTCTGATGATCCCCCCCTTGGTGACTCCATCCCCCCTACATCCTCTCGTGTTGTTCCCCTTGAGGGCAAGAAGACGGACACGGGAGCTGAGAGGGGGGAGTCGGACCAATCCGGCCCCAGAGGAGCACTAGAGGTCGGCTAACCGCTCGGTATCGCCAGGACTACGTGCTCAAGAGTGTGTTTGTTGAACAGTGTGTCCAACTCATGAAGGAGTGTGTGAAACTGTTAGCATAATGTGTGAGTGTCGATTAGGGAGGGGGTAGGCGCCCCGAACCTTAGTCGACAACAGGCGGCGGTGGGACTGCGAAGTCCCGAGGGCACGTTCAAATCTCATATCGTGCTGGGGAGGGACTGAAGGCCCCCGGGTCTGATGAGGTATGAATGAACATACCACCATGGTACCGTCTAGTCGGCGTGTGTGTCGCACACGCAAGTGTGGGGGCAACACGTGGTACGTGGATGACAGTCCACACCTAGCAGACATGCACGGGCACCTCTGTGAACAGGCAAGGCGGGTGAAAACGGTCAAAGTTTCCATACCCAAAGCAAAGTGGGATGGGGATCAGACCGTCGGTTCTTACCTGGGTGGCCAACAACCACTACAGGGTCTAGGATCGCTATCAACTGGGTCAACTGCCGGTCGGATCGCATATGGCAGTAAGACCATGGTGATGGCCGCCGCGTTCGGCTCAATGTACAGTCAGGCCACTATAAGCTGAAACCGAATGAGTTAGTAAGCGAGTAGTGTTTCTGTGATCGGTGTTTTTGAAAAGAAAATGCCGGGAAGCAGAAAGCGAAGGCTTGTCGGTCCAGAGGAGTCTGGATGGTAAAGCCTAGGGGTGGAAAGGGACCTAGCCTGGAACTGCGCCCTGGTGAGGGAGGTTCAAAGGGTCTAAGCGCGATGTGTGAAACTGTTGGTCTCAGGACCGTTTTCATGCATGCGTTGGTTGGTGTTGTTGTTAACTTGCAGAGGACTTAGCAAGTTCAAAGTGGGGGGAAATGTAGCAGCCTGAAAATATTGTCTATTATTCAGAACTGCTGACTTGTGTTTTATATCCCCTTTGTACACAAAGACATCATTGATATTCCCACGAGCAATGATATGAGTTTCTCTTCCTTCTATCGGCTGGAGTATGGACCATACACAGTATCGCTGGACCATATTCAACATCCTTCCCTGTGTGACTAGTAGGCGGGACCAGCAGGGGGCGGTGTCTGGCAGAGAGTGTCGGAGAGAGATGGAACGTGATATATGGGAGCGGAAGACGGAAAGAGATCCTCTTTGGCAGTGGACTTGAACACGAACAGTCGCAACGGACGGGGGCTCGGGAGAGCCCTGTTGCAGAAGTTATGTTGGAGGGCCCCGTGGGATAGCGACGGGTGATAGGAAGTACTTGCTAGTGGACGCGATATCATAGAAGTACCAGCGATAGTGTGTGAGCAAACAGTGCAGAGCCAAGCACTAACAATCGGGTTATAGTAGTTACTGTGTGCGGTATAAGTAACGTGCGGCTAACAACATATCAAAGTCCTTAACAATCGGGTTATAGTAGTTACTGTGTGCGGTATAGAGTGCGAGCCCCGAGACGCGCGTGGGCCTACAACCGGTCTGCTCCGGCTGCCTTCAATCAGTCTGCTCCGGCTGCCTACAATCAGTCTGCCCCGGTTACCTGCGACCAGATCTGCACCCGGCTGCCTGCAGCCTACGGGAGTTCGTCCCGTCCAGCAGGGGTCGTCATCACTCAGCACACGCTCTCAGCCGGCGCTGCCTCTCTGCCCCAGCTCCGCCTGCTAGCATCCTCACCGAGAGCGTTCGACGCCATCTTGCTTTCCGGACAACAGTGGCACGGCGAGGCGGCCATTTCGGATGAGTACAAATGGGCATAGATGCTCCCGAGCTATTATACAGTATACAGTGTGGTGCAGCCTGCGGGCGAAATTAACGTTGCTACTACCGTTCCATAGGGGTACCCCAAACAATACATGCCGGCATTAAGATAGGACTTTTACTGGTATTTTGTGGGCCCACCCTTTTGCTTTCTGTTTATTTCCTTTGAGTGTGATACCGTGTTGGTGTAATAATATTTCCCATTCAGTGAACCCTTATATTCCTTCCCTATGTCCTCCCTTCTTTCCCCATATTACGGAGTACTAGAGCAGTATATGTAAACCCTTAGGGAAGGTATTGATACTGTGTCTAGCCCAGACATGGGCAGCGCTTAGTCTGGGTACAGCGAGAGCACTTGGTGCCTAGGGCGTAATTACATAATTACCAGACTGTAACTATCGTGTAACGATGACCATGGTGCAATAATTACCAGACTGTAACTATTGTGTGACGATAACTATGGTGCAATAATCACCAGACCGTAACTATTGTGTAACGAGAACAATGGTGCAATAATAATCAGACTGAATGGGAGCACGTGTGTGTGTCTTTTACTGAGCCTAACCTTAACCCTTTTGATGCGGGTAACATATATACCATTAACCCCTTCCTATTTAACCTTCCCTTTCCTACCGTAAGGTTTCTGGTGTTAATGAGGGAGGGTACTGCTTGCGGGGGGAACCAAGTTATTTATTTACAATCCAGGCACTAGGTGTGGGGGGGGTGCTAAGGGGACAATTGGGGAGAGTGAGGTCGTGTTGGGGAGTACTGCTGACTGCCCTGGAAGAGAGAGGAAGACCAGAGTACCGGACTAGGTCTGTAAATCCTGGGCCCCATACACTCCCACTGCCAGCCTCCAGTTGACGCTCCTGACCCCAAAGACGGAGGTGCAGCTAGCCAGAGTTCTACTGTGTCTCGCTACCTAGTGACCGTGCACCACAGTTCCCACGAAGCAGGGATAATCCACCCTGCTACACTAAGATGGGAAGAGTATACTATAAGAGACAGTGGGTCTCATTCACCAACGACTTACGACAAAAAGAGCTTTCTCTTAGGGCGATTTGAGACCTTTTCTGGCCGATTTTGGGATTCACCAACCGTCCCAATAAAACATATATAATTAATATTATATTATAATATATTTTCTATATTCATGTCTTGCCCGAAAAGGTATCAAACGGCCCTAAGAGAAAGTCCTTTTTGTCGTAAGTCTGTTGGAGAATGATAGGTCATTATAGAAACAAACAAAGCAGTTGAAGCAATAGGGAGAGAGAGCAAGAATATCATATATTTTGTATTAAAAAAGTTCTAAATATCTCGTAATATTGCACTCCATACTTCGCAAACTTCCACATGCCTCCTCTGTTGGTCTGGGGAGGGTTTGGACTACCACATGCCTCCTCCGACACATGTGGAGTCGCCAGCTGCTTCTTTTCATCTGACAGCGAGGAGTTTTCACTGGACGAGCGCAACGCACATAGAGGTTCACGTCATTTCCCCCATATCCCTCCCTGGTAAACAGGTGCCCCTGACGCTGTTGCAATGGCCAGAACCCACCGGCTTCCCACTCACGAACACTGCAGATTGTGTTTGTGGGGATGACTGACCAAGTCGAAGGTAACGCTGACAGCGGTTAAATCCACAGAAAGCAGGACATCTTACAGTCAAAAATGTAAACACTCAAATCTTGTCAACCTGTGACATTAAAAGTACCCAAACATTTCTACCCATAGCTACTTTATACATACAGATGCAGCCAGGGCCGCCTGGGAGAAATGCGAGGCCCTGTGCGAGATTTAAACGCGTACACACTCTAGTGTTGATGTCTTTGTTTACAAGGCTTCAGGTATGGTTGCTCTGCTACAAACACAGTAGAGCAGCTGTGTGCACATCCAACCTGTTTTAGGCCAGGTGCAGGATAAAACTAAATGTGACTGAAGGAAAAATTGCAATAAACTGACCGACACAATTGACAACTATAAGCAATGCAATGCTCAGAGAGAGAGAGAGAGAGAGAGAGATAAGAGAGAGAGAGAGAGAGAGAGAGAGAGAGAGAGAGAGAGAGAGAGAGAGAGAGAGAGAGAGAGAGAGAGAGAGTCTGTGATGATCCAGACAGAGAGAGTCTGTGGTCCAGAGAGAGGGAGATGAGTCTGTGGTCCAGACAGAGAGAGAGAGAGAGAGAGAGAGAGAGAGAGAGAGAGAGAGAGAGAGAGAGAGAGAGAGAGAGAGAGAGGTGGGTCTGTGGTCCAGACAGAGAGAGAGAGAGAGATAAGCAAGACAGCTAAGATGAGCCCCTAAAGGATATTAAACTTTTAATGGAAGAACAAAACAGAAGGAAAAGATAACTTCACAAAGGCAACATGAATATACATAGATCCAAAAGGACAAAGATCAACACTTAAATCCAAAGAGAAGAGGGTCTATACCAGAGAAAACAAAGTAGCAAGGAGCCAACGGCCGACATCAGCTAAATAGGCTAACTGCAAATAGAGTGGCCAGGTACTGACGCTAGCTCGACAGAACATTAGCTACGACAGCTAGCCGGCCCGCTTGGCTCAATATAACGTTAGCTACGACAGCTAGCCGGCCCGCTTGGCTCAATATAACGTTAGCTACGACAGCTAGCCGGCCCGCTTGGCTCAATATAACGTTAGCTACGACAGCTAGCCGGCCCGCTTGGCTCAATATAACGTTAGCTACAACAGCTAGCCGGCCCGCTTGGCTCAATATAACGTTAGCTACGATAGCTAGCCGGCCCGCTTGGCTCAACATAACGTCTACGACAGCTAGCCGGCCCGCTAGCTCAACATAACGTTGGCTACGATAGTTAGCCGGCCCGCTAGCTCAACATAGCATTAGCTACGATAGCTAGCCGGCCCGCTAGCTCAACATAAGGTTAGCTACGATAGCTAGCCGGCCCGCTGGTCCAACAGAACGTCAGCTACGATAGCTAGCCGGCCCGCTGGCTCCACATAACGTTAGCCAACATAACATTAGCCACGATAGCTAGCCGGCCCGAGAGAGAGAGAGAGAGAGAGAGAGAGAGAGAGAGAGAGAGAGAGAGAGAGAGAGAGAGAGAGAGAGAGAGAGAGAGAGAGAGAGAGATATCTCCACGGCGGGAATAGAATAGAGTGCATTAAAAACTCACCAAACGTCCAAGAGGATGGAGACAACCGCGTGGAGTTGACGAAGTTCATCTGCCGAACGACCGTCCTCTTCATCTTGGCATAACAATGCTGCACGCGCTCTCTCTAGGTTAGCTAACGCTAGTTAGCCTTTAGCTAAGCTACTAGCCGACATGGCTATCCCGATTGAACCACACGTTAGCACTCGATATTATAACGTAGCTAAAGCTAACTAGCTGTCCCTGCCTTTAGCTAAGCCGACATGGCTAGCCTGACTGAACTTTCTAACATGCAACAACTTTCATCTTCAGTCCATCTGCCGAACGACCGTCCTCTTCGTCTTGGCTGGCATAACCTCCAATGCTGCACGTGCGAAATAGTCAGACGCAGCTGACGCACGCCGGCCGACTGTACACATGTAACCCCTCCCTTCGAGGAAACCAATAGTATGTCTGCTGCAGAGCCCCAGAGCTGCAATAGTGTATCTGCAGAGCCGCAGATCCATGAACAAGTCAGACACATTCTACAAACGTGTCTAATGTGAAATATATAAGCATATAAGCAAAACTAGATTTTAGGTCTGTGATGAAAAAGGGCCTCGCGGGAAGGGGGGCCTCGCAAAAAAAAAGTATAATAATATAATAATAATAATAATAATAATAATAATAATAATAATAATAATAATAATAATAATAATAATAATAATAATAATAATAATAATAATAATAATAATAATAATAATAATAATAATAATAATAATAATAATAATAATTATTATTATTATAATTATAATTATAATAATTATAATAATTATAATAATTATAATAATAAAAAAAATATTTTTATTTTATTTTTTATTTTTTGTGCGATGCCCTCCTTCCCGCGAGGCCCTGTGCGACCGCACTACTCGCACACCCCCTGAGGTGGCCCTGGATGCAGCACTGAACATTCAGATCAATTCTGTTGCTGTTCTGCTGCTCCTCTGCCACTTTAGAACTAGCACTCAGGTGTTATATTTCGGGGGCTGGTGGCTGGCTCCCAAAGTGAACAAATGGAGGTTACTTAACTTAAGTGCTCCCCCAGGGAGGGGGTCAGGGGCTACTGCCCTCAGACCCCCAAGATAATTTGTATATGGGCAGTCTGACTTGGGGTACTGCCCATATATTAGTGTTGCAATGCATGATAAGTAAACAGTGAAAAAAGCTAAGGAATCGGACAGAGCTGGGGCGTTTGGGACGAATACAAATTTAAGATGAAAAAGTCTCCCCAGTGGGAGGCAGTGGAGGTGTGAAATCTGGCCCGGTCCAGAACAATAGGAGTCACAAAATCAGTTTGGCCCGTGGAGTGGTGGAGCAGCAGCAGAGGAGCAGCAGAGGTTCGATTTTTCAGTGCTGCATCTATATCTGAGAGAATACTTGCAACATATTTTCGGCACTTTTTTCATGTACAAATTGTACTGTAAGTAAAATATGTTTAATATATAAGTGTACTAAGTAAAAGTTGAAAGTATACTTTCAATATGTTTAAGCACATCTTTTGAACAGCTTTTAACTTTTAACACCACTTTCAACTTGGTGGTTACACAACTTTAGTATATTTTCTGAATACATATCAAATAGTATACAAAGTATACTTTCAGAAAATATATACTTAGGTATACTTTAGTTTTTTCTTTCAACTTTGCTGGCATTGAAAGTAGTGGTTCTGGGATGCCAGGATATTTCTGAGCTTCCTGCAGAGTTGGCATCACACCCAGGTTAAAAAACAGAACGTATCTGCTAGGGATGCACCGAATGGGAAATTATTGGCCGAAACTGAATACCGAAAATAGGAAACAGTTGGCCGAAAACCCAATGCCGAAAGACAGAATATGATAAATATAAATATATATATAATCTATTTATTTTTTACCAATGTTGTTCAGCTACCTGATTATGGCAAAAGACATGATTATGGCAAAACTTAACTTAAATAATATTAATAATCACTATTAGGGGTCCATAGAACATTTATTCAGCACTTTTGAATGCATACATTAATTCCAGACTGACTGCTGAAAGATTGTACAATTTAAACATTTTCTCTTTGCATACAACAAAATGTGCATTAAAGGGGACCTGCATTGCTATTCCTAGCACTATTTGGCCAACTTTACTTGAACTTGAACTTACACAATTCCTGTGAGTCTATTGAACACATCTGTAAGGTTAAAAAAATTAAATAAAAATGCATTGTCTTATATTTCTTATCAAGTACTCAAAAGCATAATTTTCCAGCCTCAGGATTTCAGGCTATTTTTGGATGGGCTCCGCAATTTTGGATGGGCTCTCTTGTGCAATACACACAAGTAGGTCTACATATATACAACGAAGCACAGAGCTAAGAACGTTAGCTAAGCTAGCTTGCTCTCTCAGTCCGTCTAACAAACACACACACACGCGCACACACACGCAGTGCTTGCACTAACGTTAGACTGTCTTGGCGCACACACATGGAAGAGTACCGTAATACACAAATGGATGAATGAACGAGGTCCTACTGCTAATTAACTAATTACGACGTACTGTATGTACTTACTGATTCGATGCTTTCTTTCAGTCTCAAAGGCTTACAGGCTAGGTCCCTTCTTCTTTAGCAACAGCCAGGAAATCATGGAAGCATAAAGTCCCTCGTCTTTGCAAAAATCCAAAAACAAACTCAGGAAAAATGTGCAAAGACGTATTAGCAGCTTTGCAGCCAGGAACAGCACATGGCCTGCCTGTTTTGCTCATATTATTTACGTTAGGCTATGTCACTGCGCTTCTTTGGTCTGCTCTAGGTAGATTGTGGGTGGGCATTGGCTCCAACCACAGAGCCAATCGGATCACTATCCGCTTCCCCAGCGCAACGTGACGTCACGATGCGAGTCAAATCAGAACGACCTGATTAAATGGAGCAGGAAATGGTCTGAGCTGAATGACGGCAATCCGCCAATATGGTATTTAGAGACACAGACACATTGATACTAACTCCTATTACTATAATAGGCATTCAATACCATAGTCCCCTCCATACTCATAGCCAAGCTCAGGGACCTGGGCTTGGGCTATGACCTCTGCCAGTGGGTCTTGGACTTCCTGACTGGCAGACCCCAGGTGGTGAGAGCAGGCAACTGCACCTCCTCATCCATCACCCTCAACATAGGGGCCCCCCAGGGCTGTGTTCTGAGTCCCCTCCTCTACTCCCTGTACACACACGACTGTGTGGCTCAGCGGAGTAGCAATACAATCGTCAAATTTGCTGACGACACAGTGGTGGTGGGCCTGATCTCTGCCAACGACGAGAGGGCCTACCTGGAAGAGGTCAAGGTCCTGGCGGGATGGTGCCAGGAAAACAGCCTCTCCCTGAACGTCAGCAAAACAAAGGAGATGATTGTGGACTTCAGGAGGTCGGGGGTCAAGGACTACAGCCCCCTCAGCATCGACGGGGCACCGGTTGAGAGAGTCAACAGCTTCAAGTACCTCGGAGCCTACATATCCGAGGACTTGACATGGACCACACACATTAACAGTGTGGTGAAGAAGGCACGACAACGCCTCTACTTCCTCAGGCGCCTAAGGAAGTTCCAAGTCAGCCAGAAGATCCTTAAGAACTTCTACTCATGTACAATAGAGAGCATCTTGACCGGCAACATCACCTCCTGGTTTGGGAATAGCACTGCAAAAGACCAAAGCAGACTACAAAGAGTGACACGTTCAGCCGAACGCACAATTGGAGGGGGGCTCCCCACCCTCCAGAACATTTACTACAAGCGTTGCAAGGGCAAGGCTATGAGAATCATTAAAGACTCCAGTCACCCAAACAACTGCCTCTTCGAACTGCTGCGGTCAGGCAAGCGATACAGGAGTCTCAAGGCGAGCACAGAAAGACTCAGAAGTAGCTTCTATCCCCAGGCCATCAGGCTGCTAAACGAACAATGAATGAACACTACACAACAACAACCACACACCACAGCACATAGCACACACATCCACACGCACACACTCACTTTAAACAAACACACTGTAGCACCCACTCCACACACTTTATAGCACACACCCACTTTAAACAAACACACTGTAGCACCCACTCCCCACACTTTATATTTATGGATGAAGGATTGCACTACAACTCGTACACCTTACTGTAAATTGTACCTGAAATTGTACCTCATCCCATTTCTGCTTTGCACTAGATAGTACTGTACATTAGTACACTGCATAGTATTGTGTATTGTATATTATATGGTAACTCAGAACATTGTACATATGTCTATACCGAACACTGTGACCTCATTTTCTTCTTCTAAATTCATGCTATATTATGTTATTATGTTATTTGATACTATCTTGTCTAGCACAGTCTCTGGAGCGTAACAGTAAGAAGCATTTTGTATGAAAGTATTCTGTACTTCTGTATGACAACTATTAAAGAACTTGAACTTGAACTATAATACAATGCTAGACACTGAAAAAAGACATTTATAATGCATGTCACCTTTAAAGTCAAGTGCATTTTCTTTTCTCTGTAGGATAACTACAACAAAGTGCATTCAGAACAAAGTGCATTCAGAACAAAGCCAAGGTGCTTTAAAACTGCATAAAGAGGCCAGTAGATAATATATAGAAAATAATAGGGATGTCCGATATTATCGGCCGACCGATATTATCGGCCGATATCGGCAGTAAAATGTGATATCGGAAAATATCGGTATCGGTTAAAAAAAGAAAAAAAACAATAACAATATTTGTTATATATATATCCAGTGATTATTAATTACCTGAAATTATTCCGTTTTTTGGACGGGGAAACCCTGCATATATCGGTATCGGTTGATATCGGTTAATATCGGTATCGGAAATTAAGAGTTGGACAATATCGGAATATCGGTATCGGTAAAAAAGCCAATATCGAGCATCCCTAGAAAATAATATCTCTTTTCAAGTCTTACTGGACACAATTAGGTTTGAGTTTTGAGCTTCCTAGTTGCCGTACACAGTAAATTTCGCAGAGTAAATTTTACTCAAACTGAGTACATTTTACGCTAGCGGCGGCTAACATCAGTTAGCTTGGCGGCTCGCGTCAATTCAATTCAATTGAGGGTCCGAGCTGGTCTGTGTCTAATGATTAAGCATTAAATCACGCAATTTGTTATACAAATTAGATCACGCCTATGGGTGCTTGTTAAGCCCGAGGCGCAGCCGAGGGTCGTTAGACCCCCATAGGCGTGATCTAATTTGTATAACACATGACTTCAAGTGATGTAATGCGTTTATACAATGACCCAATTCACCCAACCTTATTGCTATAGAATAAACACACAGTAATTGAAGCATAATGGAGATTTATTCACAAAACCATCTGCAGAAAAAGTAGGCAAAAAAAAATGGCCTCCATGTCTAGAAGCAGAGGGACGTTGCTACAAAGCATGCCATCTAACAACAAACTTCATATACATCCCACAATGTATTATTGTTTTGACAATGGGTCATGACAAACCAATTACATAATCCAACATTGTGTAAACAACTAACATATTCCATGGCTGTATCTTTTTTTTAATTATTTGTTACGAATATATCCATACTTCCATTGTGTCCGGGACATCCAGTGAAATCGCTTCGTGCAACAGTGTCCTTTTGAAGCAGAGGGAGGTTGCTACAAAGCATGCCATCTAACAACAAACTTCATATAAAATTACTCTGCTAATAGAGCCACACTTCGTTATGCACAAGTTTACAGACATACATGACATACAGATAGACAGTACTGCTACATCTATAGTCAATGTCAGCATGTCTTTTTTCCTTCTCCGACTTCTCCTGCTGTATACGTTTACAGACTTATATTATTCAATGAGACTGCCAGCCAGCTTTTGCGCGATGGAGAAATACAATTTCAATTGTGACGAGAGAAGATCATCTCCCGATTCAGATACAATTTAACACACACGGTTCCAAAGATATTAATGTTTTGCGGCAAATTTTCACGCTGCAATGGATTTAGGTGCGTCTCATCGCTCCTCATGTTGTGCTTCTCTCCTCTCCGACATCGACACAGAGAGCACTCAGCCAGTGGCCACTCCCCTCAGAACCCCCCGCGATTTATATATTGTTTTACAATGGGTCATGACAAACCAATTACATAATCCAACATTGTGTAAACAACTAACATATTCCAGGTGACTATCTTTTTTGAATGAGTCGTTATGACGAAATCAATACATCCATTCATAAAGATTATTGTCCGCATCTTGGTTTCATTCGGAAAAGAATGAACGGCGGATTCATTCGGAAAAAAAAGGTAATTCGATTGTGGGCGGGTTCTGGGGTCACGTGGAGTGTGTTATACGAAATAACAACCAGTAACTTCACTGTTTCAGCCAATCAGAATCAAGAAATGTGCATGCCATTGTATAAAATGCGTTTTGATTACGTCATCACAACAACACGTTAGGTTACGAACGTAACCCTGTTCGTTGACATTCGGTGATATTTTTTCGGTGCTGAAACCCCGGTGTCTAGGGTACGGCTAACGTTAGTTAGCCTAGCGGCGGCTAACGTAAGTTAGCTTGGCGGCTTGCATCAATTCAATTCAATTGAAGGTCCGAGCTGGTATGTGTCTAATGAAATGTGTTTTGATATCATCACAACAACACGTTAGGTTACGATCGTAACCCTGTTCTTTGACATTCTGTGATATTTTTTCAGTGTTAAAAGCCGAAATGGCCTTTTTAAACAATTTTCGGCCGATTTTAGGCGGCCGAATATTCGGAGCATCTATCTGCCCCTGTGGGAATGGATGCCTTTTTGAGCACTGAAATTCTAAAATGGAAACTCCCCCTTGGCTCCTCCCTCTATCGCTCTTTGAAGCATCTGCAGCTCTTGTAGACGTTTTGAGGCCACACCTTACCTTCTACCTTCCCCCAGATTATCCTATGTCGCTCCTTCCACAGGCTTCCTGGCACATCCAAATAAAAGCTCTGGATATTGTTGATCTATGATGTAACAAAGGACTGAATATCCTGCCATGTCCGCTTCCACCCCAGCGTAATACCTTAGTGGTGCCACCCACGTGGCAGTCTGGGCACTGCTCCATCTGGTCAGGACATTATAGTCCAGTAATGTCCCTAGTATTCCATCCAGGCATGGGCACAGTTAGCGTACAAAGGGGATATGGGGAATTAAGGGTAGAATATGTAACCCCATCAAACAGTGACCTCCACTTGGTACTGCACGTTGTTTTGGTCTAATGTGTGGGTTGGAGTCTGCCAAGAGAGCGAGGTATAATAAGTTATTAACTCCAACCCACACATCAGACCAAAACAAAACAATAAAAATATCAAACTGCAATATCAAGCAGAGCCTCTTTTGCCTAGAGGCCGTTTGATGGCCTTACAGATTCTACCTTTTGTCCTCACTAAATGCCTTCCGAGAGTCTTGATTAGTGGCTTCTATAACCATTCATCTTTACCATCTTTAGCATATAAACATCCCTTCACTTATCAGTATAACTATAATACACTGGTATACAGTATACACTGTTCTGTGACACCACATACACACAGAGAAAGAAAAGAGAGACACACAGCAAAAGGGGGAGGAGTGTGTAACATACACATGTAAAGGGGGACATATATAGTATATCTGTAGTATGAATACACATTTAGAGGGGTGCTGCTGTACAAAGGCAAACCTTTGTTGGGCAGTATAGCTCTAATACAGACACCCCCCACCCCAACCGTAATGAAGAGAATCTGTCTATAGCTCTAGGACACCCCCATCCCAACCGTAATGAAGACAATCTATCTACAGCTCTAAACCAGGTGCTTATCCCAACCGTAATGAAGATAATCTGTCTATAGCTCTAATACATAGACATCCCCCATCCCAACCGTAATGAAGATAATCTGTCTATCGCTCCAATACATAGACACCCCCTATCTTAACCGTAATGAAGACAATCAAGTTTAATGATGGCAGCAGTCTCAATTAGCTTCCCTTGGACTATCAATTCAATGATGAGCTTAATCATGACCCCATGATTTGTATGGATTTGTATTAATTTAAATAAGTTAATACACATTTGTGTTCATTGGGATCCTCATCACTGGATTCAGTTAAGAGAGAATCTGCTATTCTGCCATTAAGCTGTGTTTGTGTAAAACTTCAATGCCAATTTTCTCACTGTGCGTTCAGTATAAAGATATGCAACTGCAAGATAGCTTATCTTAGCACAAATCAATGGAAGCGGATACTAGCTTAAAACTCTGGGATAGGTATTTTTGGCCAACAACTTGGCTAGCTGGTCCGTATCCGCTTCCATTCATGGCTGCTTTTGGCTGCTTTTTTTTATATAGCGCTTTATTCAAAGCGATTTACAATTTGTTACTCACATTTTACCCATTCACTCACACATTCACAGCAGAGGCAACCATGCAAGGTGCCAACCTGCTCATCGGGAGCAATTAGGGGTTAAGTGTCTTGCTCAAGGACACATCAACACGCTGCCCGGGAGGAGCGGGAATTAGGGATGCTTGATATTGGCTTTTTTACCGATACCGATATACCGATATTGTCCAACTCTTAATTTCCGATATCATAATGCCAATATCGGCTGATAATATCGGTAGGCCGATAATATCGGACATCCCTAGCGGGAATCGAACCGGGAACCTCCGGATTTCCAGACGACTGCTCTACCTCTTGAGCCACTGTCGCCCCACATTCATTTGTGCTAAGCTAGGTTACCTTGCAGCCGGATTGCTTTCTACTGAACACAGAGAGGAAGTTGGTATCTATCTGAATCTAGAGAAGACGGTAAGCGCATTTCCCGTAATGTTGGCGTGTGTTTTTTTATTCCAATTTGATCTTTTTCTTGTTGTCAACACAGCGTATGAAAAGACCAAAACCTACAATGCATTTCTCCTACTTTCGAGTATGGTCCATCCAGCTAACAACAGATTATAGCTTATATCCGGAGGTCATAGAACTCTATTGTTGTTTATTAGAAAAGGCCTGACAGTATATGACAGCTAGTTTTACATGTTTGAGGCTGTAAAAATGCGTACATCATGTTTTTAAACATCAAAGTACAATAGAGCGGACAGTTGACCAAGCGGACACTGACTCGACAACGTTTCCAACGTTAAGTCGAGTTCATTCATACTACACTAGTACACGTATGATCAATCCAATAATGAACACATATATATATCTTGTCATTTTAAACAAGTTACCATTCATTCATTCATCCATTATGCATCACCCACGGCGAAATTAACAACAACAATGCAGTCACTGAGTGTTGTTGTAGCCAGCGGGTAAATCGCGATTTTTTTATTTGTTTGTCATGACAAACCAATTACATAATCCAACATATGTGTAAAGGCACAACATATTCCAGTTAACGGTATCTTTTTTTAATGATTTGTTACGGCGTAGTCGTTCTATATGAATTGAAATGGGGGACCCTGATGTAAACAAGACAAACGTCTTTCTCAGGTCTGCATCCCCTTAACAATTGTGTGTATTGAGCCGTACTGTATTGTACCCATTCTGCAATCTGTTAAATAAAGTTTTCATTCATTCATTCATTCATTCAGTCAATACTTCCATGCGTATAAATTGAGGAAGCGAGCGAGTCCGCGGCCGCTCGCTGTGCCACGCGCGGCAGCGGCAGAGCGGTGGATAGGGGGGCGGGTCACGTGGGGGTCGCGGCCAATCAGAGGAACCCGGAAACCGAATTCCGTTGCGGAAAGGATACACGCGTCCAGACTGCATCCAGCTAGGCAAATAGCTTCTTGTTAGCACAACACAAGTACTGATGAGCTGTGTCTTACTGTCTTTGCCCATTTCCGCGTCGAACAGCCTGCAAACCTGGCGTTCTATCGCCCTGCTCTAAGACAAACTCTAACCTTAACCAACTTTGAAAGAGTGCCTAAGCTTAACCGTCGAAAGAACTTGCCGTCACTCTCTAAGACAAACTCTAACCTTAACCTACTTCGAAGAGTGGCTAAGCTTAACCAGTGTAGAAACTGACGTCGGCCAATCAGAGAGCGTCTCCGAGAAATGCGGCTACGGAAAGTATAGACGCTGCTTGCTTAGATGATATAGATCGCTTGAAAACGCGCCCGGCTTCCATCATAATACATCATATTTCAACGCACAGCGCGTTACGCACTGATTGGCTGCGACGGATACAGCGATGAAACCAGTGCACGGCCACTGTAAGCGCTATTGCGTCTAGCCCGAGAGAAATGCGGCTACGGACAGTATAGACGCGGTATTATTCTCTATCAGACAGTCACTTCCTGTTAATGAAAAAATTATTTATATTTGATATATTAACGTTATATTGTGCATTGGAAACACAAACATACTTAAAATGAGTAAACTTCTTTTAACCAGGGAGGGCGGCGCTCTAGCGCCCACTATCGGCCGGCCGCCACTGATTAGACAGTCATACCATACTCTGAAACAACCTCTATTTAGACAGTCATACCGTACTCTGAAACATAGCTGATTAGTACGAGAATAGTCATACTGTTAAAGCGTTCTTTTAATTGACCTTGAAAGATGAGGAGAGGGTGTTAGCAATCAAATATTTATTACAGAGTGAATATTCAATATTACAGAGTATTTACACAAACAGCTGAGAGTGGACACGGTTCTACTTAGCTTTTGGTGGCACAGCAGAAGTGTGTCCCGCCCCTTCCATCACATTGTCATTTTATAGTTTTTCTGGTTGGTGTTATGAGCGAATGAGGTGGTTCTCTTCCAAATTAGCAGCATGGTTCAGGGCTTTAACAAATTACTATATAAAGTAAAACAGTTGAAATGGCAAGGATCTAGAATTATGTCTGTCTCCTGGTAGTTCAGAAGGACAGCTGGGGTCATGGTGACACATACTGTAGGTCTTTGCTTGTTTTAATACCATATAATAATAACACATTTTAATGGTACACATATTTGTAGATATTTGTCTATACATTCTTACAATAGATAAAAGGATTGATTCATAGATATTTTACATTATTGTCGATGCTGCCTGGTCAGCCAAAATCGTCACCTCATCAGTTCTTGGGCCTGTGGGGCTGTGGCTTTTAGCAACAGCTGCACCGACCCTTCCGGTCACAAATAGATTTTGACACTTCAGTAGATACAGGACATGCTGAGATAAATACAGGCTGAGACATGATAATAGAAAGACATGGATAGATGTATTTAGGGACATAAATAAATGGATTTTAGCCCACAATACCGTGCACTGAAACATAGAGATGGGGGACTTGAGTCGCATGACTTGACTCGAGTCAGACTTGAGTTATAAATTTGAGGACTTGCAATTTGCTAGAATAATGTTGATAAAAGACTCGACTTGACTTCGACTTGGTATTCATAACTCAAGAATTGACTTTGACATGAGGCAGATGACTCAAAAGGACTTGACAGTTTTTAATAAGCTAAATAACCTATTTGCACTTTTCAAGATATTGAGTATGAAATATTTGTGTTTTGAAACATGATTGGGTGACTTTTAGTGCAGAACCTAGAAAACAATGCAATACAGGATGGAGCTGAAAGCATGTTGAAAGGATTCTCCCATTTCTGTGTTGACAGCATTTCCGAATTGACAGCATGTCACGGTACTTCATTAGTTCAAAGTCAATGTAAGCAGCATGGTCTCTCTCTCTCTCTCTCTCTCTCTCTCTCTCTCTCTCTCTCTCTCTCTCTCTCTCTCTCTCTCTCTCTCTCTCTCTCTCTCTCTCTCTCTCTCTCTCTCTCTCTCTCTCTCTCTCTCTCTCTCTCTCTCTCTCTCTCTCTCTCTCTCTCTATATCTCTCTGAGTGTGATATATTTGGAGTGTAACTGTGAGTGTGATATACTTGGAATGTGACTGTGACTATGGTATTCAATCATCCAGCCCACATACAGTATGCAGAACCAGAATCAGACCTATTTCACCCACTCCACCTCCTCTCCCCTCTCTTCCATTGTTCCTCTGTCCAGATATGTTTTAATAAACCTCATTTCATTAGTGTTCAGGGGCAGGTTATTCACAAAGCTTGACTGAGTCGCATATTAAATTAAAGAGGACATATTATGGAAAATGGGTTTTGCATAGTTTTTGCATGGATTTGTTCTGAAGTGTTATTCAGATGCTGGGAAAATTACTAGATACTCCTTGCTGTTTGGTCAGGGGTTTGAAATCTTCAGATTAACAGGCTTAAATGAACAGTTCATCATCGCGCCTGTTGACAGAACTGGCTATGGGCCGACAATAATATGTTCATGAGGCATGGTTTCTACCTTTAGCCTTTAATCGGCGTGGTTTATTCTTTACATTCCACAACAGCAGCACATGAGATCTCCTCTCCGTGAGAGGTAGGTGGGAAGAGACAGAGGGGGAGTCGGCATCAGCTTATATACCCTCTACCTGGCGGTAACATTAACAGCTCCGCATATAGCGCCCTCCAGTGGAAACAGTTATGCATAGTTAGACAGTTACTCAGTTACTAGCAATCATATATAACCTCTAACTTTAACAGCGCCACACCTTTCTGCATTCACCTTGCTCTCGTGTGGAGGAGTGATTTACCAAAACGGTTGCATGGAACTATAAATGCTCAAACCCCCACAACCTCTGCAGATAAAGAACCTACATGGAAGTCTATATCAGATAAAGAACATTATGTGGAAATCTATATCAGATAAAGAACTTATGTGGAAGTCTACAGTATATCAGATAAAGAACCTACAGTATGTGGAAGTCTATATCAGATAAAGAACATATGTGGAAGTCTATCAGATAAAGAACCTATGTGGATTGTTCTTTGTGATGTCATAGGAGGATTAATTCGCTTTGATTAGTTCAGTTAGCTGTGCTTTTTGGAGCCAAGAACACTGCCTCTTTGTAAAAGTGTTTTTACTCGTTCTATGTTCTGCTTGGTGCCAGACTTTGGTGCCAGTTCTATTGAAGCCTATGGGAGTTCAAGTTCAAGTTTCAAGTTTCAAGTTTCTTTAATAGTTGTCATACAGAAGTACAGAATACTTTTATACAAAATGCTTCTTACTGTTACGCTCCAGAGACTGTGCTAGACAAGATAAGTACGAAATAACATAGTATAGCATGTAAATTAGAAGTAAAAAATGAGGTCACAGTGTTCAGTATAGACATATGTACAATGTTCGATGCAGATTAGACGTAACTGAGTTACCATATAATATACAATATACTATGCAGTGTACTAATATACAATACTATATAGTGCAAAGCAGAAATGGGATGAGGTACAATTTAGGTACAATTTACAGTAAGGTGTACGAGTTGTAGTGCAAATCCTTTATCAATAAATATAAAGTGTGTCTAGGTGATCTAAAGTGTGGAGAGTGGGTGCTGCAGTGTGTTGTTTGTTTAAAGTGAGTGTGTGCGTGTGTATGTGTGTGCTGTGTGCATTTGATGGTTGTTGTATAGTGTTTATTGTTCGTTGAGCAGCCTGATGGCCTGGGGATAGAAGCTTTTTCTGAGTCTTTCTGTGCTCGCCTTGAGACTCCGGTATCGCTTGCCTGACCGCAGCAGTTCAAAGAGGCAGTTGTTCGGGTGGCTGGAGTCCTTGATGATTCTCTTAGCCTTACCCCTGCACCGCTTGTTGTAAATGTTCTGGAGGGTGGGGAGCCCCCCTCCAATTGTGCGTTCAGCTGAACGTGTCACTCTTTGTAGTCTGCTTCGGTCTTGTGCAGTGCTATTCCCAAACCAGGAGGTGATGTTGCCAGTCAGGATGCTCTCTATTGTACATGAGTAGAAGTTCTTAAGGATCTTCTGACTGACTTGGAACTTCCTTAGGCGCCTGAGGAAGTAGAGGCGTTGTCGTGCCTTCTTCACAACACTGTCAATGTGTGTGGTCCATGTCAAGTCCTCGGATATGTGGGCTCCAAGGTACTTAAAGCTGTTCACTCTCTCAACCGGTGCCCCGTCGATGCTGAGGGGGCTGTAGTCCTTGACCCCCGACCTCCTGAAGTCCACAATCATCTCCTTTGTTTTGCTGACGTTCAGGGAGAGGCTGTTCTCCTGGCACCATCCCGCCAGGACCTTGACCTCTTCCAGGTAGGCCCTCTTGTCGTTTGCAGAGATGCATGGAGAAGCAAAATATACAAGCTATTGGCTATCTGAGGACCAATATATCAAACGTTAGCTCAATGCAACAAATTGCAGATGATTCTCACATTCAAGGTAATGTTGTTTAAATAACATAATGTTATAAATGAGGAGATGGCTGATCCCATTTAACTCAATGTCGGCTGAACTGAACGTTTCCACACTTGGCACCAATGGTCCTCATTCTGTTAGGATAGGGGTTGGCGGAGCCCAATTGCAGAACATGGGCCAGAGGCCAAAATGTCACTTGTCGGTGCCACTCAGGGTGAATAAACGTACATATAATTTTTTTAAAGATATATGTCTGTAGATGATATTTTTGTATAATACTGTAGCCCTTCCAGAGTGGTAGCTTTATCATAATTATCAAGTCATGAAGTATACCTACCCCCTCAGGAAATTGCATTTCAGATGCTGGTGCATATCCTGCTTTAGACTCACGTAGAGGACATCTATCAATATTTCACAATATTGTGTTTGGTATCATTTTAAAGGGGACTGTGCACTCTTTCATTCAAGCTAATATGTGAATCTTTCTGACCAATATAGAGGTCACTGGAGCTCTTTGAACAGTCAACAACACACATTTCTACACGTTTTTCGCCTAAATGATATACTATCTTTTAGCCTTGTGTCATCTAGGAGCAACAGAGACACAAAATACAATATCTACAACACTCTCAGGACCATAAGGATTCAGGAAATGTATAATATGCCTATACTATTTCATTGTTACAGGTCATTGTGAGCCTTAAATTAGAAAAGCAGTATTAGGCTCCTATTAAGAACAGCCACTATTGTCGAGAAACATACAGTAGGAGTAGGTCCACCTGCATTTTTATTAATCCTTGTCTATTTTAAGATTCTGACAGGTAACAGGTTGGAATAATGTCCCATGGGGTTTATTTTTAACCCTTTATTACACCTATCCTGAACCAAAACCTGAAAAATAAGAAAAATAAAACAGCATAACTTTTGAAGTTAACAACATATAGAGACAAATTAAGAATATGAATTATGGGCGGTCAGGTGGCGTAACGGAGATTGCGTTCGTCACCAACCCCGGAGGGGCTGGATTCGCCTGTTCGAGTCCAGCTCACAGCTCCGGGGTTGTCACCAGCTTGGCTGGCCGTTCACACTAATACAATTGGCAGTATTAGAGGGTGGGAGAAGCTGGCGGGGTGGGTCCGGGTCGTTGTAAACAGCGACTCCTACAGTTCGGTCGGGGCGCCTGCTAAGCGCGGATAGGATCTAAGTGGGATAGTGTGATCCTTCCACACGCTACGCCCTCTCAGTGAGAATCCGCGCTGCGAGGTGAAAAGAAGCGGTTGATTGGCTGGACGTGTGTCGGAGGAAGCACGTGGTAGCCTCCACTCTCCCAGACCGACTGTGGGGGGTAAGTGCGCAGCGACCAGGAAGGGGATTGGGAATTGGCATAACGACTAACATTGGGATGGGAGAAAATCGAAGGAAAAAGGAGGGGGAAAAAGATCAATAAAAAAAAGATATATATATGAATTATGATTTTTATTTGCATTTTTGACAGTGAATAACACCATGCTAATAATGACCAGACATGAAAAACTGCCACTGATCTCGTTCAGTACCTTCTTGAGATCATGTGTACAAAAAAATCGAAGGAAATTAATAAAGGGAAGATGATTAAACGGAAGGTTCTGTAGATACAGTACTGAATTCTCCCATCCGGACCAATGCAATTTGAAATGTTATTATAGAATATAGAATAGGAGGCTTATAAATTATCTTATTATAGCCAATTCGCACATTTATATATATATACATATATTATCTTTCAAATGCCCGAGTTCAATTAGGATTTAGTATCACCAGGCGTGCATAAGAACAGATAATGATATCTACTGTAATTGACTGTACTTTTTTTATTTTCACCACAGTGCAACCATTTTTAAACTAATTTCAGATCTAATTGTTGCTACATGCTAAGGAGAAACTAACTGCGTTTCAATATTTGTCAAAAACGTTACCTTTCGTGGCTTATTATCCCGAATAATAACAGTTATTGATATATAATTCATACAGAACTCTGAACCTTGAACCCCCATAGAATCTTCCAGGAAGTGATCGACAGCTATGCATGTCCTCTACAAAATGGCCACAAAAATACTACAATTTCCATGGTTCAAAAATATCCAAAATGGTCGCCCTCGCGACTAGAATTGTCCAAATCGGAAAGTTAAATCTATCTAATGACACTTTTAACCTATTGCTAACGTATTGATGATAATATACATTCTACATGCTGTTGTGACATGTTAGTGATGTTAACACACTTCCGGCCAACCACCGACATGTCCGTGTTTCGGATCCAACGGTTGAGGGCCAACCACGGATATGTCCGTGGCAAGGTTGTTTTGGCTTTTATTCCATTTTAATAAACTACTCAATGTCACCGAGCGGCACTGCAGAATTACCCTACTCTTGGAATTCGAAAAAGTGCATTACCGGCCAGATACTCGTAGGGGCGCTGTCTCGATAATGCAGTGTTCCCTGTGGCAGAACGGTGTTTTCTTTTTTATCTTGAATGGACTTTCCTGTTAGGCTGAAGCTATGCGTGTAGCATGTAGCATGGAATACGTTTTGCGACGCTGAATTCAGTATGCAGTAAAGGAATATATCATCAGCCAATGGACATATCAATCTACCTGATGGCGAAATCCTTTTTGCGGTCCAACCGGCCCACAGTAAGAGCTTTTTCACGTAAATTACAGCCCAATCGGGCCTTGCTCTCATATCCAACCAGCCGATCAGCGAATACGGCTACTGAGGCTAATGCCGTTATTGGTAATCAATGATCAGAAACGACGTCCGCCGCCCCCCCCTTTCATGCATTCATGGTGGACCATGATACCGACAATATGCATTTTGATTTTTAGCTCTAGCTTCTGTAGGGCCGAAACGCCATTTGATTTAACGTTATTAGCTTAGCGCCCTGTATCTCGTTTTGCAGGAAATATACCAGACCAATCGCATATAACGCTTATATTCGCGAGGCTATAAAATGGGAACGTATTGATGAAAAAAAGATTTATTTAAGCCATTTTGAAGGGACTGTTTATAGTGTCAATTGACAATGAGAATGGACAGATAGCAATAATATAAAGTATAGATTTAGCTCTACAAACAGCCTCACGCACAATGAATACTTGTTATGATAAGCTGGCCTTATAGAGTGGGTCCGTCTAATACCCGTCTAATACATGTGTTAATACTTGAATACGTTTGAAATTTAAATCGCAGATTTTATACAACAGTAAAAAAAATTGATTTATGACCAGATGTCATTTTCGGGTGGAACAGGTTAACACTCCAACGAGGGTAGAGCAGGATCCGTGGGCTGAAGTACCATCTCACTGATGAGGGGATCCCTCTCAGCCGTGTCAATTAGTATACTGGCAGTGTGGGAATCCGGGGATCGGATGCTGCCCATATAAGGGTGTGATAGGATGATGGGTCAGGAAGGCTTCCGCCGTGATGGTGATGGTGAGAAAGGAGGGGTGAAGAAGGCTCTCGCCGTGATTACAACACATTGTGATCAGTCGCAAATCGGTTCTGCACTACCTAACACAAGGATCAACACAGCAGAGATGCAATGCAGACCCTCTAGCGGAGCGTGTCTGTATGTAAATGAGGAAAAGTTTGAATGCGCCTGGAGTTGTGAATGAGTGACGTCAGTTAATTCAGCAAATCACAGCTGCAAACGTTTTCCCCCACTTACGAAGACCGTTTCACTCGTTCAGGAATCCGGAGGAGGATTTCCGTAAATCTGTTGGTATGAAATTTTTACCAAGATAGTTACAAACACGTCGACATCATCATGGCTATCCCGACTGAACCACACGTTAGCACTCGATATTATAACGTAGCTAAAGCTAACTAGCTGTCCCTGCCTTTAGATAAGCCGACATGGCTAGCCTGACTGAACTGTCTAACATGCAACAACTTTCATCTTCAGTCCATCTGCCGAATGACCGTCCTCTTCCTCTTGGCTGGCATAACTAAGCATAACCTCCAAAGCTGCACGCGCGAAATAGTCAAACGCAGCTGACGCACGTCGGCGTACACATGATGTAACCCCTCCCTTCGTTGAAACCAATAGTATGTCTGCTGCAGAGCCCCAGAGCTCCAATAGTGAGTATGTCTGCTGCAGAGCCGCAGAGCCAGGAACAAGTCACACACGTACATTCTACAAACGTGTCTAATGTGAAATATATAAGCATATAAGCAAAACTAGATTTTAGGTCTGTGATGAAAAAGGGCCTCGCGGGAAGGGGGGCCTCGCAAAAAAAATAAAAAAATAATAATAATAACAAATAAAAATAATAAATAAAAAAAAAAAAAAAAAAAAATTTAATTTTTTTTTCTTTTAATTTTTTTTTCTTTTAATTTTTTTTTGTGCGAGGCCCCCCCTTCCCACGAGGCCCTGTGCGACCGCACTGCTCGCACACCCCCTGAGGCGGCCCTGCCCATGTGCTACCCGCCCAAGAACATTCATCCCCATCTGTTGTACATTCCTGCATGATTCTTGTCTGTTTGGGGGGAAACAATTAAAACACTGTAAACCCAGGGTGCGATCCACGGGGGAGCTGGGGCAGCCATGGCTCCCTTAGATCAGACATCAGCTCCCCTGAAAACATGATTTGTGAATCTTTGGGGGGTCTCTAAATTACTGAAAATAAATGCTACTTTTGCCATGCATTTCTCATTTTTCTGTAATTTTCTGTATCATCATTGTGTATAATAATAAACGTATGCTATTTTGGATGTATGATTAATGATTTGCGCACTAATTCACACACGTAATATGGCAACATGCATGCTCGCGGCGGCGCTGCAGCCTGCACGCACGGCACAAATCAAAGCCGTTGTCGGTTACACCTGCTGCTGGTGCTGCTCCGGTGGCGGGGACTATTATATCTCTGACAACAACGCCCGGTGGAGTTAGTAAGTCAGGAGTCTGAGAGATAATCACGAGATACTGTAGACAGTGTTGGATGATGATCTATCATCTATCTAACTAAATGGATACTTTTTTTTATCATGGAATGTGCTGTGGAAGCCCAGACCGTCCAAACATCAACAAGTGAGTTAAGATAAGATAAGATAAGATATTCCTTTATTAATCCCCTTGGGGAAATTCATGACACACACATACAGCTTAACGTCTCATAAATGATATTAACAACAACACAATCATTACATTTTTACAGTAACAATGGCACAGCATAAATTCAACAGACATGTACATTTGTTGAACATGTCAGCATTACAGGAGGCCTGAGACACTGTATGTGATAGCCGGCCGCCTACGTATGGCTGTGGCGCCTGGTGAACTGGAGGGAGGGCGGAGTGGGTGGGGGGGGGAGGGCGGTTAAGGAATTTGGTTTGTGGAGCAGTCAAGGGGGGGGTGGGCCCCCACCGTCGAGCATCAGAGGCAGCCTACGTATGGCTGTGGCGCCAGATGAGTCACAACAGCAGGTGCGGATGGGGTGGGGGGGGGTGGGTGGTGGGGTGGGGGTAGGGGGGGGCCTCATCAATCTTCTTATCGCTTCCAGCTAGTACAGACCGTCCCCTCTTTCTCAGAATCACGTATCGCCGGCGAGTCAACTCCTCCGCGCTGACCCTGGCCTTGGTCCGTTCCACAGCAGAAAGGATAAGGAGGGTGTGGGAAGGGGGGAGGGGGGGGGGGGTGATAACAGATGCAGCTCGAGGCAGATATGCCGCATATAGTTAAAAACAGGTCAATTTTGTCTAATCATCGTCACCATCGTCGTATCCCCTATTACGGTACGGTGGCATTTTTATTTTCACGTCCCTGATTTCTGACGTCATGTTGTCTATCATGTGTTCTGTAGTTACTGAAACTGATTGAATATCCGACTGTCCGACTCCGCCCTGCCACATGCTTTCATCTAGAATATGATTTGTTTGCATACATTGGGTATAGGTATAGGTCAGGGGTGGGCAACTTTGTATATGGTTGAGAGCCACTAAATGTCCACACTCAATCTGGGGGGCCGCATTGTTTATCGGCAGTCCCGCCAGTAGTACCCCATCACTCAAATAGCCCATAAGTCACAGATGTGATAAATAAGGCATATAAACAATTATAATTTGTTGTAACTTAGTTTTTATTCCATTTCGAACGCATTTACTAATGCTTAATTTCAACTTTATGAATTTATAAATACAGCTGAATTTGAAAGTATTGCTGTGTAAGCCAAATATATACAAAATTGACAAATTATAATTAAGGCTTCTATTAACACTTTCGCGGCCACTGGGATGAGTCTAATTAATCTCAAGAGGACCGGGGAATGTAAACAGACGTGGGGCTATTTGTAGAACTAAATCTATACTTTATAGTATTGCTATCTGTCCATTCTCATTGTGAATTGAGACCATAAACCGTCCCTTCAAAATGGCTTAAAGAAAACAAAATTCATCAATACGCTCTCATTTTATAGCGCCGTGAATTTAAGCTTTATACCGGATTTGGTCTAGTATATTTCCTGGAAGCCGAGATAATGGGCTAATAGCTAATAACGTTAAATCCAATGGCATTTCGGTTATAGATACGCTCCAGTTAAAACTCAAACTGCTTATGATCGGCACAATCCTCACGCATGTATGCATGAGAGGGGGGGGGGGGGGGCGGGGGACGTCGTTTCTGATTATTGATTAGCAATAACCGCGTTAGCCTCATTAGCCTCATAGGCCGAACGCCTGGATGGCTATCAAAACAAGGCCCGATCGGGATGTACTTTACGTGAAAAAGATCTTACCGTGGTCCGGTGGGATCCCCCCAAGCATTTCCCCGTTATCGATCGCTATCTGGTAGATTGATATGTCCATTGGCTGATGATAAATCCCCTTATTGCATGGTGAAATCTCAGATGCAAAACGTAATCCAAGCTACAGGCTGCAGATCCAGAATCCTGCTAACTGAAATCTCCATTGAAAGTAAAAAAAATAGTCCACCGTTCGGCCACAGGGAACTGCACTGGTATTGCACTCTGTCGAATTCAAAGAATAGGGTACATCTGAAGTGCCGCTCGGCGACCTTGAATAGGTTATTAAAATGGAATAAAAGCAATAACAACTTGCCACGGATTTATCCGTGCTTCTGTCCACAACGGGTGGAATCGAAAAACACGGATAAATACGTTGTTCGTCCCCATTGTGTTAAAATAAATGTATGAACTTAAAGCCCACTGCTCAACAAACACAAAGCTGCATTCCTGCTGCATTTCACTACAACAGTAAATCAGAAGTGCAATAATAAATTATTTTGTTAAGTATATAAACTTTTATCCTGCTACTAAACAAAACATTTCTGAGTGCTTCATATCCATAACATGCATTTCAGTGTTATCTGAACACTACAAAAGTAAACAAGTAGCCAAGTGCAATACTCATCAGAATAATGAATTCCTTTTTGTGCAATTCTACATGCCTCCCATTGACCCTTTATCAAACTGGCATGACATTCACCCTCCCCCCACAGTGGGCCAATAATGGTTATGTCTTTAATGAGACACTTGTGGTCTCTCCTGTTGGCGCACAATAGAAGGAATGTCAACTTCAATGTTTGTGCATGCAATATGCATCAGATGAAATACAATTTGTGTGTGCGCGCACGTGCACATCCGTGCGCGTACTTCCGCTCAGAAAAGTGTTGGAACGGCGTGGTACCACGTGGCATGACCACTGCACCTGATTATTAGTGACCCACAATAGATGGAAATTATGTTAGCGAACTTACCTGATGTATAATGCAGTGCAGCATTGGACACTCAACGCCACTCTGCCTTAGAAGCCGGGCGAATCCTGTGTGTTTTCCTTTCATTGTGGGTGCTCCATCGGTAACAACAGCGGACAGTTTATCAAACCCCCCATATTGCTGCACGGCACTTTCAACAGCGTTGAATATGTCCACACTAGGGCTGACCCCTATTAGTCGAATAGTCGACTAATCGATCGAAAGGAGCGGTAGTCGACTGCCAATCTCTTAGCCGAATGCAAAAAAAATATTATAATACAAATATTATACTTTTTTTAATTTATTTTTTTTTAATATTGGCCTGGGGCCGCATGGAGCGTCGGTGAGCGGGCCGCCAGTTGCCCCTCCCTGGTATAGGTATACGTTCACTAACATTTGGCATTGTTAACCTGTTAAGCCCTAGCCATATTTTCTGAAAATTCCCTTTGAATTCCTAAAAGTACATACCCAAGTAAATGGACGATTACTCCACTTCTACAAGGTCCATTTGCATGTTCTTGGTATCTAGGGACATCCATGGACCTCAGGGAATGTATATACAGTGTCAAAGATATTCTGTCTGTTACTATGCTTGAGTAAATTGTAATGAACCAAAGGAGAATATAATATTTATTTTTGTTCATCTTTGATGTTTTAACATTGACCAAAAGTGAAAAACATATCGAGATCAAGTGTACAAAAAATCTAAGCAAATGAACAAACGGCAGATGATTTACAGGGTTATTTGTAGATATATGTAGCAGAGTGGATTATCCCTGCTTTGTGGGAACGGTTGCTGGCAGTCACAAGGTAGCTGGACACAGTAGAGCTCCGTCTGACTGCACCCTCGTCTTTGGGCCTGGAGCGTCAACCTGGGACCCGGTAGTGGGGTGAATGGGGCCCGGGATTTACCAACCTGGTTTGGTACTCTGGTCTTCCTCGCCTCTCCGGGGCGGTCAGCAGTACTCCCCAACTCGCTCTCACTTCCCTGAATACCTCCGTGGGCCCTCCCACACTTAGTGACTGATATGCATAAATGGATTCGTTCCCCCCGCAAGCAGTACACTCCCTCGACGACCACTAGAGACCTTAATGACTGGAAGGAGAAAGAGTCAAATAATAATAATATTACCCGCATCAAAAGGGTTAGGGTTAGACTCAATAACGGACACGCACACACAACAATTCCCGTCTTAGTTCATTTAGTATTACTTATACTGGGCAGTGACAAGTACTACTGGCAATGAGTCAAATGGCATACACTATCATTATTCCTAATTACTAATAATTAGAATAATAACATATATAGCACTTATACCATAATACCTTCGACTCCAGGAAGAAACAGTTTGAACGAGATGGGAAATTAAGAGGCATGGCCATACACGTTATTACACTCAAAAGAAATGAAAAGGTGGGCCCACTGTACCAGAACAAAAGTCCTATAGTCTATTTGCCAACACAATGAACCCGGAAATTTTGGAACCACCAAACTTTTATGATAGATATGGATAGTATGGGTCACCAGTACTTAGAAACTGCCGGATGCTAAGTTGTACATGTTGGGCAATTTTTTTTATGTGCATAATTAGCACACATTTGCATAATCACCTAAATTGACAAATCTCGGAAACTACTTGATCAATTTCAACAATGTTGGAGGGGTTTTGGGGGTTATTCAGGATGCTGAATACATTTATGATACTCAAGAGTTTCGAAATTGCAATATTTACTGGAATTTACCAAATTTCAACACATTTAGCTGCAGAAAGTTTTAGAGTGAATGAATGAATGAATGAAAACTTTATTAACAGATTGCAGAATGGGTACAGTGCAGTACAGCTCAATACATACAATTGTTAAGGGGATGCAGACCAGAGAAAGACTTTCGTCTTGTTTACACCAGGGTCCCCCATTTCCAATTCATCGTAACATATATGACATACATGAGGACACTGAAATGATTACATTTGGATAGCACAGACATTATGTATTTACAATATCTCTACTGACCCCAAATAGTTCCTATGGTAATGTCATATTGTCATAGTACAGTAGATACTAGATAGGCAGGTGTATAAAGATCTGTGTTGTCAAGACAAAGACTCAGATGTGAAGGGCATCCGCTATTTTATTTACTACCTGTGACGTCACAGCTACGTAATTGGAAAAACACTAAAACTGGTCAAACTATGTTCCTTAATACAATAACATAGCTTAATAAAACAGAAATAACGGTAAGAAAGGTATTTACATTACTCAAGCATATAGGCCACAACATAACAATATGTGCTTCTTCTTACTGCATAGTAGTAGTCGATAATTACTTGTTTTGGATTGTAAGTCTTCCTGAAACTTCTCACTCAGAAAGTGGCTACCGTGTTCAGAACTCTGAATCCACATCATCAAACTCGTCATCATCAAACTCCTCCCCACTGTCTTCATCTGTTCTCCTAGACCAGTCAGTGTTCAGGTGGGGTATCTCCATGTTCTCTCCAGACCAGTCAGTGTTCAGGTGGGGTATCTCCATGTTCTCTCCAGACCAGTCAGTGTTCAGGTGGGGTATCTACACGTTCTCCTAGACCAGTCAGTGTTCAGGTGGGGTATGTGCACGTTCTCTCCAGACCAGTCAGTGTTCAGGTGGGGTATCTCCATGTTCTCTCCAGACCAGTCAGTGTTCAGGTGGGGTATCTCCACGTTCTCTCCAGACCAGTCAGTGTTCAGGTGGGGTATCTCCATGTTCTCTCCAGACCAGTCAGCGTTCAGGTGGGGTATCTCCACGTTCTCCTAGACCAGTCAGTGTTCAGGTGGGGTATCTCCACGTTCTCTCCAGACCAGTCAGTGTTCAGGTGGGGTATCTCCATGTTCTCTCCAGACCAGTCAGTGTTCAGGTGGGGTATTAGCACTTTGACTGCTGTTTTGATAGGGTTAGGGTCTTTACTTGTGGCTACATTTGAAAAATAAACACAACATCACATAATACAGACTGTATTGATCTGGGTTGTAACAGAGTCGACTTGCTGTCATCTTCTATAACTGCTAATAAAGTGGTTTGCCTTCTATCTGTCTCCAGTAACTTACTTCTCTGAGGTGCATCCTCTCATCAACGGTGTCCTGTTCTGAACGTACAGGGTTGGCCTATCATTTCCACTTCATGTGGACTGCTTTGAGCACTTCTCTCAACACAAATGTCATGAACTGGGACTTTGGATTCATTAAACTGCTCTTGGAAAGGCCTACAGCGGTGGTTCCCATTCCCAACCCTTTTCAATGAGGCCCCCCTTGGGGTAATTGGACACATTTAGCCCCCTGCCACCTCCACACATATATTTTGAATTCCTTTCAAAAGGGAAAATTGCACTGACCTCAGTAGACATGCAACTAAGGGAGAGGTGTGCCTCATCATATAGAGTGTTTTCTTGGCACATCATCAAACCGGAGGTCGCCCATTTTGGGCGATACTGAACGTATCCAACGCAAGCAAACTAGTAGTAACGGTTCCTGGTCATTGTTGCTCAAAACTGTCAATTATTGCCGTGTTTTTGGCTGTACTAATCGGTCGGACCAGGAAAAGCATTTGGAGTACTTCAGATTGCCAAAAGCTATTACAAATCAGGGAGAAGAGTGCAAAAAAGGAGGCAAACACCCCTCTCTTCTCCTCTCCCGTCTGAATGAACTACCAAAGTAACGATCAGCATTTCGATCCAAACATTTGTACTAGTAGACTATTAGAAAAATAATTCAAATGTAAAGATCAGTCAATCTAGTAACGTTATTGAATCGCCTACCTTGGCTTTCACTATACACATGACATGTCATCGATGAGCTGATACTGTGCCTCGCTCACCCATCCACACCAGGCAATAGGCAATAGTAGGAATAGGCATCCAAACATTTATGTATGGGCTTGGTGAAAAAACGAGGTAGTTCACTATGTCGGGATAGGCAATAGAAGGGAGAATTGTCGGGTCGTAACGCCAAGATGAAGGAGCCAGCTTGTACGGATCTTCATCACCTATTAGTCTGAGTTTATGAGAATATCGCGCCCTTTCCTGCCGACTAAGTCCTTCTCTGTATGTTCTCACAGCTTCCACACGTTTTCCTGTACTTTTTTTGGGTTTAGACATGTTCAAATGGTCTTAAATCTTAAATTCAACGTGCAATCACCCGTTCTTTACGTCAATGTTTATCGCCATAATGGCTGCGCATCGGGTTACTGACCAAATCGTGACGTCGGTGCAAACACTCTATTGTCTTGGTTTTGGCTTTGTAACGTGAGCTATGTTAACGTCGTTACATGGAACGCATGTCATGGCTGCGTCAGCTTTTCTTTCAGCTCTAACGTAGTGTTAGCTAGCTAGCTCGCTACCACAGGTGATATAACTGATTTTGTGACGGCAACCAAGCAACAGTGTTTGTTTACAGCTCTCATGTGCAACATGTTGTATTTAAATTTCAATACATTTTATATTAAGTTCCACAGGTCGCTCACAACATAGCCAGACATTTCTTCACACTGCATTAGTGTTGTTCCAGCAGTCCACTAGACTAGACAACAACTGATATTACCTGCATTGCTTTTACTCTTTTTCTTTCTCTGCATTGCTTTTATTGTATGTTTTTTTTTTTTTTTTTGTAATGTTTAAACACATTTATTTCTTATATCTATTTTACTGTTGTGAAGCACTTTGGGCTACAATTCTTGTATGAAAGGTGCTACACAAATAAAGTGTATTATTAGTGTTATTATTATTCAGTACTGTATCTACAAAATCTATATCTAAATCATCTGTCCTTTGTTCATTTGCTTAGATATTTCCTACACCTGATCTCAAGATGGTGCTGAATGAGCTCAGTGGCAATTGCTCACTTTTGGTCAATGTTAGCATGGTGTTATTCACTGTCAAAGATGAAAAAAAACTATTTACAATTTACTCAAGCATAATAACAGACACCACATTTCTGACACGGGGAATACATTCCCTGAGGTCCATATATGTCCCTAGATACCAAGAACATGCAAATGGACTTGTAGAAGTGGAGCAATCTTCCATTTACTTAGGTATGTATTTTTAGGCGGATTTTCAGAAAATATGGCTAGGGCTTAAGAGGCTAAGAGAAAATGTGGTGTGCGCTATACCCATCAGAAACAAATAAAGAGGTGCTGGAAAATAAATAATTAAAATTAGATTTAGATTTAAAGTTAAAAAAAAAAACATAACATGTTCAGATTCAAGGGCGTTGTATAGAATTGTTGAACATTATACTAAATATGTCACCTTTAAAAAATAAAATAAATCTCACATTGATTATTTAGGTAACTATGGCAATTTATCAACTATACTGTTGAAATTAATTGAATCAGTGTCCAACATCTCACAACAGTCACAACATTCTTGATATAGCTTTTTATTATCATAAGTTAATTTGCCATTGTTTTGCACACAATACTGCATGGTTACACAACAATAAATCATGTGACCATAATCTAGAACCATAATCTAGGAATCTCACGGAATACTCAGTAATACTCAAGTTGTGCTTTTTAAAATCTACTCACGTCTTGCTTACATGTGAACATGCTTCAGGAGTAGAATATCCCTCATACTTCATATTATTCACTACGAAAAAACATAGACCATGAGAAAACAGTTCCTGCTTCATGATTTGCATGCAAAACAACGGGTCATGCATCTGCCTCGACTGTGAAAACCTTGGGTGTAGATATTTCTGAAGGCAGGTACAGAATAGCTATTGTTTAATTTGCAGAGTTCCAAAATGCTTTACAACGTACGAATCTTACGAAATTTAGCAAAATCTCAACAAACTTTTATAAAAACAAACTGGGAGGCGGGGTCATACATTCCACCAGTGTTTGTTTCCCCGGGTCGACATGCTCATCCGGTTATCCGGGGAAGCCAAGTTTGGTTACTCATTTGCGTTTGCGGTGTCGTTTTTGGGATGTCCATACGAATGCTTACAGTCGCTTCACAGATGCAAGTCACTGTGGGCCCCCGCATGCATAATAAAAAAAGATTTAAAAGAAAGAAGGAAAGAAGAAAAAGAAAAGCCCAGAATAAATGCGAAAACAGTAAACATGTTCAAAGTCCACGATGACATGCTCTCTCTCTGTCTCTCTCTCTCTCTCTCTCTCCTTGCGGGCATTGGGTCACTCAGGGGCCAAAGGTCCTGGAAGACTGGTACTCGCTGGGCACTTTGGGCTTAATGCCCTTGCTGTTGTAGTAGTCGACCACCTGGTTGGGCACTTCTGCGAGCACGCTCTTGGCCAGGGCTGCTGGAGTTGCCTGCAGAGGGACAGAGAGACAAGGATGCACATGAGAGATACTCCAAATACACTGCCTCCTAACTTCTATGTTAAATATCTGAGTTATACTGTATCACGCATATACTATTTTCTGTGTTTCTTCTTTATTTTCTCGCATTGCTATTGCCAGTAAGTGTTGTTTTTACTGCACTGCACGTTCCATCTTGAAATGTCATGCTAACTAAGTTTGTCATCTATTCATTCCATAACATTCCTGCTGCTGGTGATGAAAAACCGGTGCGTTGGATGATTTTCCCGGCAATGTCCTACCAGACGCCAGTGTTTAGAACAGCAAATGTAAAATTGTTCATGAACTGGCTAGAGGTGGAATCACTACCGTGTTATATCAATTGGCGATAGAGTATCATGCTTCATCCCTCATGGATTCTACACGTATTAAACCAGCACCTCTACTCCTGGCTGATGGAGCACAAACGTTTTACCTACGAGATTATCACTTTGTATCGTTATGTATTTTATGTTTTTTTTTTTTTTTTTTATCCACTTTTTCTCCCATTTTCTATATTTTCTCCCATCCCAATTTCGTATCATCCAATTCAACCCTCCCCTGTCACGAACGCTGTTTCTTGCCTCCCACAAGCCGGCTGCAATGTGGACTAAGTCATACATAGCACAAGTCCCCTCCGGTACTTGAGGTAACAGCAGTCGCATCTTTTCACCTGCGCAGCTCGATCTCTCAGTGGCGAGGAGTAACGCGTGGGAGGCTCACGCTGCCCCCGACACTTCCTGATTCTACTGCGCAGGCGCACCAACCGACCTGTAGGAGTCGCTGTCCACAACGCCCGATCCCCACCCATCAGTTTCCCACCCCCTAATATGGCCAATGTGTATTAGTACGGACGACCAGCTAAACTGAAAGCAAATGTGGAGCGCTGGGCTCGAACAGGCAAGCCCAGCGTCTCCAGATTTCGTGGTGAGCGCCTTGCCCACTACGCCACGTAGCCACCTTATTTTATGGTGTTTTTATGGTGAAATGTATGGTACAAATGTCCACTTTGTGTGGATAATAAAGACTAATGCTCAATTGGACATGCACTACAGTCCTCTCCATGGCTGTTAACATACAGGGTAGTTTAAAAAAAATTGATTATTGAGGGCCAATTTAGGGACCCAACATTGGATTGAGGGCCGCCAGAGGAAAACAACGGAACACAAAATAATGACATCTTAGCCCAGGGGACGCAGTTTTACCTTCTTAAAAGCAAAGCACTGTGTGATGTTGTAGGTTGGTTTAAAACTGTATTGGAACCGGACCAATATAACCGTACTTGCTGTACTGTACCATGTGTCATACCATAATACGTGCAACATAATACATTGTTCATATTGTAACGACCACGGATGCCTAGATTCACTTTCCCTTGGCTAATGGCTTAGACCCTTTATTTGACTGGTGTGGGCAACCCGGATTCGATTCCCTGCCCCCTGAATTCGCTACATTTGTGTCAGAAGTGGGATGGCGGGAGCGTGATGCCATCAGAAGCACGTGTGCCCAGGGCGTGAGGAAGCTGATAGGCTGAAGCGTGGGGACACGCTAGTGTAATTATCACAGATCATTAGCTAATGGGTCAGACTCTTTAATTGACTGGTTAGTTGTAACCGGTTGACCGCTCTTGATTCTCCCTACCCCGACATTGACTATTAACTTGCTGCTCTCTGATTCTCCCTATCCTAAACATTGACGCTTCATGTGGGACAGGATACAGGTGCCGGCAGGGGCGCTGGTGGTCACGATTGGGCAGGGAGCCACAGGTGAAGAAGAATGGGTTCAACGCACGGTGCAGCAGGGAGGGGCTTCCTCTTCAGCGTTTCCACGGAGGAAGAAGGACGTCTGTAACGAGAGCTCCAGAGATTCAACACGCAAGGAATAAACTCAGTTACAAAACGGGTTATCCTAGAAGTATATGCGGTAGTTTAGCGTTTGATTAATGCGCCAGATAAACTCAGTTACACAACGGGTTATCCTAGAAGTATCTGCGGTAGCTTAGCGTTTGGTTAATGTGCCAAGAGACACTGTGAATGAACCAACAGGCGAGCATCGCCGAAGACCAGGTGGTAGATATTGTCCACCTTGCGGTAACGTGTATAGGCGGCATAGCAGGAGGGTTCAACACGACCCACAGCTTAGCTTTGTTTAGGCGAGCACCACAGTTTAGCCCGCGCGTCGACTCACCTCTTCAGCCCAGCAGAGGACGCCACTACACTGCACGCTCCTCCAGCCCCTCGAAGCCGTTGCCCCAGCAGCTCACCTGCCCCAGCGTCTACCCTGCCCCGCTGCCCGTTATCGCGGGATCTCCTGACGGCCATCTTAACACCCGGACGAGTGGTGGTGAGAGTAGGCCCGCCATCTTGGATAAGTACAGCAGCGCTCTGAGTGCTGAAACGTTATCAGTAGACAATTCACTGTGTGGTGCAGGCTCTTTAAGGGCGAAGATAAACGGTGCTTTGAACGAACGCTGGCCGCAGTGTATAGGGGCGCCCCAACCATTTCAAGCCGGCTTTAGCTAGGACTTTTATTTGCTAATGTGGGCCCACTGTTAATTTCTTTTGAGTGTAATAATAACATGTGGTTCTTTATAAAATTCCCATTGAACTCCTTTACTATTTACCTTGTGCTCACCTACCGCGAAGCGGAGCAGTAGATAACCCTTTAATGGAAGAGGTTCTTACTGTGTCTGTAATAAAGAGTGAGAGCACTAGGTGCCCAGTGTGGGAATAACTTTCATCCATGTGGGAATAACTTTCATCCATGTGTATTGTAGAGCGAGAGCACTAGGTGCCCAGTGTGTGAATAGCTTTTCCAATTGAGTAATACACTTGTAAATTGAATCATACTTTATATAAAGGAGACGTAAATGGGAACACTGTGTGTGAGTCTTTAATGTGCATTTTGCCTAACCCTTTTCTCTCCGGGTAATGCTCATTATTGTTTAACCCTTTCCCCACCCCCTGCCTATAGTTTATGGTGAAAGGTCTCCACTCATCGTTAAGGAAGAGTACTGCTTTGGGGAGCGAATATAGCATCCATCTTACTGCCATCAGGTGTGGGAGGGCTCAGGAAGTATTGGGGGAAGTGTGGGTGTGTGGGGAGCTACTGCTGATCGCCCTGGAGGGCAAGAAGGACCAGAGTACCACCCCTAGGTCAGTGAATCCCAGGCCCCATCCACTCCTGCTGCTCGACCTCCACTTCAACATTCCTGGCCTACAGTCGGGGATCCAGCTGACTCAGCTCTGCTGCATTCCCGCTACCAGGTGGCCGTGTACAACCACTCCCATAAAGCAGGGATAATCCACCCTGCTACACAATGATGATATTGATCTGTAGAATCCTTTCTCGGCACAAGCTGTTCCTCATACTGTATATTAGCTCTGGCTAGTTAGCTACAAACCAATGTAAAGTCAATGGGTCAAGTTCACCTCTGAGGCTCACTGAAATTGACTCCACAGAGCACACAAAGTAGATTTCAGTTGTCTTCAGTCAGCTTGTGCAGACAGAAACTCGAACCCATTGACGTTGCATTGGTTTGTGGCTAACTATCTGGAGCTAGTATAAGGGACAGCATGGATTGTGCTGAGAAAGGACTCTACCAATCAACATCATCATTGGTAAGTATAAGAAATAGGGTTCCAAAACTTTTAACTACCCCTTTAAGCTCAATATTTCAAAAATAGATCAATTTGATTGAATCCCCAACGTGTAAGCTAAGGCGCTATGGCAACTTACTTACAATAACTTCTTACCTACAGCTACTGTAGCTAGATCTCTTTCCCTAAGCTGTAGTGTGTCAGTTTAGCAAACTGTATGGTATACGCCACATGAAGTCAAGTCATGTGTTCCTTTATTAATCCCATTGGGGGAAATTCAGGTGTCTTAGCAGCATGGAGGAGGGGAGGTAATCATAGCATTAGTAATAGTAATGAACATATACATAGTGATTCAAGTAGCACACTGTATGTTATGGTTTGAAACCGACCCCAACAGCACGGCACAGACAGGTAGTTCAGAGTTAGCCAAAAACTAGGGCGTATTTATTTATGAAATAGGAATGAGCAAATAAACAACGAAACACAAGGGAGAATGTTCTTGGCAGAATTGTCCGCGGCTCTGCAGCACGTCTTCTGGGCAGAGAGGCACCGTGGCGTTGCGCCTCTGCCTCTGCTGCTCTGCAGCTACTCCTCGATCCAACTCGGGAAACAGAGAGAGAGAAAATGTCACTAGACGAGCAAAACGGGATTACAAGCAGTCCAGTATTGTCTTAGCTGAGTCCGTGATAACAACAAGCGGTTCCTCTTCAGTGTTTAACTAGCAGAGTCCGTGGTAACAACAAGCGGCTTCTCTTCAGTGTTTAAGAAAACACACAAAAACAGAAAGGTCCCGAGTCCCGGAATTTACGAGAGAAACAGTATCCAAAAAAGAACGTTCCAAAAACTCACCAAGGCGCAATTGCGCAAAGCGGTCTACGAGGCAGGGGTCCAAAGAATGGCAAGCAAGCAACAGCGGCGACTTCCAACAGACGTCCTGAAGAGGAAAAAGGCGAGGTACAACACGGGGAAAACAAGCAGCAGCCAGTGGAAATCCAAAACAACCCGACAATGAACGTTAGGAAACCCAGAGTATATGAAGACCTCCAGTGAGCTGATTACAACACACATCAGGTGCGCGACGGTAATTGATACCTTGACCTTGAAGCGTGCGGCGGCAATGGGCCAATCCTCACACTGTACCAAAGTCTAGTATTAAGAATCAGACTGTCCTAACAGTTGTCAAGTTATCCAGCTGGTGAATCCTCAGTTTGTCCATATTGTCTGTTGGACTGTCAATTTTTTTGCTCGTCTGCTTTCAATTTATAATAAAACACGAGACAAGATAAGCGCTCGGTGAAGAAACCCAATCGCATTGCCAAAAGGAAAACTAGTTTCAAGTTTCTTTATTAGTTGTCATACAGAAGTACAGAATACTTTTATATAAAACTAAGGTTTCTTCCTCATCAGTAGGTATCAGTATCTCACCTTTTATTATAAATTGATGCGGAAGAGTAAGGGGGGTGAGGGTGGGGGAGAGGTTTCAAATTAACTGACAGTCGCACACTTCTCTCTTCTGCTTTCAAATGGAAATGTAATCATTTTGGACTATGAAACAGAATCACATTTTTCATTCAAAAACAATACATACACCCAGAGTTTATACAGTAAATCACATTCTGTTATACAGTTACAGATACAGCACTCAAAACTCAAACCTCTCATGCCTCTCTACCACTCTCTACCACTCCTCTATTGTTCTTGACCGGGCCAGATTTCACACCTCCACTTCCTCCCACAGGCTGGGCAGATTTTCATCTTACATTTTTATTCGTCCCAAATGTCCCAGCCCCATCAGATTTCTTAGCTTTTTTCACTGTTTACTTATCATGCATTGCAACACTAATATATGGTCAGTACCCCAAGTCAGACTGCCCATATAAAAATTATTTTGGGGGTCTGAGGGCAGTAGCCCCCGACCCCCTCCCTGGGGAAGCACTTAAGTTAACTACCCTCCCTTTGTTCCCCCAGCCAACACCCCCGGAAAATTAACACCTGAGTAGACTTAAGTGGCACACAAGCAGCAACAAGCAGCAGACAGGCAGCAGAATTGGTTTGATTTTTGAGCGCTGCGTCTGTACAGTATGTGAATCCTAATAAATTGGATATATATGTATAGGGCTTCTTTAAAAAAATAAAATGTTTTACATAATTTTATAGTTTGATAACATTAATAATGATATACTATGACAAAAATGTCTTAACTCATAATATCATAATGATAAAGTGTGTCCCCACACTCGTCTCGTTGTCACCGAAAATGTTTTGACATCTATTTGCTTGTATCCACGGAAATGGGGTAAATTCTACTGAAGCTGTCAAAACTCACTTGGTCATTCTCTGCTATCGCTCACCCTGCTGTGTGTTGGTGGTTTTGCTGCTGCGTCTGTGCTTTTTTGGTTTGTTTTAAATCCCAACTGGCAGGTCAGCATCCACTTGTGGGCTCTGTTCTCTGTAGTTTGCCTATTTTTTTCTTTCTTTTATGAATCACTCCCTGCTCCCACATGGCTAGCTGAAATTATGCATCCCAAGTTCGTTAAATTGAGAATAATAATAGAAAGTTGGGTTGGGTATCGAGGTACTGAGTGGTCCAACGTGGTCAATACTAACCTGGACCCAATCATGTACGGCACTGAAATGAGCACCGAAAACATGAGGATCCATGTATTTATACTAGCAATGTGGTGCAGACATATATTTGATCCATGTACTGTGCAGCCATGTGTTTGATCTGAGATGCTGGTTTTGAGAGGCAGATCAGAGGCAGCAGATAGAAAAATAGATGACATTCACCAAGTTTAAATCAGTGATTTGGTGTTTGCATGGTATTTATACAAAAAAGGAAAAAGAAAAGTATGGATTTTGGCACCGTTAAGGAACCAGATCAAAGCCATATATTTGATCCATGTACTTATACTATAAGCAATGTGGTGCAGAAATATATTTGATCCATGTACTATAAGCAATGTGGTGCAGCCATACATTTGATCCATGTACTAGGCAGGTCAGATGGAACATACATGGAGCAAGGGTTACAGACCTAACCACTGCCCCAATAGAACAAGAGATGACATTCACCAAGTGATTTGGTGTTTGTGTGGTATTTATACAAAAAGGACAAATGAAAAGGATACGTGACCCTAACAGAGAGAGAGAGAGAGAGAGAGAGATGGAGAGAGACTCACATGCTTGAAGTTGCGGAATGGGACAAACTGGACGATGTCTCGCAGGACGGGCTCTCCCTTGGGGGAGCGAAGGATCCCGTCATCGCCGTCCAGCATCTGCATGTCGCTGAAGTCGGCATTGCCCACGCCCACGATGATGACAGACATGGGCAGGTGGGAGGCCTGGACGATGGCTTCCCGTGTGTCTGCCATGTCCGTGATGACCCCGTCTGTCAGGATAAGGAGGATGAAGTATTGCTGTGGACAACAGGAGAGAAAGAGAGAGGGAGACAGAGAAAGAGATATTTGATGTTCTTTATTAAAACATCTCAACTAAAAGAAATGCCAAGTAGAGACAAAAACCCTCACAGCATCTTCATGAAACCAACCTACACACACACACACACACACACACACACACACACACACACACACACACACACACACACACACACACACACACACACACACACACACTACATCCTAATATATCCCAATATCTTCAGTGTGGATAAGCACATTTAACAATCAAATGCATACAATCAGCCCCTCCTCCCCCACAGTACATATTACATTCTTCAATACACAGACAGGCCTCAGGCCCCCACCCACGTATATCAAACGTGAGGTTATAATTTTCTCTATCAAATGCCTTCTCTTGATGAAGAGAGAGAGACAGAGAGAGAGAGAGAGAGAGAGAGAGAGAGAGAGATAGAGAGAGAGAGAGAGAGAGAGAGAGAGAGAGAGAGAGAGAGAGAGAGAGAGAGAAAGGGAGAGAAAAATATTAGAAGAAAGTAAGATTTGACAGAGAAGGTCAGGAGAGAGAGAGAGAGAGAGAGAGAGAGAGAGAGAGAGAGAGAGAGAGAGAAATGAGATCAAGGCGAGTTTCACTCACAGAGGAGAGTAAACGAGTAGATCAAACAGGAACTGGGGGAGAAGTTTTTCATGCAAGCTTCTCTTCCCCCGGGTAGACCTTTTTACAGTGGCTCCTGTCACAAAGCCATCCATGTCTAATCAATCCTTATCCAGGTTATAGTTTCTAACCACGGTCATGGTTCCATGACGGTCTCATCACCACCCTTACTCAACCATCTGTTCCAATTGCATAACAAAACAAGGATTCCGCTGAACATAAGGAAAAAGGAAAGAAAGAAAGAAAATAATTGGCTCAGGGTTTCCTGCAGGGATGTCCGTTGGCTCTCCAATCAATCAGTGCACATGTTGGAGCATGCAGGAGAAGTTCACCTTGGGTTTTAATTTTCCCCTACTGGAATTATGTTGATTGTGGCAGAGAGAAGACAAATCCAAAGCTAATGTTTTGAGGGATTCTGTGGTTCTGTCATAATTATGGATATACAAAAGTTGCCTTATCATGTTGCACTTAAAACGACTTTGTATCAGGGGAGCCCCATACTTATGGTCTGCCGACATTAGCTTCCCATAGTGATATCAACCGAGCCAAACAAATCTGCCACAGGTCCCAACTGAATACCACTATGGTGAACAAGTACTATACTATTATATGCCCTGTCCACCCGCAGACTCAACCATTATTATCCTTATTTATAAGGCTATCCTTGGACTGCTGCCAACTTACCTACAGATGTACATTCTCAAAAAAAGTATGGGCAGTTATGGTCTTCGTTCCCAGGGCTTATTTTTACTAACTGTCCCTCTGGTCCGTACTGTACTGGGGAAAAGGGCGTTAGAGATATGCAGCTCCCTCCACCAGGAATCAGCTACAAAACCACCTGAACTTGCATGAGCTGGTCTCACTGGTTGCTTTTAAAACCCTTCTAAGCTATATGGAATCCAGCACATCTGGCTGCAGATGTTTTGAATGACTATAAGGTTCTGGGAATTGTCGTTGTTTTTGTTTTAATTGCTATATGTTTGTTTTTAAATAGTTTTCGTCTGTAAATGTGAAATTGTAACTGTGCTGCTGCCTATCTTGGCCAGGATGCTCTTGTAAAAGAGATTTTTAATCTCAATGAGACTTTTTCCTCATTAGAACCCACACCCATTTCTACTTCAAGGAAAATTATGAGGGGCATAAGACTGACTAAATAGACTACAAAGAACACATTTCTGAATTTATTTTAAAAATAGCGCCCCCTAAAGGCAAAGATCTGAAATGTTACATATATGTCACATTGGGCGTTAATCATTCAACTTATTCCTAATTCCCATGTAGTGCATGCACTACATGGTACTACAGGGTACTACAGGATACTACATGGTACTACATGATACTACAGGGTACTACATGGGTACAACAGGGTACTACATGGCACTACATGGTACTACAGGGTACTACAGGGTACTACAGGGTACTACATGGTACTACATGGCACTACAGGGTACTACATGGCACTACAGGGTACTACATGGTACTACATGGCACTACAGGGTACTACATGGCACTACATGGTACTACATGGCACTACAGGGTACTACATGGTACTACATGGCACTACAGGGCACTACAGGGTACTACAGGGTACTACATGGCACTGCAGGGTACTACATGGCACTACATGGTACTACATGGCACTACAGGGTACTACATGGTACTACATGGCACTACAGGGCACTACATGGCACTACAGGGTACTACATGCCACTACAGGGTACTACATGGTACTACAGGGTACTACATGGCACTACAGGGCACTACATGGCACTACAGGGTACTACATGGCACTACAGGGTACTACATGGTACTACATGGCACTACAGGGTACTACATGGTACTACATGGTACTACATGGTACTACATGGCACTACAGGGTACTACATAGTACTACATGGTATTACATGGCACTACATGGCACTACATGGCAGCACATCACCCCCACCCTCATCCATCTCCACTGGCTTCCAGTCAGGTTCCGCATCACCTTCAAACTCCTGCTCCTCACCTACAAATCCCTCCATGCCCTCGCCCCCCGGTACCTGTCTGATCTCCTCCACCAGTACACTCCATCCCGGAACCTACGATCCTCTGATCTAGGTCTCCTCTCCATCCCTCGCACCAGGTTACGGACTTTTGGGGACAGAGCCTTCAGCGTGGCGTCCCCTGCCCTCTGGAACTCTCTCCCCCCCGAAATCCGCAACGCCCCAACCCTGGACACCTTCAAATCCGCTCTAAAAACACACCTCTTCACCAAGGCTTTCCCCATCAGTTAGTTTTAGATTAAATTAGGTCTATTATCCCCTACTTTCCCTCATCCCCCCCCCCCCCCCCCCCCCTATTTTCCTTGCCCTATTTTTTGTCCTGATTGTAAAGTGACCTTGGGTTCTATGAAAGGCGCTATATAAATTTGATTTATTATTATTATTATTATTACATGGCACTACAGGGTACTACATGGCACTATTTAAGCATTACATCACGCGCAGGAGTGGTTTGTGAACAATAAACGATGCCTAGGGGTGGTTGTTAGGCCCGAGGCGCAGCCGAGGGTCGTTAGACCCCCCTAGGCATGGTTTATTGTTCACAAATCACGACTGCAAGTGGTGTAAAGCTTTTATACAACTGCCACATTCATCCAACCTTATTGCTATACAATAAACACACATTAATCGAAGATTTATTGAAAAAACCATCCGCCAGAAAAAGTAGTTCCCACAACTACAAAAAAGACAATTTGCCTCCATGTGGAAGCAGCTCGGAAGTGCATCCAACCAACTAACACATCCAACTGTGTATTATTGGAATGATTGAGAGAAGTTGCCTCATGTGGAAGCAGCTCGGAAGTGCATCCAACCAACTAACACATCCAACTGTGTATTATTGGAATGATTGATTGAAAATGTTATTACCAGATGCAGAATGGGTACAATACAGTACGGCTCAATACACACAATTGTTAAGGGGATGCAGACCTACTTTCTATAGAACTTCATTCTTAGATGCTTCTATAGAAAGTAGGTAAAACAAATTAAAACGTTTTCTTTGCCCTATACTATAGGAAAAAAAAGTTTTCTTCGCCCTATTTTTTTATTTATTTTTTTAAACCTACTGTAGAGGGCCTAAACTTAACCAGTTGGAAACCAAGCGTACAGTAATAAAATTAGCAATCAATCAATCAACTCAATAGGCCATGCTCACTTAGAACAGCGCAGCACCCAGCTCTCTCTCAGTCTGACTATCCCCCGCGTTGCAGACAGGAGTGTGTGTGTGTGTGTGTGTGTGTGTGTGTGTGTGTGTGTGTGTGTGTGTGTGTGTGTGTGTGTGTGTGTGTGTGTGGGGTGGGTGGAGACTGAGCCAGCGTCGTACAGTGTGAGAGTGAGGGCTGCAGTCAGAGAGAAGGAAAAAGAAATTGAAAAAAAAATGCAAATTAATCAATCAATCAATCCGCGATTTTTCTTTTGTTACACAATGATTCAAGACCCATCAATTACATCATCCAACATTGTTTAAAGGACTAAGACATTCGCTGTGACAGAATCGCTTGATATTTAGTCGTTTAGTCGCTATCAACATATCCATTTGTAAAGATTATTGTCCGCCATCTTGTGATCCGGCGGAGTGATGTGATGTGATTCGGTTGTGGGCGGGTCCTGGGCCAGCAGCGTGGAATTGTGAAGAATAAACACGTGTAAAATGACTGTTTCAGCCAATCAGAATCGAGAAATTTGCATGCCGTTGTATAAAGGGTACTACTACATGGCACTACAGGGTACTACATTGAAATATGACTGATATTTGTTTTAATGTGCTTTGAACAATTGAACATTTGAACAATATAAAATATATTAACTAAATATCATTGAATCAGACAAATTAACTGAGCAGATCATAATAATTGTTCGTATTGTGACATATGTGTCACAGCAAATTTTGATGATCATTTTAAGGTGATATGCCCGGTGTGACGTATGTGTCAAAGCGATTTTTATCAATTGTTTTCTTTATAATTTTATTCAAGAAATGTGTTCACAACAGGTTATATATCATAAAGACCATGTTATGTAAGCATTATAATTCTTAAATGGGCAAATCTTACCTTTTAGCAACAAGAATCTAGCTTTTGAATGCTAGCTACTTCTGTCATTTAGGGCGCGTTCACGCCTACCCTGTTTGGTCCACTTTAAGTGGACCATGGTCCCTTTAGAATTTAGATCAATAGTCCGTTTGGTTTGTACAGGTCTGAACGCAAACCGAACTATAATGAGGACCAAACAACCGAACCATGGTCCTCTTGAAAAGTTGGGACTCGGTTAGTTTCAAAGTGGACCATGGTTCGTTTGCTGTTGGTGTGAACGCAAAACGAACTTTATATAGTATCTAATCTAGAGCAAATGAGTGACAGGTGCCTAGTGGCGGCGGTCGCGCGACCAAACTTGACAGCGCCAAGTGACAGCTTGCGCGCGACCCAAGTGAAATGAATGACAAGCGCGCGGACAGTCTCCCTCTTCCTCTCTCTCTCTCTCTCTCTCTCTCTCTCTCTCTGTCTCTCTAGACTGGCGCAGCGTGCGGACAGTCTCTTCTCTCTCTCTCTCTCTCTCTCTCTCTCTCTCTCTCTCTCTCTCTCTCTCTCTCTCTCTCTCTCTCTCTCTATCTCTCTATCGGCAACTGTTTACGTTTGTGAGTGCTAGTCCAATAGATGAACGACTTGGCGACAGCATGTCCTTTGTTTACAAATTAGATCCACACCAAACAGGGTAGTGTGAACGCAGACCAAAATCAAACAATGTATCATTTTCACATTTGGTCCACCAGAAAGTCCGGACTATCCATGGATAGTCCGGACTATCCCTGGACTTTCAGATGTGAACACACCCTTAGTCACCACCATCAATCATCATTGTGGAAAGGTGGTTTATGGGAGCACAACATCACATGATCTGTCACATGACCCCACCAGGATGTTCCACTGGTGTCCCTTTGGGACTTCATGAGGTAAAATCAAGGAAAAAGCTTTATATGGAAATTTCCAGAACATGTAAAGTACACGTGACACATGTGTCACGGTGGGCCCTAATGGGTTAAATAAATGTTTTTTTTTTTTTTATTTAAATAAATATATGAAGCTGGGTGTATCCTTGTCCGTGATGGTCTGGGACAGAGTCAATAAGTCAAAGGAAACAGCATGGATTCTGATGTATTGTTGATGATACATCAAGTATGATGACATTTGAAGTACTGTCCAGTGAACCAACTGAGATGCCCCCCTGATGTGAAGACCTGAGGTGTAGCGTGTCATCTAAAAGCTTCAAACGTGTTTGTAGTTTGGTACTGTACAACTAGAAAGCACCAGCTGGGTTGCAGAGAGCAGGCCATGCAGGACATGCTAATTTCTGCCTTGAGCTGTAATTGAGTAATTAAAACATAATAATTGACCAGTGCAGCCAAATTAGCTGTTTATTAACTGGGTTTTTATCATTTTGAGCTGGGTTTGTAATTATAAACATCTTTTTCTTTATTGAAATGTGGGTGGATGATTAATATGAGACACTTTGATGTGATATACTGTATATACATTTTACTATTTTCTATGCCAGTTTTCAGTACATTCAAGTATATTAAATATAAAATGTTACAATTTGATCTGGGTATTTCTACTTTTACTTCTTCCACCACTGCCCCTGACTGAGAGCAAGACAAGTTTGGTGTGAAACCAAGACAAGACCAAGACCTTTGACCTTAAAGATGCATGGACACAGCATATAGGCCATTACAAGCTTTTTGACGTATTTCCGAATGCAACAGACCTTCGGGGTGAGTGGGGCGGAGGGTCCATTTGATTTACACGCTAAAATCTCTGCCCATAAAGATGGGGGAGGGGAGGGGGGACTCAAAAAAAGTATTGGACATTTTGTCTTTGTGTTCAGGAAGAAAACACAATGGATTTCTTTAGACATTAAAAAAAAGGAAATGATTCTTGTGAATTGTTTGGTGACAACTCGGTGCAGACAAAAGGGGTACAAATTAAGGGGCATTTTGTTTTAATTTCAAAGGATCTTTGAAGACCTGTTGACAGAACGAGACATATCCCGAGAAATAATATGTCTCTGGCTTCTCAACAATATTTATGAACCTGAACCTGAACCGGTGTCTGTAAGACTCGGACCTGAGCCCACTGGGTCCGCTCATCTCTTGTCGGGGCAAAGCCATAAATGATACGCACACGCCCTGGCTCGTTTTCTGAGATCTGTGAGGGGGGGGGGGGTAGACACAGGAGGGAACAGGCAGGACACAGTGGAAGGGGTGCTATCTCACCATGGCCTCCTTGGTGTGCACCTCCTGGGAGGCTGAGGTGGCTACTTTCTGGATGATAGGGGCGATGTTGGTAGGGCCGTAGAGCTGGAGCTTGGGAAGGCAGTTCTGGTAAGCCTCCACCACCCCCTGGATACCTGGGGAGGAAACAGGGGAAACGGGTATTAAAGGGATACTTCACTTAAACATACATAGTGTCATAGACTTCGCAGGTTTTAAGGTGGAGCTGCGGTCTGTGTTGTGTTGGTCAGGGTGCTCTTTGCACACAGATTCCGCAGCACAACAAACACACAACAGAACGCATACATAACAAAGAGTAACATCACATCCACTGTGATATTGACTGAATGGAAAAACGCAGTGAGTGAGATGCTGAGTGCGCTCTCTCTCTCTCTCTCTCTATGTCGCTCTCTTTCTCTCTCTCTCTCTCAATGTCTTTTTCTCAATGGCTCTCTCTCTCTCTCTCTCTCTCTGAGTGCACGTGTGAGTGAGTGAATGACTGACTGAGGGAATGAATGAGTGACATTGCTGGTCATAGAGGTGCTTCACATCTAAAAACACACAGACCTGGAGTAATTGCAAGCAATGCAAAACACATGCACTTTTTTTTGCCATTTCTAGTAGAAATAAATGGGGAATTGTAGTATATCTGTAAAAATATTTAGTATTTAGGTCCTTCTATGTAGCTTACTATGTTATGAAATGGGAAGCTGCAATGTGATTTATCAGAGATGTGTGTAATGCCCCTATTGATCTCCATTAGTACTGCCTGCAATTTCTGCCTCCAACATCACAAAACAGAAAATCACTGGTGAAAAGCATTCTGGAATGGACTGAAATGTTTGTAATAAATCCTGAGAGAGAGTTCTCCAAATACATTACTACTGCCAAATCATCTTTCTTTCACCATAAAATCGATGCTTCTCCCAACCTGCACCCATTCCAAATGCGGAATCAAGAGCCTCGTCTTTCACTCTGTCATATTTCTCTCCCATGACAGATGCCGAAGCGCTGACACTGGTAACATCGAACCCATCCCACTTACATGTCAGCTGGACCTGATAATCTCTCCACTCTTCCAGACCATAGCACCAGACATCCTCCCATTCCTAACAGCAACCATCAACTCCTCTCTCAACTCCAGGGTGGTTCCCACCTCCCTAAAACAAGCCAGAGTCACACCGCTCATCAAAAAAACAACCCTGAACCTCACCGACATAGATAACTATCTCTATTCTCTCCTTCCTCTCTAAATCACGTGAACATCCAACCAGCTCACTGATCTATTACAGAACGACCTCCTAGACCCTAATCAATCAGGCTTCAGGACTGGTCACTCCACAGAGAGAGCCCTCATAGCAGTCACTCAGCAAGAGCAAAAGGCTCTCATCTGTCCTGAATGTCCTTGAGCAAGGCACTTAACCCCTAACTGCTCCCAATGAGCAGGTTGGCACCTGCACGGTTGCCTCCGCTGTCGGTGTGTGAATGTGTGTGTGAATGGGCGAATGTGTGGCATAAGTTATAAAGTGCTTTGGATCGAAATTGCTATATAAATGCAGTCCATTTACCATTTGTAATGTGTGTGAGTTCTGTGGAGACGGACTGAGACGAGGCTGAGTACGTTGAGAGCCTCTTTCTGCCACTTCAGTCACCCTCTTTGATTCCTGACTGTGCAAAACGCTCATTGATTCTCTCAGAGGTCGTTGCTAGTGGCTGCTTGGCACCTCTCTCTGACATGCTTTAAAATCCCTCATCCGTGCTTTAAAGGGACAGTGAACTGCCCCATAAGGAGACATTATTGATGCTAATGGAGGTGTTGAGTACAAGGGTCAAAGGTGAAATTTTCGGGCGATGACAGTAGACTCAGGGCTAGATCCACAAAGAATGGATTGCACGGGGGACCCTGATGTAAACAAGACAAGACAAGATCTAGCCCCAAGTATGCTACATTACACATTACAATTGCTTGATTTAACGTGACGTCCTTTAATCTAATGTTAATTTGATAAGTTGAATCTGTTCCCATCTTGTATTGTAAAATAATTGTTGCCATTATAGTATAAACCACACCCATTTACGAATCCAAATACAGTTAGTGTTAAAAACATCTGAAGCCTATCTTTTCACTGGAGTACAATAAACTTAAAATTAGGGATGTTCGACATTGGCTTTTTTACCGATACCGATATACCGATATTGTCCAACTCTTAATTTCCGATACCGATATCAACCGATACCGATATATGCAGGCCCCCCCCCCCCAAAAACTGAATAATTTCAGGTAATTAACATTACATATCTCTTGTTGTGGAATTAACACAACATTATGCATACTTTTGACAATAAATAAAATCTGAATTTGTTCTTATTTGCTTGCCTGGGTAAATAAAGGTTAAATAAATGTAAAAAATTTTATAAAATAAAAAGTTTTTTATAATTTTTTTTGATAACCGATACCGATCATTTCCAATATCACATTTTAATGCCAATATCGGTAGGCCGATAATATCGGACATCCCTACTTAAAATATATTCAGATTTACATGTAAGTTCATCAACTCATCAAACTATTCAAGAACATAAGCAAAGATACCTCTCATTTATATGTTTTCGTCTTTCATTGTTAAAAAACAATATTATATTGGATATTTGTTCATATGAACTTTTCATATTGCTCATAGGACTTGACTCATAGGACTTGACTTTTCAATCATTATTGAGGTCATCAGGTGGGCACCCTCCTTCCTTGGTCTTTCATTGATGATAGGCCCACAACACTCCAAGAGGGCTCAACGGAAACACCTGCCGCACCCCCCCCCCCCCCCCCACACTTTTATCCCTCCTGTTGGTTGATGGTCATCTTGCAGCCCAGTTGGGATCCTTTCTTTTCAACCTCAGCAGCCCTCTGACAGTGACCTGAGAGCTTGTCTGGGGGCCTGTCCTTGGACTCTCATCCCTTTCAGCATCCTGGTGGTTGATGTGGCCACAGGAGCACCTGTGTTCTCCAGCCCAGTTTAACTGCCTCAGCTGCTATGTCCTCAGTTTATTGCATTCATACGCTTAAAATAATTATATTGGTTCATATGAACTTTCCATATGATGTATGATGTGTGGATTTCTCCAAGGGGATCAATAAAGGAATATCTTATTTTATGAAATTACCTGATGGAAAAAAAACATTTATATGATCAAAACTCGGATTGGATCTTAGAAAAAGAGAGAGAGGGAGAGAGAGCGATAATTCCCCCCTACCACCTCCATTGGCTCCCGATGAAATACAGGACACACTTCAAAATACTTCTCATCACCTTCAAGGCCTCAACTTGTTCTGTTGTTTTTGTTTTGTTGTTTTGTTTTTATGTCATAGCATGAAGTGTCTTTAGCGCTATATAAAATCTGATGTAGTATTATTATTATTATTATTATTACCACCACACCAACACTTAACACACACTGAGAATGTCTTTCCTCGACAGTAGTCTATGCACCTAGGTGAGGGATTGGAGGGGTGTATGTCTTGTCACTGGCAGCCACACAGTGTGGATGAGAGGTTGCGTTCTATATCATATGTCATTGTACTGTCTGCCTCATTGTGTTGCATGCTTACTGTCACCTGAGCATACACTGTTAACGGATAGCTCTCTGAATATCTCTTCATATCTGCAATGTGGACATTAATAAATCATTGGAATGTATGTATGTGTATGTGTGCCTATATATATATGTGATGGAGAGGAAGGAAATGAGTGAGGTAGAGTAAGGAGGGAGAGAGAAGGAAAGAGAGAGAGAGTGATGGGAATAGAGAGGATATACTTAGTGTAGACTGAAGGACAAAGAGAGAGAGCGAGAGAGAGAACGTTTAATTTATTTTGCTTCTGACGTAATAATAACACTGGTCGCTTTTCAACCTATGGACATGCTTTCACAATATGTATAAACCATTTTAATTGTATTGAGATAGAGAGATGAGAGAGAGAGACACACAGAAATAGAGAGAGAGATACAGAGACATACAGACAAACAGAGAGAGAGAGAGTTGTTTGGTTATTTCCGGACAGACCAGAACCTCGGCACAGGGCTAAAACGGCACCCATTCGTGAATGTCCCAACTCAGCCAGAACACTGCTGTGTGCCAACGTCCCGAGGAGAGAACTGCATCATGGGGGACTGTTGATATCAGTCTATTCATAGTTGGGTGGTGGCCGATGGTGGAGGATAAGTCTGTATACTGTGTGTGTGTGTGTGTGTGTGTGTGTGTGTGTGTGTGTGTGTGTGTGTGTGTGTGTGTGTGTGTGTGTGTGTGTGTGTGTGTGTGTGTGTGTGTGTGTGTGTGTGTGTTTCAGTGAGAGCAATGCATTATCATGCCTCCCGTGTCACATTCTCACACCTGTCTCACAACCTCTGCCTGGGTTTTTCCACACTTGGATACCCTCAGGCACATCAGCGCTATCCGTAGTCGGCATATATTGTACTTTTACTTAAAGCTGCATGGGGTTGTACAATAATTACTGTCGTTATTTGAAACAAAGTGAACCAACATTGCTCTTAGAGGAGGCTTCTTTGAAACAAAGTGAACCAACATTGCTCTTAGAGGATGCTTCTTTGTATAGTAAAGGTGGTAAGGTAGAAGCACCACAAACACATCATTTCTAGTTTCAAACAGTGCTCCAGGGATCCAGTTTTTCCTCTTGCAACACTTTATTTATTCAATACTAAAGATATATCATACATAACTTTTTGGTGCAGCTTTACCACTTTGAGCACCACTCACGGCTAATCTCGGGTTTACGATTGTGACGTTGAAAGCCACGTCACGGCTTTTCTCGGGATTTTTTATTTTTTTTATTAGCGATCTGAAATCATATTGCATCACGCGAGCCTACCGTTGGAGATCCAGGGGCCACCGGCGATCAGATGTGAAAAAAGCGCCCCCTATCGTCTCCCAGATGGTAAATCACCCTTTTGGAATGGACTCAATGAAAATGGATGGGGGAAAAAAAATATTCCAGTCCACATTTTCCAGTCCACTGATGCAGCCGGAGTTACCAGAGTTCATTCTGGAGCCTCTGAGCCGCGGCGAGCATGGGTTATACTGTACACACGTTGGATCAATATACTTATCGATTTTTTCGAATGGTGATCAGGAATTGGAATATACCATTTGGATACGATCTGATGTCAGGTAAGAAATCTATGTTATCAGTGTTAGGATAATCAGACTCATTTTCATGTAGATATAAGCGTTTCCACTATATGTGATATGGCTGTTTTGACTGTAAAAGCCATGAGGAAATAATAGCAGCGATTATCAGCGCACGGCACGAGCGTGCGTGCGCACACATAATCTATCGACCATCTAGCGTTTATTTGAAAACTATTCATAAATAGACCGACAAATGATAACGTTCTGGAATATTCCAGTAAAAGGCATTTATCAGGGAATGTGTTGTTTTTTCTTCGAAACCGAGTGGTTTTCAAAATGCTATAAAAAGGAAATGAAGCGATAAAAACACAATCTGCTTTGCCAATGTTGACTGGAAAATGATTCTTTGATAAGCGATGGGCAGATTAGACACATAGCATAATTTAAAACATAGATTAGGCGATATTAACGTTACATGGGCCGTGGACCGTGGCATCAACGGGGTAAAAAGGAAAACACGGCCTGGCACTGAAAGTGTTAAGTAAACGATTAGTGCACTTGATTTTTTCCTTACTTTTTAATAGAAATGTTACACTGCACTAAACACCATCACATTCTGTGGTTTGTCCTGTATTTACATGGTATATTTTGACAGCCGAATATCATTCAAAATATGTAAAGCCGAATATCATTCAAAATATGTAAATAAAGTACTAATTGACCACAGGAAAAAAGGTACATAATGTACCTAATGTTATAGCCATAGGTCACATAATTACGTATTGTATCTAAAATGTAACGTGTACGTATTACAAAGTATATAACGTTAAATTAAATATTCAAGAAATTTTTACTTTTCACATTTTCAGAAAACCCTTACAGTATGTTCCCCTGCTGAGGATCAACCCCTAACCTTAACCCTAACGTTATGTCTTAACCATAAGCCTTAAGCAAATGTTAAAACTAACCTTAACTCTAAACTATAATCATAGTTAGATAATGGTGAGAGCAGTTGCCCGCAACAGCAATGATTTCACCATGACCTTGTGCTGTTCAAGTTGGTCATGAGCAGTAAAACTCCTGTTTTTATACATAAACAGATTGTTTATAGTAATACTGTGCATGATCATTACACTAGAGGTTCCAGTAGTGGGCAGCTTGAATTGCCAGGTCCAAAAACCAACGCTTTAAGGAGATCTTTTATTTTTAGAGCATTAACTCTTTGGAATAACCTGCCTCAAAACCTATGCTGCATTTACAGTAGATTCACTTTTAACACTGTAAAGTATTTTGTTTTGTTTTTTTGTTTTCTGTTTCTTAACTTGCATGTAATTTTAGCCATCTTAATTGTTAGCTTCATTATGCATTGTGTGTTGAGTACTGACTTTTAATAATTGTGTGTATTGAGCCATACTGTATTGTACCCATTCTGCAATCTGTTAATACAATTTTATGCAGATTGATTGATTGAATGAACGTTTTATTAACAGATTGCAGAATGGGTACAATACAGTACAGCTCAATACACACAATTGTTAAAGGGATGCAGACCAGAGAAAGACTTTCGTCTTGTTTACATCAGGGTCCCCCATTTTCAATTCATAATGAATTGTAAGTAAGGGTGCAACTTGCTCCGTGCAATCCATTCTTTGTGGATCTAGCCCAAGGTCTTGTGGACAGGGAAATGTATGGGGATTATTTTACTCATACAATGGCTGTTTGGTGAATTAAAAGGCTTAGAGGTGTCGTGGCTTAAAGGTGCCATTTGTCAATTGATTTTACAATCACTACAACTGAGATAAAGACAATTTGACATAATCTGGCAATTTACAAAAGGTAATTTCAATGTAGCTCTTGTTTTCAGTAAGACCCGAGTGGCACCCCCTATCCGACATGATAGCAATATGCATTCTGTTTCTAGTAACGTCATAGGACAATTTACTTACTTGACTTAAGCCTTTGCACTCCCTGCGGAGCATAGCCCACTGCCGATTTATTTCCATGTTGCACGGTTTTTGGCCTCCCGATCGATGTTGTGCCATCCCAGTCCAGCCTCTTTAATTTCCCCTTCCCAAGAACGGCGCCAGGTGTTTCGAGGCCTGCCGCGTTTCCTCTTTCCGAGTGGGTTCCATCGTAGGGCTTGCCGGGTGATGTTTGTGTCTTCCTTTCTCAGGGTATGGCCTATCCACATCCACTTTATCTTCTTTATTTCTTCTGGCGGGGGTAGTTGTTTTGTGCGCTCCCACAGGTCCAGATTTGTAATGACATTTGGCCATCTCACTCTTAGAATGCGGCGGAGGCAGGAATTTATGAAGGACTGTACTTTTTGCTTCAGCTCTACGGTTGTCTTCCAGGTCTCTGAGCCATACAGGATGACTGGTTTAAAGGGGAACTATTTTATTATTTCTTTCACTATTTGGGCAATTTTACACAATTCCTGTGAGTTTATGGAACACATCTGAAAGGTTTCTTTCAAACAAATTCATTGTTTTGTATTTTTTATCAAGTACTCAAAAACAGCATTTTTCTACCTCAGAATTTTAAGCCGTTTTGAGGCTGAGCTCCAACCACTGTGTGGCCTGGTGGCAACTGCCACATCAACTGCCACATTATTATGCAGCTGAGAAATCTCTGACATCACAGATATGCACATTTTCAGATGACTCAGTTCAGTGAGGGTGAATATTGTGAGAGGAGAATTGGAAGAATGCGCCAATATGAGAATTAGAGACATAGATCCTATTAATATAAGTCCACATAGCTAGGAAACAATGAAAAGGGCCATTTATAAGATAGTTCCCCTTTAACATTGGAGTTAAAGATCCTCAGCTTTGTGTTTTTATTTCGTGAGACCTCCATACTCGACCAAGTAGGTTGTATGCCGTTCTTGCTTTTCCGATTCGCACTCTGATGTCTTCTTCTGTGCCACCCGCTGTATCTACTATGCTCCCAAGGTAGGTGAAGAAGTTAGTTTCTTCGATGGCCTCTCCCTCTAGTTCAATGTTTTGCTGGCACTTTGTGTTGATCTTCATAATCTTGGTTATATATCGTATTTGCTTTCGCGTCCCGCTCTGAGCCTTATGAGATACCCCTTATCTCCTATGATACCTATTGTATCTCCAACGAAACAACTACATGCACCCCACCTGTATGGGGCCCCGCCCCTATGGTGGCACCGCCCATATAACCGTGACTCTGGTCACCAAAACACCCTTCCTCTATTTTCGTCCCAGCGTACTGGCTGCGTGCACCATACGTTAACTAGCAGGATGAAAAGATTAAGGAAGGTTCGTAATGTTGAGGGCTTACCGGAGGATTGTTTTTCCCTGGATTCTCCGGAGCTTGTTTCGGCGACGCATGAGACCTGTGCTGGTGGTTCCTCGTCTGACGGCGACGGACCGAGGGGCAGCGTACAAGGTTTGACTAACGAGTCGGCTTGTACAAAGGTGAGGTCTGTGTCAGTAGGCATCGATGTCGGTGTTGGTCGTGCTGTGGAGTATGTTTCGGCACCAGGGCCGGGGCGGCTTGGCGATCGTTCCACTGTAGTGGGCGATGTCCTGGCGATCCTGGAACATGCTGTTGACGCTAATGCTACTACTGCTTTTTCTGCTGACACTGATGTTGACGCTGGAATGTCTAATAATCCCCGCCGCGGGATTCCGCTTTTCCCTCCTCTTGCCAGCTTCATTAATGAAGGTCAGTCGGTGGTGGATGTGGGGGGGTTCGCTGAGCTCTATTTACCTTTTTTACGGGTGAAGGGGCTGACAACGGGGTGCAGGCCGGGGGTACCTTGGCTAAGCAGCCAGGTAGCTTCTTTTCTGTGCCCAGGCGGGGATGAACGACGTTCCGCCCGGCCGATGCTTGATAGCATATCGGCTCGGAGGGTGGCAGTATGGACGAATGAGTGGTATACTGCTGCAGGATGGCATTTAGCGGCGGCCAGTGTTATGGCTCAGCTGGCTACTTTCCTATCCAAGATGGCGTCGGGTTGTAGGTCTTTGGGTCCGACCGACATTGTAAACGTGATTCATGTTTGTGGTGTTATAGAGATCTTGACTCAGTCGCAAGCTATAACTGCGGGGAGGATTCGGATGCTATCGACTTTGGTTGTTAGGCATGTTTGGTTGGAGCAGTCTCCTCTTGGGGAAGAGGATAGGTTTTCTCTCCTCACGACTCCTTTTTCCACAGATAGTCTTTTTGGGCGTTCTGTGGAGGCGCAGGCGGTTATTGATCTGGGTCCTACACCGCCTCACGCTGTGCAGCCAGAGGTGGGAGCACGGTCTCGTCAACGACTGTGGCGAGATCCTCGACAGGCGGCCATGTTTCCCCCGCCAGTGGTGCCCTGGTTGGAGAGTCAACAGGGTATCGCGAGGCCGACAGCCTTGGCGGCCGAGGGATCGGCCATTTTGGGTGATTTCGGGTTTGGTAAACCAACCCGTCGTCATTTTGCCGCGAGCAGCCCGCTCCCCGTTCAATCCTCTCTCTGTTACCCTCAGAAGCGGGGCTCTGAGCGTTCTCCTTTGGCTGCGGGCCGCGAACCTTCATTGAAGCGTATGCTGCCCCATTCTTCGCTTCTCATGGGGGCAGGGGCTGACACCCAGTTGATGGCTGAGCCTGGGTCTGTCCGTGAGAATGTTCCGTCGTCGCGTGGTTGTGGGTGGGTGGAACCTGGTGTTACAGCTGCCACTAGCTCCAGTGGTCAGCAGGGGGACTCGGTGCCTCTTCTGTTGAATGCTCAGCAGGGGTTACCCCGGCTTCGCCCTCGCCAGGCGGGGTATCGCGCTGTTGCCTCCCACTCCCGTCAAACCGGCAGTGGTCTGCAAAGGAGAGGCGAGCGTGATTTGAGTGGTAGCAATATCACTGCAGGGCTTCGGCGTGTAGGAGCCCATGGGGTCCTCATGCCTTGCGTGTCTAGCTGCGGAACAACTCCTCAGCATGCGCTGGAGGGGTGTTCAGGGGGCGAGTGTGTGTCCACAAGTTTGATGACAGCTCCTCCCGTATCAAACCGGCCCTTTCTGTCGGGGTCCCCCCTTGGGTGCTTTGCACGACGGGGGGGACCGGGCCAACTATCTACTGTTCCTTGCGGCCCAGCGTCAGTTGACGGCGGGGGCGCTGTGGGATTATATTCACATATGGCGACGGGAATGCCCTGTGAGTCGGTGGATGCAGAGAACGTTAGAGGCGGGGCTGGTTTTGCAGTTCACACAGCCCCATCCTCCGTTCTCAGGTTTGGTGCCGACCCTATTATTAGGGTCAGACGCAGTGACAGCCCTGGCCGACGAGATCCAATCTCTGTTGGCGAAGCAGGCCGTCGTTGTGGTCCCGAGCGAGGACGCAATGTCAGGCGTCTACTCCCGTTATTTTCTGGTGCCCAAGAAAACAGGGGGGGTCAGACCTATACTGGATCTGTCCGCGTTCAATCGGTTGATTGTAGCGAGACCGTTCAGGATGTTGACCGTCCGACTCCTTCTGCTTGCTGTCAGGAGGGGGGACTGGTTCACCTCCATAGACCTGAAGGATGCGTATTTTCACAAAGTGCGTGGCGGCTGCTCTGGGGCCTTTACGTCGTCGGGGGATACGAGTCCTATTCTATCTCGACGACATTCTACTCCTCAGCCGTTCAGAGGAGGTTGCCAGGTCTCATACTCGGCTAGTGGTGGAATTCCTCACCAGCCTGGGTTTTGCTGTGAATTGGAAGAAGAGTACACCTCTTCCCAGTCAACAGGTGGAGTACTTGGGCTTGACATTGAGGTCGAGACCCATGATTGCGACCCTCTCGGAGCGGCGTCGGGGGGATCTCTGTCGCGCGCTCGAGGGTCTCCGTCTGGGAGGGACGGTTACGGCGCTGCAGGTGATGCGTCTGCTGGGCCTTATGTCAGCTGCTCACACGGTGGTTCCTCTTGGCCTCCTCTTTATGAGGAGGATACAGAGGTGGTTTCTCTCTCTGAGAATAGATCCGGTGAGGGGCAAAAGGAAATGGTTGACGGTTCCTTTTTCGATATGGGGAGATCTCGCCCATTGGAAGAGGCTGGGTATCCTCTCCATTGGGGTCCCCATGGGCAGCAGGGGCTCACACGTCACGGTCTTCACCGACGCCTCTCTCACAGGTTGGGGAGGGATGTGTCGGACCCATGCAGTGGGGGGCAGCTGGACAGGTCATGCTGGCCCGGCTACCCTGCATATCAATGTGTTGGAGTTGAAGGCGGTTCTTCTGGTCCTCAAACGGCTCCACCGCCTGGTGGTAGGCAGGCACGTTTTGGTCAGGACGGACAATGTGACGGCGGCGTATATCAACAAGCAGGGTGGGACTCGTTCCGCCCGCCTGCTCCGGGCGGCGCGCGAACTGTTGCTATGGGCATCCCGCAGGCTGCGCAGTCTGAGGGCGCTCCACGTTCCTGGTACGGAGAATGTGGGGGCGGATATAATGTCTCGGGGCGGTCTTCGTCGCGACGAGTGGGAACTCCGCCCCGACATAGTCAGACAGATCTGGGATCGGTTCGGGGAGGCCTCGGTAGATCTGTTTGCGTGCCGACGTTCTCACAAGTGCCCCTTGTGGTTCTCGCTCAGTCGAGCAGATCATCCCCCCTTGGGGGTGGATGCCTTCTCGACCTTTCCGTGGCCGCCCGGTCTTCTGTACGCCTTCCCTCCTGTACAGCTGTTGAGTCAGCTGTTGGAGCGGATACGGAGGGAGCGCAGGACGGTGATCCTGGTCGCGCCGGACCGGGGCACGTCAGTGTGGTTCCCGGTCTTAATCCAGCTTCTGGTCGCTCCTCCTTGGGTCATTCCGTGGTCAGCGACGGCCCTCTCACAGCACGACAGAGTGTTTTTCCAGCCTCCGGTGTTGGGTCAACGCCTGGTGGTGTGGCTGGTGGGAGGGTGAGTCTGGAGAGGATGGATCCCTCGGTGGTTGATACCATCCGGTGTGCGCATGCTCCCTCCACTGTCGCGGTTTACGCGGGCAGGTGGCGTGCGTTCCAAGAGTGGTGTAAGGGGGGGGGGGGCTGGGACCCAGTCTCCTGCCCCCTGGATGCTGTTCTGAGTTATCTCCAGTCTCTTCTTGGTAGGCTGTCGGCTTCGACGGTGAGGGTATATGCGGCAGCTATATCCTCCTATCATGAGGGTTTTGAGGGGACTGTTTTGTTCAGCCACCCTCTTGTGAAGCGTTCCCTGCTTGGCGCTTGGCGCGTAAGCCGGTGCAACGCTCCTTGGCTCCGACTTGGGATCTTCAGTTGGTCCTTGGTCTGTTGTCCTTGGCCCCGTTTGAGCCGTTCGAGCAGGCACCTTTGGGACAGCTGTCCTTCAAGACCGCGTTCCTACTGGCTGTCACTTCCGCTAAACGCGTAGGTGAGCTCTGTGCTCTCTCGGTACGTCCAGAGTGCCTGTCTTTTCGGACCGATTGCGGTGCCACTCTGCGACCTAATCCTGCTTTCGTGCCTAAGAATATCCGGAGTTCCTTCCGCTCCCGGGATGGTTCAGGCTTTTCGTCCTCCTCCTCACACTAGTGAGTTAGATGCGGGCCTGTCATGTCCAGTCCGTGCTTTGGGGATTTACCTCAGCCGTACTCAGGACTTCAGGGTTACCGACCAGCTTTTTGTCTGTTACGGTGGGGCTCGTGTTGGTAAGGCACTGTCGAAGCAGCGCCTGTCCCATTGGTTGTGCGAGGGTATTACCCTCTGCTACACGTTGGCTGGGCAGGATCCCCCTGGGGGCATCAGGGCGCACTCCACTCATGGGGTGGCTGCCTCTGCCGCTCTCCTGGGTGGGGCCTCGGTGGAGGACATCTGTGCTGCGGCTTCATGGTCCTCCCCGGGCCCCTTTGTAAGGTTTTACGTCATGGACATGACCGGGGGTTCTGTCTCCCAGGCGGTTCTGGGGTCTGTGGCCTTTCCTGCTTCCCGTCCTTTGGTCGGGTAGCAGGAGTGTATGGGTATGGGCCACAGTGTGTTGAGTCACACGTGGTTCCACCTGTATGGTGTGTTCAAGGGGTTCTAGTTCCCTCTTGTTCGCATTCAGGTGGAGTTGACTGCGCCCCCCCTTCATTAGGAAGGATGGGGTGACAGGGCTCCCCGCACCCCTTGATGTGGGCTTACGGGTCCTCAGGGGGTACATTTGTCGGGTCTCGCGTCCGCTCTTCCCCATATCTCATAAGGCTCAGAGCGGGACACGAAAGCAAATACGATATATAACGATAGGTTATGTAGATAACCTAGTTATATTAGTATTGGCTGAGCGTCCCGCTCTGCGCGGCCCTGAGTTCCCTCTTGAGGGATCTTTTCCTGGGACGGGATTTGGCGAGGAAGGGTGTTTTGGTGACCAGAGTCACGGTTATATGGGCGGTGCCACCATAGGGGCGGGGCCCCATACAGGTGGGGTGCATGTAGTTGTTTCGTTGGAGATACAATAGGTATCATAGGAGATAAGGGGTATCTCATAAGGCTCAGAGCGGGACACTCAGCCAATACTAATATAACTAGGTTATCTACATAACCTATCGTTTTTACTCTATTGATCTTCATTCCTAGAGTTGAGGCTGTTTCCTTTAGTTTGTTGGTCTTTTGTTGCATTTGCTGGTGACTGTGTGATAAGAGAGCTATGTCATCTGCAAAATCGAGGTCTTCAAGTTGGTGCATCAGTGTCCACTGGATGCCATTTCTGGCTCCTTCGGTTATCTTCTTCATGGTCCAATCAATGCCCAGCAGGAACAAGAAGGGGGACAACAGGCAGCCTTGTCTCACTCCGGTCTTTATCTTGAATGGGTTTGAGGGCTCCCCTCTGTGCAGTACCCCTACTTGTCATCCCGTCATATGATCCTCTGATGATGTTGATGTACTTCGGTGGGATTCCATAGTGCTCCATCAGGTGCCACAGACTGTTCCTATCTAGACTGTTGAAGGCCTGTTTGAAATAGCTGTTCCATTCCAGGGACTGTTCGATGATCATCCTCAGTGTGGCAATCTGGTCTATGCATGACCTTTCTTTCCGGAATCCTGCTTGATGGTCTCTGAGGAACATGTCAACGGCAGTCTTCATCCTATCTAGAATTATCCGGTTGAGGACTTTGCTGGTGGTCAAAAGTAGCATGATCCCCGGTAGTTCTTGCATAGTGCAAGGTCCTCTTTCTTTGGTACCTTCACTATGTAGCCTTCTTTCCAATCTTTGGGTATCCTTTCTTCTTGCCAAATTTTCCTCATGAGGGAATGGAGTGCTTTGATGCTTGTAGTGATGTCGGTCTTGAATGCTTCACTCGGAATGGTGTCTGGTCCTGCTGCTTTCCTATCTCTCAATTGTGATATTGCTTTCCTAGTTTCTTCTTTTGTAGGGGGGGGGGGGTAATTTTCCGTGGGAGTGTGTCTGTTGCTGCTTGTATATCTGCTGGGATGCTCGCTGGTGCTCTGTTGAGCAGCTCTGTGAAAAGTGCTACCCATCTCCTTGTTTGTTCTTCCTTTGTGGATAGTGTGTTTCCTGCCTTGTCTTTTATGGGCTTCTCTGATCTCATCCTTCTCCCGAGAGCTTCCTGGTGATGTTGTATACCGCTCTCATGTTTCTCTGTCCCGCTGCTTCTTCTGCTTGTGTAGCAAGCTCTTCATAGTAGCATCTCTTGTCCGCCCTGACCTTTTTCTTTATTTCTTTATGGATCCTCTTGTATTCCTTTGTGTGCTTCTCCTTGGCTGCTCCCGTCCTGGCATTGTTGAGGTGGTCCTTTGCCTTTTTCCTCTCCTCCATGCTGTCCAATGTTCTTTGGGTGATCCACATTTTGTTTTCTTTCTTTCTTCTTCCCAGACTTTCCTCGCAGGTTGTTCGCCACACGTTTTTGATCTTCTCTCAGCTTTCGTCGATTTCTTCTTCCCCACTGCCCATTTCAGCCAGGGCCTGGAACTTGTTCCTCAGTGTGATCTGGAAGTGCTTCTGGTGTAGTTTTTCTTCCAGTTTCTTGGTGTCATACTTTGTTGTTCTGTTTCCTGGGGTCCCCCTTTTCAGTTTCAGTTGTACCTTTGCTATGACTAAGTGGTGGTCTGATCCCACATCTGCACCTCTCTTTGTTTGCACATCAAGCAGAGATCGTCTGAACTGCTTCCTGATGCATATGTGATCGATTTGGTTGCATGTTGTCTGATCAGGTGACACCCATGTGGTCTTGTGGGTTTCTTTATGTGGGAAAAAGGTTCCGCCAATTACCTATGGGGGTAGATTTCTATCAAAAATAAACAAACGCAAAAGTAGAATCCTCAATCGTAAAAACGATCCACACACACACACCTCAGAATCCACAACCGTAAAAACGATCCACACACACACACCTCTCAATTTGTGTTTCATAAATCATAAAAACACGCTTGATTTGTTTAGATTTACGTACAAAATTGTAAAAACAGCATGATCTGGTTAGATTTACGTACGGAATTCTAAGGACACGCTTGATCAACTTGGAGTTACGTACGGATTTTGAGACAAATATTTCGCTGTTTTCCCCGTGGGGATTCGTGTGTGACGCTTCTTCTTCTTAGAGGTCTATCAAAAATAAACAAACGCAGAAGTAGAATCCACAATCGTAAAAATGATCCACACACACACCTCTCAATCTGTGTTTCATAAAGCGTTTGATCTGCATAGATTTACGTACGGAATTCTAAAAACACGTTTTGATCTGCTTGGAGTTACGGACAGAATTATAAGGACACGCTTGATCTGCTTGGAGTTACGGACAGAATTTTGAGACAAATATTTCACTGTTTTTCCTGCGGGGATTCGTGTGTGAAGCTTCTTCTTCTTCGGCGCTACCGAACACGGCCCGATGTGTCTTCGGCTCATGAGCGCTACCAGTGGCCAAAATCGCACATTATCTTTAGCCCTAGGCATCAACATTTCATTATGAAAATAAATGCTCAAATATATATAGTACCATTTTGAAGATAACAACTAGGGCTTTCAAATGATATAAAATATCTGTATGATTATCATGATTATTATTATTAATATCTTTCATATTTGATACAGAAATTATTACAAAAATCTTGTCCGGCCACCACATTTCAACAAACTGCATTTTCAACCACTTTACTGACAAGCTAGCAGGAAACTTAGAGGGTATGGGATATAGACAATTATGTGGGCAATATAGAACAGCTGACAGATTAGAAATATAATTTATTGTTCAAAAGTTATGATAATTATAGTGATAGTAATAAAACAATTCTGTCTGAAAATTTACTTGAATGGGTTTATGATGAATATCTGTTTGTGGGTATGCTCAAAGTAATATATTATTCATATCTTTCATATTTGATACAGAAATGATTACAAAAATCTTGTCCGGCCACCACATTTCAACAAACAACTGCATTCTGAATTAATTTAGCCTTGTAGTTTCTAATCCCATCGTTTATTTGTATTGATTAAACATAAGTCAGTTACTGTACATGACACTGTATGTCAAATATGCTAAGGTAATTAGCTTTAACTTATTGCTTATGGAGCATTGTTTCCCCATTTATCCCAGAGGAGTTGATGAACACTGCAGCTGTATTATGTAAGAAATACATATGCAGTATATAATAATTGTATATAATAATTGTAAAGTGTTTTTAGATGTTTTTATTTTGTTTTACATTTACATTATATTTCATCAAAGTGTTGTGTGTTACAGTGTATGTTAGTTTATTAGGACAAGTGCATGACAGTAAGGTTAGTTAGGGTTAGGTTTTATTTTTTTTTATTATTATTATTATTATTATTATTATTATTATTATTATTATTATTATAAGTGCGTCTTTAGTCGACGGCGAAAGATTGGACGGGTTTCGGCTGTCCTAACTGGGGTGGGTAGTAGTTCATTCCACCATTGTGGGGCAAGTTTTGGTGTAAATAAAAATAAACTGATCAATTCAAAAACCGTTTTTTAACTTTTTTGGTATTACACACTGTTCTATTCAATTAAAAAAACGTTATTAGTCCAGCAAGGGGCAATTTAAGGCATGATATCACAAACAGCTGCATTTCTATACATTCAAGACAAAACAGGACAAAACAGAGACATACTCAAAGCATAAAAGACATGACACTGCCAGAATAGGATCCCTAATTGTTGATCTGTCAGTCCAATAGATAAATAAATAAATAAATAAATAGATTTGGTCGGTATATAAAAAGTGCACTTTCGTCAAAATATAAAAATCAAGGGGTCAAAGGGTGCACGTTTGTAAACTGGCCTTTCCTTATACTGTGGCCATTCACCAGTCGAATGGCCACTGGTACAAACCCAAATGTCCTTCTGTTTGTTTTGCAGGCAGGCTGTCTAAAGCGCTTTCCTGAGGGCAGCAGGTCAAAACACCAATTATTTTGTGTGCTTTCTTGAGCACTTGGGCATTGTAAAACTGCATTAGGGATCTTTGTGTCCTGCCGATAATTTTTGAGCTAAGGTTGACAACACCTTTGTTCTTGTCTCTATGACAGAGGGATGTGAACCAGCATACAAATGAAAAGGTTAAAATACTCTCAATAAAGGAAGAATAGAACATTGTCAGAATTCTCTGTTTTTTTTTAATATTTACAGCTCCGTTCGGCTATGCAAGCCTATGGAGTTCCATGGACCAAACCAACTACCCACCCCTTAGTTACTTTCTCTAAAAAAAACTGCAGGTCTGTCCAAAGGTCAAGTTTCTATAATGTATAAAGATCTATCACAAAGATGTACTTCGTTAATACCTGTTGTCCAATCGTGGAGCACAGAATTGGGATTAGAACACCATCAATCTATCAATTGGACCAGAGTTTGGGGAAATATTATTATGGCATCACGAAGCCCAAATCATCAGCAGATTAATTTCAATTTTGTCCATAAAACATATTTAACCCCCCAGAAAGCTTATAGAATGAGACGTGCTATTTCACCGAACTGTACACTTTGTTCTCTAAATACTACTGGTACTTTTACACATATGTGGGAATGCCCCACAGTCAAAAGTTTCTGGGAACAGATAACTAATTATCTATCTAAAGTATTACAAAAACAAATTCCCTGTTTTTTTTTTATATATTATTGCTCCTTAATGATGATGATTCTTTAGCTTTAAGTATTGTTCAGAGACGATTTTGGCTGGCAGGAAGTACCGCTGCAAAAAAAAAATTGGCACTGCGATGGCAAGCTCCACATTCTCTGCCCTTTAATCACTGGAAACAGTTATTAGCTGATGTTGTAACAATGGAGCTTTCTACAGCTAGATTAAATGGTGCAAACTATCAAACAATAGATAGCTGGAACCATATTATCTATCAAGTTAGGACCTCTACTATATAACTAGCAGGACATAACTAATTATATCTGTATAATTCCCTTTATTTTTTTTGGTCTTTGTTGAAATCTTTGCTCAATTATTTTTCTTTTCAGGCCTATGACGGGGTGGGTTGGGGGGATTATAATTTTTTTTTGTCAATGGTGGTTGGTTGCAGGGGTTAGGGGGTAGGATTTTTTATTTTAAATGAGGCAAGGGGCAAGCCAATGCTTGTAGTTGGCAAATAATTTTAATTATGTTGTATGTGCATTGTATGCCTGTACCTGTGCCTTTCATCCAAAAATGTAATAAAAAATATATAAAAAAAAATTAAAAGAAATTCTCTGGTCGACTCCAAAGGAGTTTAGTTTGCGAAGACAGTACAGACGCTGATGAGCCTTTTTTATGATAACATCTGTGTTGTCACTAAATTTAAGTTTGTCATCAAACACAGTTCCTAAGTATTTGTAGTTCTGGACAATTTCCACCTCAGCTCAGTGGATGCTTGTTGGGGTGACTTCTATGTGTTTTCGTGAGATAATAATTTCTTTGGTTTTGGATACATTTAAATCCAGAAAACAGCCATCACACCAGTCTACAAAGTCTTGCATTATGGGTCTGTGTGATTTATCTGACTGACTGAGAAGAGATAGGATAATACTGTAGTCAGCAAATTTTACAATATGGTGATTTGTATATTTGCTAAGACAATTGTTTGTGTATAAAACAAAAAGAAGAGAAGAAAGAACACAGCCTTGCGGTGAGCCAGTGGAAATTATTATTGATTTGGAACTTTTTACATTTATACTTACTGTCTGAGTTCTATTGGTAAGAAAACTGATAAGTTGGTGATCCAGGTTAAAGTCATTTATTTCAAGTCAAGTTTTTCTACAAGTATGTGAGGCTGCATTGTATTGAAGGCTGACGAAAAGTCAACAAAGAGTAATCTTGCATACGTGTTCTTTTTTTCTAAGTGCTCATGTACAGAGTTCAAAATAAATAATTTGGCATCATCAACACCTCTCTCAGGTCTATATGCAAATTGCATGGGGTCAAGAGCTGATCTGGTTGCATCAACAATTTCAGATTTCACAATTTTCTCCAGACTTTTCATTACTAGTAATGTTAGGGCTATAGGCCGCAGGTCATTGAGGATTTTGGGTCTGCTGATCTTTGGAATTGGAATGATGATAGAATTCTTCCAGAGATCAGGAACCACTGCTGAGTCCAAGCAGAGCTGGAAAAGTCTTTGAAACACTTGACTCAGTTGATCAGCAGTGTTTCAGTGTCCTTGGCTTCCACATATTCCATCTGGCCCTTTAGCTTTGTTTACCTTAATCTCTTTAAAATGTTTAGCTATGACTGCGTGGAGACTTCTGTCCAGGTGAGAGTGAATCTGATAGCTTCTTAAGTTCAGCACTAAAATCCTGAGAGTCAAACTGACAGAAGAACTTATTTGCCTCGTCTGGCAGGGAGTCATGGCTACTATTTCCTATTTGTATATTTTTAGGGGCTGTATTGGTGTTCATCCCGGACATAATTTTGATTCCTTTCCAGGCTGAACGCATGTCCCCTTGATTATATTTATCTGCTATCTTATTCTTATAGTTTAGCCTTGCCTGTCTCACTGCTCGTTTGACCTCTTTATTAACATCTGTCTTCTCCTCAGGTGTCCCACAGAAAAATATCCTTTTCTTTTTATTAAGAATGCTTTTCAGGTCCTTCGTTACCCAGGGTTTATTATTAGGAAATATTTTTGTCTCTTTAGAGGGTATCCCTGTGTCCACGCAGAAATTAATGTATGATGATATTACATCTACATTATCATTTATGTCTGAGCCTGGCTCGACAAGAGCATCACAATCAGTACATTCAAATGAGCCTCTAAGGGCCTCAATGTTGTTTTCTGACCAGACCTTGGATGTCTTTATGGTTGGGTTTTCTCTTTTAATGACTGGTTGGTATGCAGGGGCCAGCAGAACTGCGTTGTGGTCCGTAAGTCCCAGGCCTGGTAGCGCGAAGGATCTATATGCTCTGGGAACAGAGCCGTAGCATTTATCCATGCACCTTGTTGAGTCGTGTAGGCCAGGGCAATCAATATACTGGTGGTGGTATGCAGGTAAGACACCATGCATCTGTTGATATTTTGTCCATCTTGTTTACCATGTCCACTATAACTTCCAGTGCATTGTTCATGTTGGCAGTGGCACGGGGGTGGATATACACTATACTGCATACATGAGTTGCGGGAACTCTCTTGGTAATGCGGGCGAAGAGACACAGTCAGCATTTCTATGTCAGCTGTACATATTGTGTCCCGTACAGTAACAGTCTTACACCACTTTTGGTTTATATATAAGCAGACACCTCCCCCTTTCTGCTTACCGGTGATGGTTTTATCTCTGTCGAGTCGTATTGGTGTGCCAAAGCCTTCAATATACAGGTCAGAGTCGGAAACCCGATTGTCCAGCCACGTCTCTGTTAGGGCCAGGATGCACGCATTCCTGTACTCTTGCTGATGGTAAACATTCGCCTGTAGCTCATCCAGTTTGTTGTGTAGTGAGCGTAAGCATTTATAATGACAGAGTAACTGCCAGATATTGAAAGTTGAAGTAATCCTGGAAAAGGAGGTAAGACCACTCACTATAGAACAATGTTTTGACAAAACACAAAGAAAATCCAGATGGAATTTATATTTAGTTTTCCCACTAATCACTATAATGGTTATAACTTCTGTCACCTGTTCTATATTGCCCACATAATTGTCTATACAATAAGACAAGACATTCCTTTATTGATCCCCTTGGGGAAATCAATAAAAAAAAGAGTTTTAACCAAAAAAGTTAAAAAAACTGATTTGAATTGATCAGTTTCTTTTTATTTACACCAAAACAAAATAAAAACATCAAAAAACACTTTACAATTATTATATATAATTATTATATACTGCATATGTATTTCTTACATAATACAGCTGCAGTGTTCATCAACTCCTCTGGGATAAATAGGGAAACAATGCTCCATAAGCAATAAGTTAAAGCTACTTACCTTAGCATATTTGACATACAGTGTCATGTACAGTAACTGACTTATGTTTAATCAATACAAATAAACGATGGGATTAGAAACTACAAGGCTAAATTAATTCAGAATGCAGTTGTTTGTTGAAATGTGGTGGCCGGACAAGATTTTTGTAATAATTTCTGTATCAAATATGAAAGATATGAATAATATATTACTTTGAGCATAACCCACAAACAGATATTCATCATAAACCCATTCAAGTTCATTTTCAGACGGAATTGTTTTATTACTATCACTATAATTATCATAACTTTTGAACAATAAATTATATTTCTAATCTGTCAGCTGTTCTATATTGCCCACATAATTGTCTATATCCCATACCCTCTAAGTTTCCTGCTAGCTTGTCAGTAAAGTGGTTGAAAATGCAGTTTGTTGAAATGTGGTGGCCGGACAAGATTTTTGTAATCATTTCTGTATCAAATATGAAAGATATTAATAATAATAATCATGATAATCATACAGATATTTTATATCATTTGAAAGTCCTAGTTGTTATCTTCAAAATAGTACTATATATATTTGAGCATTCATTTTCATAATGAAATGTTGATGCCTAGGGCTAAAGATAATGTGCGATTTTGGCCACTGGTAGCGCTCATGAGCCGAAGACACCTTGGGCCGTGTTCGGTAGCGCCGAAGAAGAAGAAGCTTCACACACGAATCCCCGCGGGGAAAACAGTGAAATATTTGTCTCAAAATTCTGTCCGTAACTCCAGGCAGATCAAGCGTGTCCTTATAATTCTGTCCGTAACTCCAAGCAGATCAAACGTGTTTTTTGAATTCCGTACGTAAATCTAAGCAGATCAAACGTTTTATGAAACACAGATTGAGAGGTGTGTGTGTGTGGATCGTTTTTACGATTGTGGATTCTACTTCTGCGTTTGTTTATTTTTGATAGACCTCTAAGAAGAAGAAGCGTCACACACGAAACCCCACGGGGAAAACAGCGGAATATTTGAATCAAAATTCTGTACGTAACTCCAAGTTGATCAAGCTGTTTTTAGAATTCCGTACGTAATTCTAAACAAATCAAGCGTGTTTTTATGATTTATGAAACACAAATTGAGAGGTGTGTGTGTGTGGATCGTTTTTACGGTTGTGGATTCTGAGGTGTGTGTGGATCGTTTTTACGATTGTGGATTCTACTTCTGCGTTTGTTTATTTTTGATAGAAATCTATCCCCATAATTACCAGGCTGTTGTCTGCACAGAAGTCCAAAAACATCTGCCAATTTTCGTTTTCTGCAGCCCACTCCTTGCTGTCCCATGACTGGTATGTATCAGTTATATTCTTTTCCCACTTTGGCGTTCATGTCGCCCATCAGTATAACCAGCTCCTTTTCCGTTGCTTTGAGTAGTATGTTCTGCAGTTTTCCATAGAACTCCTCCTTTGACTCTTCTGTGGCATTGTTGGTTGGTGCGTATGCCACAATGATCCTGAGTGTGATTCTTCAATGAGACGTTCTGAAATTTGCTGTTATGAGTCTAGAGGAGACTGGTTCCCATCCAATGAGAGTCTTCTCCACCTGTGTTGAGAGCATGATGCCTACCCCCTGCGTGTGTGGGGCACCTTCTTCTTCATGTCCGGAGTACAGTATCTGTTTTCCGGATGCTAATCTGCTTTCTCCTGAACCTATCCATCTTGCTTCATTTAAACCTAGGATGTGTAAGCCATAGCTTTGCATCTCCTTTGCGATGTTGGCAGCTTTCCCTGCTTCATACATGGTGTGCACATTCCATGTTCCAATCTTTGTAGGTTTCCTGGTTGGGAGGACATTCAATCTCCTAGCTTCCCAGAGGCTTTGGCTAGCAGACGTCATATTTTCCATTTCGGATCCAACACCTGGAGACATTGCGCTCTGTCAGTGTTTTTGTAATCAAAAGTTAACCTCTGAGCGGGGGATTGGCCTACCCAGAGGTGCTTTTTTGTCAGGGTAGTGCTCCCTTAGCCCTTTGCCCTCTCAGGCCCACCGGGCAGTGGTTGAACCATTCTTCGTCTGTTCCCTCACCTGAGACCAGTTTGCCATTGGTGACCCTACCAGGAGCACTAGGCTCCAGACAACATAGCTCTCAGGATCCTAAGGACACACAAACCTCTCCACCACGATACGGTGATGGTTCCAGGTGAGGCATAGGACAATTGCAGCCTTTGAACTCTTCCATACAGTGCAACACCTGCCTTTCCACAACAGGCTCAAGCATAATAGGGCCCACTCAAAATGTGAAAAGAACACCTAATCACAGTAGTATTGGTTTGTGTGAAACTGTTGCGCATTTTCTAAAATCCTCTTTGCCTGTAGGCAGAAGCAAATAAATAAATAACATAAAATGTTGTTTTAGGGATATTGGGTGACCAAATAACGAGCAAGGCCAAGCTAGCATTGTTATTGCGCTGTAATGGAATCCAGGCTGTTTGTTGCAGGACCTGCCAAGCTGGCAGGTCTGAAAGTATCAACTGATAATCTTCATTTGTCTGCTATACTTGCGAGGCACACAAGGCAAATGCGTATCAAAGACTAAGAGTGGCTATAATGGGATGTCTTGGATAGATGGTAGTTTAGAGTTTGCGCGGTCAATCGGCCCATCTGTGGACCGATGTTAATTTTGTCTTTGTAATTATTATCGGTATAACCACAATGACTCTAATTGCACATAATGTTCTTCGTCTGCGTTTTGGATCGCAGCCCGACTGGCAGCAGGCAGAGTAAGAGGAACGCACAGATGAAAACTCAAAATGAGAATCCTTGGCGCTATGCAACCATTATCATTTAGATTGCATCCTCTGTTATTTTACCCACGCAACACCACTGACTGTACTAGCACTAATCCTGTTAGCATTGTGTTAGACAAGGTACTGTACTTGTCAGATGACAGTTACCAGGTAATAAATAAAATAGTTGTATTTTGGAGATAACAGCTGTGGTGGGCTTCTGGTCAGAGTCTAGAGAGACACAAGCTATTCAACCAGAATAGTTAGGACCAGGCTCACTCTTTACACTATGGGAAAGGAATTTCAATCAATAACATCCTCCTTTGTATTGTGGATTATCAAGGTCTCACATCGCCCCTCTCTGTGAGGGCAATGACTCTCACATCCTATGAGATGGAAATGTGTAATACTGTGGTGGTCACTGAACAAAAGTTCGTAAACGTTAATTCTGGACGATAGACAAACCTAGCTAAATAACCTTATATGCCAGGTACAGGTAGTTGAAAGCCAAATAGTTCTTCAAGCCATCATTTTGACATATATCATTATGCATTATCTAGATCAGTGTTTCCCAATCGGGGGTACGCATACCCCTAGGGGTACGCATACCCCTAGGGGTACGTGGGTGGTCCCCAGGGGGTACATGAAAAGATTTTAAAAATGAAAAAAAAATATTACATTTTTATGTACAGGAAAACTCTACCCAAATAAAGAATAATGCATGCCAAAATTGAGGGAATCCAAATTAAGTAATAATTTGCTGGCTATAATATTATTATTGGCTGTACTTGTTCTATCGTGCAACGTTCAGCTTCCCGCCTGACTGTCAGGTGTTACACCGAGCATCATCATTGTAGTGTAGCTAGCTAGCAAAATATCAAGCCTCTTTAAAAATTTCTGTTAACATTATGGATCAATGGCTGATTGCCTATATTTATGTCTTTCTGCTATTACCCTGCCCATACCTATACCTAAAATTGAATACTCTAACCGGAAAATTGCTCTGATCTCTGCATACGCACCTAACTCATATGATCCTAACTTTTATAATGTACTCACTACTACTACTCTTTTATAGTGGGGGCCGATTTTAATGCAGTTTGGGACCCATTGTAAGTCAAGACACACAGAAACCTCTGACCAGAAACAATCCAACACTGCCCTGCAAGCTTGGTCCAATGACATAGGGGTAATTGACCTGTGGCATTTGCTCAATTCATCTTTGAGAGATTTCTCTTTCTTTTCCTCTAAGACTTTCTCCAGAATCGATTGTTTATTTTCATCCCCACATATTTTTGATAGCTTTGATGTTGATTTAATGCCCATTGCTCTATCAGACCATAAAGGTATCCTTCTTAAGGGTTCACTCAGTAAACTAACACCCCGTGCCCCTAGGTGGCGCTTCAACACAACACTGCTGAAAAATGGAAAGTTTAGCTTGCAATTTAAAGAGAAACTCACTGAATTTCTGGAGTTTAATGTTGGCTCTGTACAAGATCCTAGAATTATATGGGACTCAGTAAAAGGATTTATTAGAAGTAACACTACACTCTTTGCATCTAATTTACGCAAGGAATGTCTCTCAAAACTGGTGGAATTGGAAAAGCATCATGCCACCCTAATCTCCTCACTGCAGTAGAATTATTCTAATCGAGTAGAACTTCAGATAAAAGTAGTGAAAAAAGAGATAAACTCCATTCTAAGACAACAATCTGAATTCCAAATGCATAGGACAAGACAACACTACTACTTTCATGGTTCCATACCCAGTCACCTACTGGCCATGAAGATACGGGCCATTGAGCAGTTTGCTGATATTCCATCCATTAAGAATCAACAGGGGGAGGTGACCACTGACCCCAAAAAGATGAATGATACATTTCGCTCTTTTTATTCAAACCTATATAAGTCAGAAGTAGTCTTTGATCATAATAAGCTGGAGGTTTTTCTCAATCAAGTCAATTTACCACAGGTCACAGAGGATGATGCTAAGCAACTAGCTGCACCTACTGTATCATGTTAGAAGAACTTAGAGAGGCGATTGCGGATATGCAATGGGGCAAAGTACCTGGATGGGATGGCATACCACCGGAGCTCTAACTAGCTTTCTGGGATATACTCTGCCCTTTGTTACTCTCAATGATTCTACACTCAAACGAAACGGGCAATTTCTCCAGAGATGTCAATTTGGCTCTTATCTCTGTATTACTCAAGAAGGACAAGGACCCCGCTGATTGTGGCAGCTATAGGCCCCTACGTCTTCTCAGATCGGATCTTAAGTTATATGCCAAGGTTCTGGCACTCCGACTTCAAAATTACATGACATCCTTGCTTCACTCTGATCAAACTGGCTTTATAAGAGGCCGCCTAGCCACCGACAACATCAGACGATTACTTCACATAATTGATGCCAGCAAAGATGATGCTACCCCCACAGGTGTCATATCCTTGGACGCCATGAAGGCCTTTGACAGACTAGAGTGGTCTTATTTGTCCTCAAGAGGATGGGGTTAGGGGAAGGATTCATTCATATGATCAAAGTACTCTATGCAGCCCCCTCAGCCATGATATTAAGAGGGAAGATCTGCTCACCACTTTTTTCTGTCTCTCGGTCTTCTAGACAGGGTTGTCCTCTTAGTCCAGGGCCCTCATTCATCAACGTGGCGTAGAAAATGTTCTATTTCCACACGTAAGCACAGAATTTAGAATCAGTGCACGCACAGAAATATTGGGATTCATCAACCGTGCGTACACAGGTCCTATGCTCCTCCGTGTTGATAAATACCTCTTTGTTCTACCGTCAATGCTCGTGCATGATTATCCATATATGGTCATGAAAGTGATGAAACACCCCCCATGGGATGTGAAATAATGGACTGACCCGAGCGGAACTCTGAGAAACTTCACGGAGATTGTTCACTGCTGTCGAACCAAGAAGACACAACGCGTGTTATGGGATAAATAAAAGGCGGACTTGTAAACGGTGATGTCAGATATCAACGGCTCCCTAAGACCATTGCTGCAATTCTGCCTGGACAGCTCAAAATACTAATAAAGACCGTTCGTTGACCACTGTTTGGCGTTGGTTGTGTGTCATTATAACCGTGCTGTAATATGAATGCCTTTATTAGTTGTGTTCGATTGGCTATATGATTTTTAATACCGACAACAAAATAGATGCCTCTAAAAATCATATACTATTAGGTAGCCTATATGAATTACATATAATAGCAGCCATAGCCTACATTATGCAACAGTAACTTGCGCATACCAGTGTATGCGACGGACCAGTGTATACCTTATATCATATCATATTCATATAATAGTTTACTCTATCAGCATACCAGCATGTAATATGTTCTTTGTTAGAACTCAACTTGTTATTATTTTGCACATAGATTGCAGAAATACGGGAACGTTTTGATTTACATTAAAAGGCTTTGACATTGTAAAACTAAATACGTGGAATTCTGTAAGCATAATACAAGTCATATCACCCACACGATATGCTCTGTGTCCAGAGCATGTATGCTTTTCATTCATTTAAGACACATTATTGCAGGGGTTTTGTAATACACATACACCCTGGTGTCATTGCAATGCGTTTTTTATTCTTTCTTATACAGTAAAAAGGGGGAAGAACACTATATCGTGGGTGTTCATATGACTTGTATTCTGCTTACAGCTTCGAAATTCCACTTGTTTCGTTTAACGTAAAGCCTTTTAAATATAATCAAAACGTTCCCGTGTTTCTGCGGTCTGTGCGCAAAATAATAACGAGTTGAGCTACGCGGAGCGCAGTCAGTCAGTACACCCCGTATATTCCGATAACGCTATATAAACCATGCTGCATTCATTCTGAGAGAAAGATCTATTATTCCAAATGCTATTTATAGGGTTTTGACCATAATTACACTACTGTTGCTATTTTACAATGAACTATAATGAATTACGGTTCATACAGAACATGCCGGTGTTGAAACTAACACAGAAGCTCATTTCCTTGTTGTAATAATATATTCTACCACTGGGCGTCAGCTAAGTGTGCTCCGAGCTGTGCGTACACATAAGCACGAAGTCAAGTTCAAGTTGAAATTGATGAATCCCACTCTTTGCTTAGAAATGGTCGTACGCACAGGTTAACCACATATCTGTGCGTAAGACACGTTGATGAATGAGGGCCCAGGTCTATTCGCCTTATCTCTCGAACCTCTAGTTCAATACATAAGACATCACTCCTGTCTCGATTCAGGGCACACTACACCATATTAGCTTATACACATATGATGTTCTTTTGTTTGTGCAGAACCCCACTGTTTCTCTATCCCATCTTCTCAGCATAATAGATGACTTTGGTAGTCTATCCAGTTTTAAAATCAACTGGCCAAAATCCGCCTTTTTACCCCTTAACGAGGCTGCTAAGTCTACCATCCTTCCTGCAAATATCCTCATGGTAGAGAATTTCAAATGTCTCGGGTCGAAATATTCCCCACCATTAACCAAACGGTGAGATACAATTACTCCAGCTTATGTGACAAGATTACCAATGACTTCAGTAGATGGTTCAAATAAAAAAACTCATTACAAGCCTGTGCTTCAATAATTAAAATGAACATTTTACCTAGAGTTAACTTCATCAGTTCCATGCTCCCTTTACCTCCCTCTGTTGGTTACTGGCAGAAACTGCATTCAGCCTTGTATAAGTTCGTTTGGAACAACAAACGTCCACGTTTAAAGAGATCCAGCGCCCAGAGGAGGAGACTTGATGGGGGATTAGCATTTTGTATACCAACATTTCGATTAAGCAGTGCAATTATGATTTGGCCCTCTTATCACACATGTGATTCAGACATGGCGTGACACTAACCATGTACTAACCATCATCGGTGGCATACTCGCTCCCCTCTATTTAATAACAATCTACTACTTATTGGACAGCCTATTAGCTTTCCTAGGTGGGAGAAGAAAGGCATTCACACATTATGGGATATTTTTGATAACTCTGGTCTCCACTCTTTTCAAGATCTATCCAGTTGGTATGATCTCCCCGGAACCTCCTTTTTCTTTTATTTACAAATTAGGGCAGTGCTAAAGGCTCATGGGGTGCCGTGGGACAAACCATTAGAGCATCACTAATTTCCCAAATAATTTTATGACAAAGGTACATCGAGGGGCTTTGTTTCTGCTTTCTATCGCCACTTACGTATGTCCTCTTATAAGGACCTCCCCCTGGATAGGATCTGGAGAAGGGATGTGCCGGGCTGGATATAGATTTTTTTAAGATTTATTTTTAGCGTTTTTCCAGCTTTCCTTTTTTTTCTGGTCAGACATGACCGACAGGAGAGGGTGAACGGGAGAAGAGAGGGGAAGACATGGGGGGGGGGGGGGGGACCCGGGACGGCCGCGTAGGTGTGCGAGGCACTATGCGGTGCGCCACGAGGGTGCCCTGGATATGACTGGGATTTGGTCTGGGAAAATATTCGTCTATCCTCTCGCAATCCAGACCACCAAGAAATTCACCTAAATTATGCTCACAGGACTTATCTAACTCCCAGACGATTGAATTTGATGGGTCTCTTGCCTGATTCGCGTTGTACCTTATGTTCACTTGGGGCTACTGGAACACGTATGCATATGTACTGGGAATGCCCTCCAGTTGCACCTTTTTGGAATATTGTTACTTCTCAACCGTCAGATATTTTTTCATTGACCATACCTGTATCTCCCTCTGTGTTACTCCTGAATGACATGTCTCAGTTGCCGACTACTATACATATGAAAAGACTAATTCTTGCTGGATTCACAGCTGCCAAGAAGCTGATTGCCACACGTTGGATACACCCGGGCAAGCTTTGTCTAAGTGTCTAGATCCTCACTTATCTCGACGTGATCTACCTGGAGATATCCACGGCACGTGTGATCGGGGTCAAGGAGTCTAGTGTTGTTGTCTGGTTGGCTGCTGCTGTGAAGTTGAAGGAGCATGTATAGCCCTCGAATACTGAATTCTGTATATAACTCATGTTAAGGTCCTGGGATGGGGAGGGCGGGGGGAGCGAGCGAGTGTCTATGTATTATTTTTTGGGGGGGGGGGGGGATACTTCAGGGGGGAGGGTGGTGGGTGGGTTTTTCTCGTGGGTTATTGTGTTTTTTATTCTTTCTCCCCTACCTAATGTGATTTTTGTTTATCCCTTTTTTCACAATATTTGATTGTAAATTGTCAGTAGCAAGCTATTGATAACAATCTCCATCACTACCAACGAGGTAGAGAGAACTTCTACCTAGAAACTCAATTATCAGATGAATAACTTAATAACTGAGTTTTAATGATTCTGTGTGGATATATGGGTTATTTATTCCCAGGCCTATACCAGAGTACAGATTGTTGATTCTACCAAATAATGCCAAAGTGATGTGGATAATAGGGTACCCAAAGGGAGTACCCTATATATGCTACCACCTAGTGACAAGAGGAAATATTATTATAGAAACATCAGAGATATCCTGACACAAATTGTACTTACCTGCACTATTCTTACCCTGCCTACTTTTATACACTGCCTATCAAATTCATGTGTCGGTTATCACACTTTTTTACTTCTTACTGATGACTATTTTAAACAGAATCATTTTAAACTATTTTTATTATTTGTATTACTGAATCAAACTGTAAACAGAGAGCCTATTGGGATGCTAGATCCTAATGTGAAACACTGTGATTTACCATACCTTGCTATATTCTTACCCTACCTACTTTCATACACTTCCAATGAAATTCATATGTCGGTTCTATGATGTTGGAGTGATGTTCTGTTGTGAGGAGAAGATGACTTTTGACCTAAATCTAGCAAAGTTGTTTACCATTCCAGTTAGGTACATCGTGAACCTCACCGCCTAGCCAATGTTGATTCTCCTAGCTGGGCCATTTTCATCTGATTGAACAATCTTATCACACTTTTTACTGTAACCTTGCTATTTACATTTTAAATTTTTATGCCTGCTTATACCTGTATTTTTTACTGTTGTTGTATGTCCGTTCTATTTTATTAGTTTTAGACTATTTTTAAACTTAATCATTTTAAACTATAGGGTCTGAAAAATCGGGTCTGAAAAATCGCTTCTCTGTACTTTGGTCGGCGCGAACCTCACACACACACACACACACACACACACACACACACACACACACACACACACACACACACACACACACACACACACACACACACACACACACACACACACACACACACACACACACACACACACACACACACACACACACACACACACACACACACACACACACACACACACACACGCTCCGATGGCGGAGAAAGGAACATCTGATTACCCCAAGATTCGTAACATAAAGGCCTTACCTCACATCTGATGTCATGCAAAAAGATGAATCCAATTCCTGATCGCCATTCCAAATATCGATTGCGTCCATTGATCCAACGTTATAGTCCAAAACATAATCCACGATGCTCCCAGTGGGGCGACTCAATGCAATAGTATCCAGCTGCATGCCCGAGAAGTAAAACCTGGACCGGACTTATTTTTTTGATGCACAGTCCCAGCCAATCCAATCCAATTATGTGCAATACCATCCGGGAGACGATAGGCAATGATAACGTCAGGCTGGATGGATGAAAAATGAATGGATATCGCTAATAAAAGAACTAACGATTAAAACCCGACTATACTCGTGATTGGCACTCAAGCGATGGCGAGTTAACCCGACTATACTCGTGTTTGGCACTGAATGGGTTAAGTCCGTTTGTATTTTTAATTGTATTGTCTTGTCATTATTATAGGACTGACCTTCGAATTTCTTTTTGGAATTCGAAGCTTCAGGGCCGATATTCGATTTTAATTCGAAGCTTCCAGATAAACAAATTATTAATAATAACAATATTAATAATAATTATTATTATTATAATTATTATACTTTTTTTATGTTGTGGGACTTGTACAGCACTTTGTTCAACTTTGTCAGTGCTGTATAGTTTAAACCTTTTTAAATCTTGGACAAACTAAACACTTTGCTTTCATGAAATATTGTAAGCCGTCATTTGAGGCTTTATAAAAGCAGCACAATGAACATAAATCTGTCAGTGCCGAGTCTGACCTCATCTTAAATAACAAACAGCATTGCTTGTTGTTAACAAAGAGAGGCAGAGTTGATTTTGCACACAAACAAATAAAAAAAAAAATTATATATATTTTTTAATATATTCAAATTTTATTTTCATATTCGAATCCCATGCCCATCGAACAAAGCTTCGAAGTATTTAAGACAGCCCTACATTATTATTATTATTATTATTATTATTATTATTATTATTATTATTATTATTATTGTTGTTATTATTATTATTATTATTATTATTATTATTATTATTATTATTGTTGATGGCAATGTTGTGTGTGATGTTAAAAAAGAGAAATTGAAAATAAAAATTTGATAAAAAAAAATAATAATAATATGTATGCTCCAGTGATGATGTCACATGAATGTATGATGCATATAGTATAGAGAGGGAGGGAGGGGGTGGTAAATGGACTGCATTTATATAGTGTTTCTTTCCAAAGCACTTTCCAACTCATGCCTCGCATTTACCCATGTTCGTGTTTCCGGGTTCCCGTTTTGCGCTCTGATTGGCCACGCACGTTCTGGTCATGTGACATGTGCGCCCAATAGCGTGACGAGCTGTGTCTTTGCCCATTTCCACGTCGAACAGCCTGCAAACTACCTGGCGTTCTATCGCCATGCTCTAAGACAAACTCTAACCTTAACCAACTTCGAAAGAGTGCCTAAGTTTAACCGTGGAAATAACTTGCCGTCACACGCCCAGAAACATGCGTGGCCAATCAGAGCGCAAAACGGGAACCCGGAAACACGAGCGCGTTGGTAAAAGCAATCAGGCCGCCCGCGCAGGCAACCATGCAAGGTGCCAATCTGCTCATCGGGAGTAGTTAGGGGTTAAGTGTCATGCTCAAGGACACTTCGACACGTTGCCGGGAGGATCCGGAATTTAACCAGGAGGGAGAGAGAGAGGGAGGCCCTCCTGCTTGTCTTAGGTTAATTGCAAATTGAAGGAAGGATGGGGGAAGGGCAGGGGGTTTAGAGACAGAAGAGAGAGGAGAGAAAGAAAGGGACAATCGAACAATATCAGAAAAAGATGCTTGCGTGGCTGAAATACATGTTTTTTTGTACGTGTCAATAACGTTTAAAATCAAATAAAAAACTCACTTCATACTGTATATCCATGGAATAATCAGTGTGCCCTAGGCACATGCCTTACAATACTATCCAAATGTGCAAATGAGAGTTGTGTACACGTTCATGATATTCTAGTTGTTGTTATTTTTGGGGGTGCTGTAGAAATGCCGCATATCTAGTGCCTTTAAGGATAGGTTAGTCTCATGTTTTATACAACTACCCATGACCGTTTGGATAAGCCCTCTTGCATGATGAGTGACATAACTATCACCAGTAATGAATCTAAGAGTAGGATGGTTGACCGTGTCTAGGGGTCAACTAAAGACTCATCTTTCGGCAAATAAGCTGGATTTGTTTCTTTAAAATAACCCAATTTTCTTTGTCTGCGTTTGCTAGTAAGATTGGCTATGTGGTACTTACAAGTAAATCAGATCAATCAGCCTGACAACAAAAATAAGTCTTTAGCATGCAGTGCCGCAGAGGTATTCTAAATATAGTAAGTAGAGAGCTTATACTGTCAAGGGTTTCTTAAGAAAGCTATTTACCAATTCATTCAGTCTCACTACTCCACTCACTGTGTGATCACAATTGCAATAATAATAATATATTAATTAATAATAAAATAAATGTGCAAGCAAAGGTGTAAAGATAGCTGTAAAAATGTAGGTGCCCACCCAGCCCCTAACAAAGTCCAGAGAAGAAACCAGACTCCAGCTCTGGATGTAAAGAGCTTGAGAAGGGCCCTCCTCCAACAGTCATGGGACCCCCCCCCCCCCCCCCCAGTGGCGGCTGGTCAATAGGGGGCGGTAGAGCGCCGCCCACCCTGGTTGAGAGCAATGATATGGTAGGAGAAGAAGAGTTTATTTTAGATATTTTGAAGGCTTGAAGCCCTAAAAATAAACTAAACATGTTTAAAATGAATAACAATTACTATTAAAATGCACTATAACGTTAATATAGCAAGTATAATAATATAAAGTTATATTATTCTATCTCCTCTCCCCCCGTTTGTGATTGACGTCACGTCCATCTATTAGAAACTACCTCCGAATCCGGGCGCTCTCCAAAACATTTTGACGCATTGATTGATTGACAAGCGGCCAATCGTAATGACTCTAGTAAATAAATGTTAGCATATCAATGGTCATAAATATGATCTGGGAGGCGGGCTTTGGGGAGCTGGGTGGTCGATGTTCCAGGCGCTCGCCTCCAAGCACTCTGTGCTCACGCCCCCCTCCACACTCTGACTCTGTGTTCACTTAAGGCTATACTCGGTCAACAACAACAACAACAAGCTATATGGCTGGACAGTGGACATATACTGTACACTTTATCAAGCCCTGCTGGACCGCGTTTGAACTAAACAAGTGAGTCCGGTCGGATATCTCTCTCTCTCTCTCTCTCTCTCTCTCTCTCTCTCTCTAATTTCGCCGCGGGTGGGGCATAACCAATGAATGGTAACTTGTTTAAAATGACAAGATATACATATATGTTTATTATTGAATGGATCTGAGAGAGAGAGAGAGAAAGAGAGAGAGAGAGAGAGAGAGAGAGAGAGAGAGAGAGAGAGAGAGAGAGAGAGAGAGAGAGAGAGAGAGAGAGAGCTGTGCGTGTTTGTGTTGGGCTATTGGAAACGTGGTTGCATTTGACTGATTGTGATCATATATTTATGGCAATGGTGATAATATTCGCCAATGCGTGCCTTGTACATGTTTGCAAAATGTTTGGTATAGCGCCCCTAGTGGAGAAGAATTCACCAGCCGCCACTGCCCCCCCCCCCCCCCCCCCCCTACTGAGGACCTTCATCCTGGCCCAGAAGCACCACAGGCTCTCAGTGAAAAACACTCAACCGCCTGAGAGCGAGAACGGGGCGGTCAAAAAGTGCCCTGCTCAGATGGGGATACAAGGCTGGCCCAACCACCTGTGACTGTGGAGAAGAAGAGCTTGCAATAAAATGTTCAATAAAAATGCAAAGGACTGTGTAAAGAAATGGGAAACTGTCATATAATCGCCACGCTTCAAAGAAATGAAAATAAGGAGAAGTAGGTGTTTAGGAAGTTAGTTGAATAATCAAGCTCTTCCCCTGCAAAGTTACATCACAGACTCCAATTGGTAATAGTGTTTCTCATTCATATTTTCGTTTTTTATTTATTTATATACAAAAAAAGAACCTACCTTTACTAGTCTACACGTTTCAAGCATATTCCAGCTACTTCAGCTGATGCTCCATAGCAGCCCTCACATTACTTTCCATGTTTCATTGTGTGTTTGATCAGGACCCCCCTGGATAACATCAATACCCGGGTCAAGGTTTTTCAGTGTTCTTGAGCAGTCAGCGGTTTCAGAGAGTCAATATATATATCGACTGCTCAAAAACACCCCGGTAATGATGTTATCCAGGGGGGTCCTGATCAAACACACAATGAAACATGGAAAGTAATGTGAGGGCTGCTATGGAGCATCAGCTGAAGTAGCTGGAATATGCTTGAAACTTGGAAAATAATGTATGTATTGTAGCGACCCTGGGATTTGGGTGGTTGGTCAGTCGAGCTGCCACTCTGCACTCCGCTATCCCACGGCTGGCGGCGACGCTATTGGTCGCGCCAGCCACGGGTTGACAGAGTTGAGAGTGCGCAGGCTGACCTTGGGAGGCTATAAGAGGGTGGAGCACCTGGGGTGAGGCCTCTTGGGGCATGGGAATGTGTAGACATGAGTTACTTATACTGAAACCTGTATGAGAACCGTTGTAATAAAGCAGTGAACTGAGAACTATCAACCTGCCTCGAGAGTCGTGAATAACGTGGTGCAAAACCAAGCAACGTTACAGTATGTATGTATATATTCTTTTTTCAATACACTATATATATTGTTTTTGGTGACGTTTGGTTTTCAAAGGCAGAGGAATCAAAGAGCCCTTACCTGCGCACTCAGGGTTTTCCTCATTAAAATTCACAGCAAAGTCGTGAGAGACCTGGATGGAGGACAGGAAAAACACAGTAAGTTATTTTGATCTTTTGATAATACAAAACAATATCTGCTACAAAGGCATCTTTCTTGTTCTCTCTCTGTATTACATCTCTCTCTCTCTATCTCTCTCCTCCTCTCAAAAATGTGTATATTTAGTAGTAAACATCAAAGGTATAATTTCATACATTGTATATTTGTATGTCTTGTATGTCATAAATGTCTTGATGAATTGAAAATGGAAGACCCTTATGTAAACAAGACGAAAGTATTTTTCTGGTCTGCCTCCTCTTAGCAGTTGTTAGTATTGAGCTGTACTGTATTGTACCCATTCTGCAATATGTTAATAAAGTTTCCAATCAATCAATTATTAAGTGATTTCAATTCAACACAACTTTCTGAATTTATACTATATATACTTATATCTCCCTCTACCCCTCGCTGTCCCTCTCCCAGACTCTATCTCTCTCCCTGTCTCTCTCCCCAACTCTCTCTCTGTCCCTAACTCTCTCTCTCTCTCCCCAAACTCTTTCTCTGTCTCTCTCCCCCCAACTCTCTCTGTGTCTCTCTCTCTCCCCAACTCTCTCTGTGTCTCTCTCTCCCCAACTCTCTCTGTGTGTCTCTCTCTCCCCAACTCTCTCTGTGTCTCTCTCTCTCCCCAACTTTCTCTGTCTCTCTGTCAGGTTCAGCAGGACAATAGGCAGCATAATTGCAAACAGTGCCACAGTCGGCGGTGGCACTAAAGGCTGTCTGGTTGAAGACATGCCAATCATCTCCTGCTGCAATGGGGGGCGGGGCAGTTCAGTGATTCAGACAAGCGGGCACTCCATGTAAAGACAGAGTTGTCGCACTCAGAGAGGAAGTCAAGCCTTGCAGTAGGACGGGCGGGGGCACTGTTGATTAGTGGCTTAATGGTGGAGCCGTTCTCCAGACCAGTCTCTTTGACATGTGGGTTCTGAGTCATTCTTGCCCTGATACAAAAATCAAGGCACCTCTTTTTTGCATGCTCTTTTACCGTTACTGAAATAATGTGGTAGTTATTCTGACGATTCACCTCTGCCATTGGCTTCCAGAGTATCTGAAAATGTGTCTTAACCCTCTGAGACGGCGAACCCTATTTCAGAGGCTGTGGCAGGCTCCGTTTTAATTAAAGTGAAGATACTGGTATCATATGAAAGTAGACACCTTAGGCTATACTTTGGTGAGGGATAACATATAGATACTATATAGATACTGGACTGTATAGGACTGTGAAGCTCTGTATCCCCCACCCTGTACCCCCCCCCCCCCCATGCTGCTTTGACACCAGAATTTCCCCAAGGGGATTGATTTGATTTGAAATCTTTATTTCGAATGAATACAAACTAAATAAATAACTAAACAAAATCAAAACATAACTCAAACAGAATAAATAACTAAACAAAAGCAAAACATAACTCAATTTACAAGGAGTAGGAAGTATACACTTATTTAATCCTACCCCTTTTCCACTACTCAAATGAGTGTACTAATTTAAAACATTTCAAAACAAATATATGCAAAACAAATACAACAAAAACTATATGTAAAACATGAAAGAAATCAAATAAAAATTTAAACACCCGTGAATATCAAGTCCCTTCCTCATCCCTGTACCTCGTGAACATAATTTCCTTATAAATCAGTTTGAATGGTCTCATATTTGGAAATTGCTTTAGCACCACATTCAGACGGTTCCACTCCACATATTGAGATGCAGTGTCTTCTCATGGTAGTGCGTACACTAAGAACTTTTTAATTGAGTTCTCCCCTTAGATTATAACCCCCCTCCCTATCAAAGAACAGTTCTTGAATGTTTCCTGGAAGTACATGACCTTTTGCTTTATACATTAATTGTGCCATTTTAAATTCCACAAGATCATTTAACTTGAATGTTTTTTTACTTTAAAAATAATATGTTTGTGTGATCACGATAACCTGCAATGTGAACTATCCTTATGGCCCTTTTTGGAGTATAAAAAGTGGTTGTAGTGTAGAATTATAAGTGTTTCCCCAGACTTCAGCACAGTAATTTAAATATGGTAAAACTAGTGAACAGTAGAGAATGTAGAGTGATTTTTTTATCCAGAATGTGCTTTACTTTACTCATGACTGAAATGCTTCTTGACAGTTTAGATTGGACATGTTTTATGTGAGGTTTCCATCAGATTTTATGGTCTATTATTACACCTAGGAATTTATTTTCATAAACTCTTTCAATAATCACATCATTTATTTGAACTTGTACTTGAGTATTTAATCTACAGTTTCCAAATAACATAATTTTAGTTTTGCTCAAATTCAATGATAATTTGTTTCTATCAAACCGTTTTTTTTATTTCTTCATTTCAGATGTGATGACCTCTAAAATCTGCTGGATATTCTCACCAGAAAAAAAAAGATTAGTGTCATCCACAAATAAATACATTTAAATATATTGGATACTTTACATCGTTAATGTACAAGGTGAACAGTTTTGGACCCAACACTGACCCCTGGGGGACACCACAAGCAATGTCCAAACATTCAGATTATATAATCTCTCATCGTCACAAATTGTTGTCTTTTATTTAGATAGCTTTCTTCTCACCCAGTCCAATACTACCCCCCTGATCCCATATTGTTCCAATTTCCTGATTAATATATCATGATTAATAGTATAAAATGCTTTTTTTAGATCAATGAATACTCCAGCTACATGTTTTCTTTTATCTATGGAATTTGTGATTTTTTCAATGAGTTCTATTAAAGCTAGTGATGTTGACCGGTGTGTTCTGAATCCATACTGGCTATCGGTGAGTAAATTATTTTATCAATGAATTTATCTAATCTGTTGTTGAAGAGTTTTTCTAATATTTTTGAAAACTGAGGAAGTAGAGAAACAGGCCTATAATTTGTGAAGTAGTGTTTATCTCCAGTCTTGAACAGAGGTATGACTTTAGCTATTTTCATTTTATTCGGAAATCGACCAGTTTTGAATGATAAATTGCAGATGTGCGTGAGTGGTTTTGAAATCCCACGAATGAAATATTTTACTATTTTCATATCTATTTCATTACTGTCTGTAGATGTCTTGTTTTTACATTTATTACTATGTAGTAATACACCTGAATATGTCTGACAATAATTCAATGTGTCTAACGCTAATTCCTTGCATTCCCTGTGTTCGCGAGGACGTTGTGTAACCGGCTGACCGCTCTTGATCCTCCCTACCCTAACATTGACACTTAACTTGCTACCTCTCTTTGATCCTTCCTATCCTAACATTGACACTTCATAGTGGGACAGGATACAGGTGCCACCAGGGGGAGCTGGTGACGACGTTGGGCAGGGAGATACAGGTGAAGAAGGATGGGCTCAGGGCGCAGCGCCGACGGAGGCACTTCCTCTTCAGCGTTTTCCACGGAGGGAAGAGGACACACGGAGCTGGAGCTCCGGAGATCAGCACGCGAGATATAAACCCAGTTACGAAGCGGGTTAGTAATGAGTATGCGATAGCTTAGCTTTTAGTTAATGCGGAAGAGACATTGTGAACTAAGAAGCAGACAAGCTACTACCGAAGAGTGTGGTAGATATTGCCCACATTGCGTTTTAGCTGAAGTATAGGCGTCGAGACAGGGGGTCGCCGTAGCCCACAGCTTAGCTTCAGTTAGGCCTAGGGCCCAGTTTTAGCCTGCGTGTCGCCCCACCCCCTTCAGCCCAGCAGCGGACGTCACTGCACTGCACGCTCCTCCAGCCCCTCCAAGCCGTTACCCCAGCAGTCACCTGCCCAACGTCTACCCAGCCCGGCTGCCTGCTATCACGGGACCTCTGGACGTCCATCTCACCACACGGACGGTTGGTGGTGGGAGCGGGTCCGCCATTTGGATAAGTACAGCAAGCGCTCCGAGTGCTGAAGCTTTATCGGTAGACATTCGCCACTGGGCGGCGCGGTCTCTCTAAGGGCGAAGAGAAAACAGTGCTTTGAACTGACACTGATAACAGTGTCTAGGGGCGCCCCGACCATTTATTATTTTGGGGAAAAGCCGGCTATAGATAGGACTTTTATTTGTAACGTGGGCCCACTGGTTAAGTGTAATAATAACGTGTGTTCTTTTATAAAATCCCATTGAACTCCTTTATCCCTCTCCCTCTTCCTCCCCTCTCTCCCCCACCTACGGAGAAGCGGAGCAGTAGATAATTCTTAAAGGGAAGAGGTTATTACTGTGTCTAGCCCAGTGTGGGAATAACTTGAGTCTGTAGTATAGAGCGAGAGCACTAGGTGCCCAGTGTGGAAATAACTTTCATAGATGTGTGATAAGTTGTAACGTGCATCAGACTTAAAGTAAAGGAGAAGTAAATGGGACCACTGTGTGCGTGTCTGTTAATGTGCATCTTACCTAACCCTTTCCTTCCGGGTTATGTTTATTACAATTTAACCCTTTCCCCACCCCCTGCCTATAGTTCATTGTGAAAGGTCTCCACTCATCATTCGGGAAGGGTACTGCTTTGGGGAGCGAATATATCATCCATCTTTACTGTCATCGGGTGTGGGAGGGCCCAGGAAGTATTGGGGGAAGTTTGGGTGTGTGGGGAGCTGCTGTTGATCGCCCTGGAGGGCAAGAAGGACCAGCACACCATTACTAGGTTAGTGAATCCTAGGCCCCATCCACTCCCGCTGCTCGACCTCCACTTCAACATTCCTGGCCTACAGTCGGGGACCCAGCTGGACCCAGCTCTGCTGTGTTCCCACTACCAGGTGGCCGTGTACATCCACTCCCATAAAGCAGGGATAATCCACCCTGCTACAACTAGTTTCTATAATTTCATTTTCATCTACCGCTTCCAGAAACATTGAACTAGGATTTCTTTCAATATAATTGTCATTTATGTCTTCAGGAGTCCTGCTAATTCTGGTCCAATATTTACAAAATAATTATTAAAGTTGTTAACCACATCATCCATATTGCTAATTTTCCATAAAATACTGAGGATAGCTTATTTGTCTTGATCCATTCCTAATAATACCATTTAATATATTCCAAACACCTTTAATATTATATTTGTTGTTATCTAATATTCTACTATAATGATCCTTCTTACATCTTCTCATAATATTAGTTAACTTATTTTTTCTTTCTTTAGTTCTATGTTTTATAAATTCTCTATAGTATAATAAAGGATCATCTTATCTTATCTTTATCTTATAAACTGCCATGGCCATTTCCAAAGGGGTCCCTTGAACTCTCGCCTCAAGATATATGAATGAAAATGTGTTATGGGTAGCCATGAGTCTCTGGAGGTAGAGCAGTCGTCTGGTAATCCAGAGGTTTCTGGTTCGATTCCCGCTCCTCCCGGGCAGCGTGTTGATGTGTCCTTGAGCAAGACACTTAACCCCTAATTGCTCCCGATGAGTAGGTTGGCACCTTGCATGGTTGCCTCTGCCGTCGGTGTGTGAGTGAATGGGTAAAATGTGAGTAACAAATTGTAAAGCGATTTGGATAAAAGCGCTATATAAAAAAGCAGCCATTTACCATTTAATCAAGTAGCAAACTAGCTTAGGCCACGCAAATCTTTCCTCCCAGACATGCCACGTGAGCGGATCGGCGCGGCCGAGAAATCCGCTCTTCGCTCTTTAAAGCTTGGTCCGCTCCGCTAATCGATCATGTTGACCCCGCCCCCAAGTCGCTCTCCGCTCGCTCCCCGCTCACCTTGAATCGAGCCCCGCGCCAGATCGCTCGGCAGATTTTTTTTTTTTTTTTTGGAGCATGGTGTAAATTAGCTCAAACTACAACAGTCTACACCCCCTGGGCCCCTTAACAATTGTTTGTATTGAGCCGCATTGTAATTGTACCCATTCTGCAATGTTAAATAACGTTGTTTATCCATTCACTAGCTATATTAAGCGATGATAGGCTAGCCGAGCCACAATGCTATGGTCGCTGCCATTAACGTTAGCATGTAAGCTAACGTCAACAACAATGGCGTCGATACGTTTTCTAACAGGAGTGAGTGTGGGCGTCTCTACAGTGACAAAGCCTGAACCGGATATCACAGGTTCACCCTTCTCATTGGTTGAAAATGGCCTTCATGTTTGTACATCGCCATCTGTTGCTTTGGCATTGTACTGCATGTATATTACATCAACAGTGTAGTTAAACCACTGTGAGCGACCTGGAGTGGATTGGAGCGGAGGAGAACTCTCGCTCCGGACGTCGCGCCGACCCATTTTAAAACCCACTCCTCGCTCACGTCAAAACCGCCCGCTCCGTGCCCCGCGCCGCTCACGCTCCGATCCGCTCACATGGCCTGCTCCCAGAGTATGGGGCTAATGAAATGGTTAACATTAACTTTTCTACAGTATGTGAAACTTGAGCTTATTATCAACTACCCCAGTAGTTACTAATCAGCTAACTATCAGACTAGGGTAGATCACCCATATCTGTGTTTTTTACTGAACTCTACCAACTAAGAACCATGAAGTGTTTTAGCACTTTCCATCCACTTACATTAGCTACACTTATCTTACACTACACTTCTGAGCTAAAAGAAGATGCTAAAAGATTATGAAAAAATAAGGGCGCCTTGATTTTCCTATCAAGGCAAGAATGACTTGGAATCCACATGTCAAAAATAATGGTATGTTCCTTTAACCCTTGTGTGGTGTTCGTGTTTTTGTTACTCACCCAATGTGCATGGCTCGGGGACCCACAATTTAATTGGGATTTTAAAACAATAACACCATAACTATTTACCTCTGCTAGATCACACAAGTGCTATACATTTTTTGTGATAAAAAGGGATATCTTTGTTATAATCAAGACATGAGGAATAAATCATGTTTATCTTGCAAAATATGAATTAAACAAGGTGGAGGCAGACAGGAAGGTACACAGTGAACTTTTTACCATTATTTACTTATAACATAGTGCCTTGTAAACTCTCTGGTTGCTAGGCAACCTTTCAAAACACCAGCAACTGTGGTACACAAGCTAAAACATGATGATACAACAGTCGCAGCCAGGTCGGGCCAGGTTGTATAAGGTGGCTGTCTCAGCCAGGTTTGGCCAGGTTCTAAAGACAATGGAGACGCTCACTATGTGCCAGTGGCATGGCTAAACCCTCTTTAGTGGAACAAGGCACATGTGTAAGGGGGGTGTGGTAGCAAAATAGTATCATATCTATAGATCTGTGTTATACATATTATATCTCTGATAGCCTTGACAGTTGTTTAATATAGTTTAACTAGCTACAGCTCAAAGACACTAGGATGACAGTCTTAACACTATGGCGACCGGCGGGGCGTGGCGATTTAAGCCTCAGAGGCTTGTAAACAAACCGATGTACTTTCTAAGAGCTTTATATATCATTTATAGTATTGCTATCTGTCCATTCTCATTGTCACTTGAGTGCATAAACCGTGCCTTCATAATGGCTTAAAGAAAATAAAAATCCATCGGTTGGTTGTCATTTTATAGCGTTGTGAATATAAGGTATATCGCACTTTTCGTCTAGGCTTTTCTGCAGGAGGCTGCAAAAAAGGCTAAACGTTGGCGTCGTTATATCAAACGCCATTTCTGCTGTATATATACGAATGAAATAAAACAAACTGCGTAGCATCCGGACTATTACAGAGCATCTATGGATGAAATGGGGGCGGCGGGGAACGCCGATTACTATTATTGATTAGCAATACAGTGTGCGTTCAATATAGCATTTTCATTGATCGATCACGTTACGTTATAAAACAATGTCCAATCCAGCTGTAATTTGGGGTAATATTATCCTACCGTCAGGCCATGTGATCGCCGGCAGCATTTCCTCACCAGTCATCGGATTCTGGTAGATCGATAAGCACATTGGCTAATCATAAATCCCATTATTCCACGCTTAAAAAAAACGCTCTGCAAGCTGATCCAAGATGGAGGGTCTTCTTTTGGAATCAAGGATCTATGATCCGCCCACAGGACTGTACTTGCATTTTTTTTAAATTCACATAATGATACTGCAGTGGAGCGATGGCGCCCCTAAGCGGGTCTGGCTGGTACTGCATGTTTCGAAAATCAAATATGTGAAAAGATCCTGCTAGTGGATCGGGTACCTAATAAGCGTTACAAATATGGAATAAAACAATAACAACTTGCCACGAGTATATACGTGGCTCTGGTCCACAGCGCTCTTTTTCGAAACACGTATATATACAGTACGTGGACGGACGCCATAGTGTTAACAGTGTCTCTGAAAATAACAGCCAAAGGGCCAGGAGATATGAGAGGTCCAAGCTTCCTTTCCTCTCCAGTTCTTTGTGTGAAGACATTACAAAGCCCCATAGAGCCCATATTTGTTTTCATTTTCTCACTAGGGCATTTTTTGTTTACCTTTCTTGTCATATCTGGGTATCTTATGTACGTCATGTCAACTTTGTACTTAATGGTAAGTCTGACCAAACCTCTTTGTCACTTTCTGATCAGATGCTCTTGTGCCTCTGATGATAAACTGATCATTTTCTTTCTATGGCCATGGAAACAGATAATAAACTATGTTCTATTTTTATACAATTGACTCATTCTGAATTCCTACAGCTTCACTGTTTGGCTCATTTGAAATATTCCACAACAGGGCTGCACAGTGGGCACTCAATGAAAATGTGTTATTTTATATGTTCTTCACAGAAAATGAGCCAAGGCCAATGAGTCTCAGGTTAAAAGAAAATAATTTATTGTACGATTTAAATATATATATATATTTTTTATTATTATCTTTTCCCCCCTTCTTTTTCTGTTTTTTTTCTCCCATCCCAATGTTAGTCGTTATGCCAATTCCCAATCCCCTTCCTGGTCATTGCGCACTCTACCCCCTACCGTCGGTCTGGGAGGGCGGAGACTATCACATGCTTCCTCCGACACATGTGTAGCCAGCCCACCGCTTCTTTTCACCTGGCAGCGCGGACTCTCTCAGAGTGTAGCTGTGCTACCCGGCCGCCCTATCTTTTTAGTAAACATTGAAAACGGGGCCCATTGACCTGAACACCACACAAGGGTTAATAGGATCCCCGCTGTGATCGACTGTGAGGCAAACCCTTATTTGGAGAGGGGGAGGCTGCAAGTGTAAAAAATTACCTTAAAGTCGGGCGGGATCCGAGCGCCGAAGCCAAAGGCGGGGAACATTTTATCGCTTGGGTGGAGAGAGGAGGAGAGAAGTGGAGAGAAGAACAATTAGATGGAGGAGGAAACTGGAACGGAGATGATTTACTGTAGAAGTTCAGTGCCGGTGATTAGGATCTGCTCCACACCCGCCAGCACCAAACAATGACTCCAAATTGCTTGTGATTAAGCTTTGTGGCGGGAGAAGAATCCTCATAGTCAGCATGCAGAATGTTCTTCTTCTTCTTTCAAGGAAATAAACTAAATAAAGAAAGGTTACCACGGTAACAAAAGTAACAGAGGTTATATCACAAAGTGACGTTGCACTACGGATGAAGGCATAGCATCCAAAAAGGCCACGATATTATAGGCTACCACTCTAGATTTTAAATTTTAATCTCTCATTAAAGGGGCACTTCACAAAAAGACTGATGCTGATTTATTTGGCACATAATCTCACAGACATCCAAAAACTCTAAACTGTTTTGCACAGATTAATTTAGTTGGACAGTTATTGAGAGTACATGAATTTGAATATGACCACCAGTGACATTGTATCCTTGTGTTATGTTAATTACAGCTCCATAAAATGATAAGGTAGCAGTATAAGACAAGGTATTGCTATATTTTTATCAACATCATTTCATTGATCTGTAATTAACACAACGCAAGGATTCAATTTCCCCGATGACATCACTGGTGGCCATATTAAAACTTTTTAACAAAATATTTACTTTCAATAGGTGCAAAACTGTTTAGAGTTTTTGAATGTGTGTGAGATTATGTGCAAAATAAATCAGCATTGTTTTTGGTGATGTGCCCCTTTAAGTCTACCTAACCTCTTGAGGACGATTTTCCCACTGGCACTTTGATGACCTCTAGTGGCTCGGGTGTACATATATTTTAATACAATATATATATATATATATATATATATATATATATATATATATATATATATATATATATATATATATATATATATATATATATATTAAACCCCTATGTGGTGCCTGTCGATAGCCATTTCAGGTGACAAAATCTCTTTAGCGGTTCTCGAGTTACATGCTGATACCCAAGATGGGGATGTATGAATCAGGGATCTAGGTGAAAAGTCACGAGCGAAAATAGGAAGAGAAAAACCGCAGAATGAATTGAAGTCTATGAGGAAAATGAAACCAGGAACGCTACACAGTTTACCAAAATCGCTCCTAATCACTCATTTCTGAACGAACTTTTATGAAATGGACATGTACTAAACAAGACTTCAGGCTATGGACCCAGCATGTCATTTCAGCCATACCAATTTCTGGGGTAATACTACTTCTGGACTACTAACTACTACAGAAAAACGTGAGTAACACGTTTTTCTACAACTCAAGTTCAGACCTATGTTACTTTATTTCATTAGCACTAAAAGTGAATTTTCTTTCAAAAGAGACCAGGCTCATGCATGTGCTATAAGTATAAAGTATAGTGTTTTGGTTTGCAAAAAAAGTATGCAGTCCTCAAAAACTAAAAACTAAAATGGCCATATTTCCCATAAACCCATCACTTCCTGTTGCAAGACGATTTTGCAGTTAGTTTCCGGCCTCCCCAGCATGGGTTATATGGTCGTACTGGCGAATCGCGTCCTGCTCTTCGCCATCGAGATATACCTCATCTCCAGTACCTACTGTACTTCATCAACGAATAAAACAAATGCACCCAGCACCTGCCAGGCCGTACTATAAAGCACTAGGCGTGGTCACCACTCGCCCTTCCTCTATTCCGTTTCCATCATGGCGGATGCTTGCACCCTGTGAACTAGTGTAATGAAAAGTTTAGAGAAATTGCGCAATGTTGAGTGTTTACTGGAGATTTGCCAACCCCTGGAATCTTAGGCATGTTCTGACGACGCTCGTATGGGTTCTGCGACTCTGCAGTGGGATGCATTTCGATGCATCTCAGCGTCAAGTCTGTACTGGGGTCTCCTCGTCTTGTTGACAGCAGACAGAGGGATGGTGTGTGAGGTGTAGCTATCGAGCTACCTCACACAAGGTAGGATCTGCGCCACTAGGCATTAACGCTGGTGTTAGTAATGCTGCTTGTTGTTTTGTTAGACAACCGAGTTGTGTATCGGCGCCAGGGGCAGGATGTTTGGGTAAACGTCCCTCTGAGTTGGACGTTTCCCAGGCTATCCTGGAGCGCGCTGCTAATACTAAATGCTATAATGCTGGGTCACTGTTCTACTGTTCCCCGCTGTGGGATGTCACTAGGCATGACAATGCTGGCGTTGGTGATGTTGCTCGAGTTGTCCCGGGAGACAACCGAGTTGTGTATTGGCACAAGCGGCGGGATATCTGGGTAAACGTTGTTGTTTTCCCCGTTATCCTGGAGCGCGCGGCTAACGCTATGCTATGTTGGGCTACTGTTTCTGTTTTGTCTCCCTGCTGCGGGATGTCTGTCTACAGTCTTCCCTCCTCTTAACCATTCATGCTGACGGTCAATCGGTGTCTACTGTGGGAGTATTGCGGGGGGGCTTTGTTTACCTTTTCATGGGTAAATGGGCTGAGGTCTAGGGCTGGTGTGCTGTTTGTGAATATTATGAATGAATGCAGGACTGGTTCTCTGGTCCGCATCCCTTTAACGTTGTATGTATGGGCTAGCCCATTCTACAGTATATTGGTGGTGTTTAGTTCATTTATTCATTAACACCTTCATGGTGCACACCACAGTGGAGGTTACTGGTTGCAACCACCACTGGTGCTCCGTGTTAGCATCAGTCCTTTGCTTTTGACATGTTGAAACAGTGCCCCGCCCGGCCGACGCCATGAGGTGGGTCGGCCCGGCGAGTGGCTGGTGGGCTGTTAAAGCCTGTACCGCCACGGTATGGAATTGGCAGCGATTAGTAACTGTGTTCGAATTGCTGTTTTTTCTGTCAAAAATGGTGTCTGGTGGCGGGGCCTTGAGGGCCAGCCGACGTCGACACATCGCGCGAGGTTGTTGACGTTATTAGCTTTGACCTAGCCACAAGCTATAACCGCTCAGGGCTCCCCTCTCCACAGAGGATCTTGGTCTTCCGCTGGAGTGCGGGCGGTATTTGTCCTAGGCCCCACACCGCCTCACGCCGCGCAGCCAGAGGTGAGAGCACGGCCTCGTCAGCGGCCATGTTTTCCCCTGCCAGAGGTATCCTGGGCGTTGAGTCGACAGGTGTCCACAAGGCCGACAGCCTTGGTGGCCCGAGGGATCGGCCATGTTGGATGAGCTCGGCTTGGAATATACACCCAGCTGACACCCAGTTGATGGCTGAGCCTGGGTCTGTCCGTGAGAATGTTGTGCTGTCAAGCGGCTCCCACACCATAAGCTGTGTTTGGTTGAGCCTGGTGTTACGTCTGTCAACTACAAGTGTTGTCAGCAGGGGGGCTCGAAACCTTTTTGAGGCACACAGTGCAGGCTTCCCCGACCTCGCCTTCGCCAGGCCGGGTATTATGTTGGTGCCTCCCACTCCTGAAAGATTGGCAGTGGTCTCGCAGGCGTGCGTGATTTGGGTGGTAGTAATATCACTGCAGGGCTACGGTGTGTAGGAACCCATGGGGGCCTCACACCTTGCATGTCCGGCTGCAGAACAACTCCTCAGCATGTTCTGGAGGGGTGATCAGTGGGGGAGCTTTTGTCACCTAGACTGAGCTCAGCTTCCCCCGTATCAAACCGGCCTTTTCTGTCGGGGTCCCCCCTTGGGTGCGATTGCCTCGTGGGTAGTGTCAGGACAGATGTCCCGACTCCACGGAACGCTCTGCTCACACGGTCCAGGGTTGGCTACGCACAGCGGGTGGGACCGGGCCGCCTATCTACAGTTCCTAGCGGACCTGCGCCAAATGGCGGCGGGTGCGTTGGGAGTATCATCACATATGGCTACAGCAGTACCATATGTCGAGGTGGATGGAGAGAACGCTGAGGCGGGGACTTGTGTTTACACAACCCCATAGGGTTTGGTACAGACCCTATTGTCAGGGTCACCAGCAGTGACAGCTCTGGTCAACGAGATCCAATCTCTGTGGACGAAGCAAGCCATCGTCGTGGCATTTTCCTCCCGGTATTCTCTGGTGCCCGAGAAATCGGGAGGGGGGGGGTGTCAGACCCATGCTGGACCTGTCCCATGGGAAGGTTCAGCATTTTTGGGATCATCTCCTACCTGTTGAACACTGTCAGGTGGGGGCCTGGTTCTCCTCCATAGACCTGTAGGATGCGTATTCGCATCCCCGATCTTCCATCCTAGGGCTTACCTACGCTTCCTTTGCAGGGTTTAGCGTATGAGTACCAGAGGCTGCCGTTCGGATTTTCTCTGGCTCCCCGCATCTTCACCAAGTGCGTGGAGGCCGCACTGGGGCCTCTGCGTCGTCAGGGGTTACGATGTGTATTCTGCCCTGACGACGTTCTGGTCCTTGGCGGTCAAGGTGGATCGTCAGGTCTCATACCAGGCAGGTTTCCTACCAGCCTGGGGTTTGCTGTAGACTGGAAGTAGAGTACGCCTCTTCCCAGTCAACGGGTGGAGTGCTATGGGCATCCCTCTCAGAGCGTGTTGTCGACACGCTCGGGAGGTTCCGTCCTAGGATGGTTATGGCGCTGTCCGTGATACGCCTGCTCGGTATGATGGCATCTGCTCATTCCGTGGTCCCTCTTGGCCTCTTCTTCACCCCAGGAGGAGGTTGCGGAGGTGGTTTTTTTTTTCACGGTATGGAAATAGACCCGGTGAGAGGCAAGTGGAAGCGGCTAAGGTTCCCGTGTCAGTACTGGGGGACCTCGCCCCCTGGGGAGGGCCTGGGGTCCTCACCAGGGGGGTCCCTATGGGCAGTAGGCTGTCACACGTCACGTTTTTCACCAACGCCTCCCTCGCTGGAGACGCGTCGGGCCAACGCAGTAGGGGGCAGCTGGCAAGCCATGCTGCCCGGTCTGCGCTACGTTCAATGTGTTGGTATTGAAAGCGGTCCTTCTGGTCCTCAAACGGTGTTTGATCAGGATGGACAATACGATGTCAGCGTCGTATATCGACAGACAGGGAGGAGTACGCTCCCCCCGTCTGCACCGGGCGGCGGGCGGCTGGCTATGGGCGTTCTCCATCTGCGCAGCCTGAGGGCTCTCCACATCCCCGGCAGGGTGAATGTGGGTACAGGTGTGATGTCGCGGGGCGGTCCTCACCCTGACGGGTGGGGATTACGTCCGGACATAGTCAGGCAGGTCTAGGACCGATGCCGTGCCGCCTGGGATTCTTTCCCCCCCATACATCTGTTGTTGGGGCGGGTACGTTGAGGAGCGCAGGTCCTTGATCCTGATTGTGCCGGACCGGGGCGCAGCTGTGTGGTTCCCGGTCCTGATCCAGCTCTTGGTATCCCTGTCATGGCCTGTTCCTTGGTCATCGCGGGCCCTCTCTCAAGCACACAGGTCTCTGTGTTAGTTCCCTGTGCTAGGCCAGCCGCTGATGGTTTGGCTGGTGAGAGGGTGAGTCTGGAGAGGATGGATCCTTCTGTGGTTGGTACCATCCAGAACGCGCATGCTCCCTCCACTATCGCGGGTTACGCGGGTAGGTGGCGTAATTTCCAAGTGTGGTGTAAGGCCACCCTCTTGTGAAGCGTTTACTGCTTGGCGCTCGGCGCCTTAAGCCGGTGAAACGTTCTCTGACTCCGAGTTGGGATCTTCAATTGGTCCTCGGTCGGTTGTCCGAGGCCCCGTTTGAGCCTCTTGAGCAAGGCCTTTGGGACTGCGTTCCTGCTGGCCATCACCTCCGCTAAGCGTGTGGGTGAGCTCTGTGCTCTCTCGGTGCGGCCTGAGTGTCTGTCTATTCGTTTCGATAGCGGTGCCACTCTGAGGCCTAATCCAGTCTTCGTGCCAAAGAATATCCGGAGCTCTTTCCGCTCCAGGGATATTATGGTTCAGGCGTTCATCCGCCTCCTCACGCCAGTGAGTTAGAGGCGAGCCTTCACCTGTCATGTCCGGTCCGGGCTTTGGGGATTTAACTCAGCCGTACTCAGGGCCTCAGGGCTACCGTTCAACTTTTTGTCTGTTGCGGTGGCTCTCGCGCTGGTAAGGCACTGTCGAAACAGCGCCTGTCCCATTGGTTGTGCGAGGGCATTACCCTTTGCTACACGTTGGCTGGGCTGGCCCCCCCTGGGGGTGTCAGGGCGCACTCCACTCGTGGGGTGGCGGCCTCTGCCGCCCTGTTAGGAGGGGCCCCGGTGGAGGACATCTGTGCTGCGGCCTCAGGGTCCTCCCCGGGTCCCTTCGTAAGGTTTTACCTCATGGACATGACCGGGGGTTCTGTCTCCCAGGCGGTTCTGAGGTCTGGAACCTCCCCTGCTTCCCACCTTTCGGTGGGTTAGCAGGGATGTGTGGGTGTGGACCACAAGGTGTTGTGTCACACGTGGTCCCGCCTGTGCTGTGTGCTTAGAGGTTTCTAGTTCCCTCTTTTTCGCACTTGGGTGGAGTTGACTGCCGCCCCCTCTTCACTAGGAAGGAGGGGTGACGGGACTCCCCTGCCCCCTAATGTGGGCTTTCGGGTCCTCAGGGGGTGCATTTGTCGGTCCTCGCGTCTGCTCTGTCCCCATATCTCGATGGCGATTCGCAGGCCGCGATTCGCCAGTACGACTATATAACGATAGGTTATGTATATAACCTAGTTATATGAGTACTGGCTGAGCGTCCTGCTCTTAGTGTGCCCTGAGGTCCCTTGGGAAACTTTTCTATTGGAAACTGTTTTCCGAGGAAGGGCGAGTGGTGACCACGCCTAGTGCTTTATAGTACGTCACTAGGGCGGGGCCTGGCAGGTGCTGGGTGCATTTATTTTATTCGTTGATGAAGTACAGTAGGTACTGGAGATGAGGTATATCTCGATGGCGAAGAGCAGGACACTCAGCCAGTACTCATATAACTAGGTTATATACATAACCTATCGATTTCTTTGGATGACAAAGGAGAGGGTGAACAGCCCTTGCTAACCGTGAACGTGGAGTGATTTTTATTGATGAGGTAAGTTTTGTGTGAAAAGGCTTCCTTTGAGCCGTAACGCTTTCAGTAGAACTCCTGTAGATCCGACCTGGACACACACAATATCAATATAAAATAGAGGACATTAATGGACTCGTCACGGTCTTGTCATCTGTCTTTCATTCTCATCTGCCTCATCATGTTTCTGAGGCAATGCTGCCAAGGTTTGGAAAGGTTTGGAAATCCTCTTAGTAGTGCCTTTAAAGGAAGCCTTAAAATTAAATATAATCTTGTAGTGGCTACTGGGACATAATTCACGGCATCCTAGCCTTATGTGGTGTTTACTACATCTCCCGTGATCCTTAGCGGGGGATGACGTAGTTTAAGAGAGACGAATGAAAGAGGAATGGCAGTGTTGTTGTGCGACAGTAGAGTGCATCTTACTTTTTCGGAGAGAATATACAACAGAGAGAACCTCTACAGGATTCTAATCAATGCTCCAATCAACAATATCTGTGGACTCCATCAAAGATACTCACACAGGTCTTAAAACAGGACAGTGAGAGCTAGAGAAAAGATCACTGGTGCCTTGCTACCATCTGTATGTACTGTATGTACATATACAACCAACGCTGCATCTGCAGAGCCTCCAGTATGATCAGCAACCTCTTTCATCCCACAGCCTGGCTTCCCTCATGCAGTCAGGGAGAAGGTACAGGAGCATCGAGGTCCACAAGGCAGTCAGTCTCCTCAATCTTAAAGGTTAATGTGCTGCTTTATGTGAACTGCACTTTTACATTATATTTTTATTGGCCATTACCATTACATTTATTGACATTTGACCTATGATATAGTGACGATTTATTAATATTTTACCTATGATAGTGACTATTTATTGACCTTTTACCTATAAAAGGTCAATAAATTATATTTTACCTATAATATAAAGAGTTGTCGAAGCAGTTTTCTTATCAGTCTTGGACTATGGTGATGTAATTTATAGGCATGCTGCTGCGGCCTCAACCCTTAAATCCTTGGACTCTGTATATCACTCTGCCCTCAGATTCCTCACTAATGATAGATACAACACTCATCACTGTGTCCTTTATGAGAAGGTTGGTTGGTCCTCGCTGATGGTGAGGTGCAACAAACACTGGTATTTGTACAGTTTTAAGGCCCTTATTGGTAAGCTACCTCCTTATACTACATCATTATTGGAATTTTGGTACCTATGGAACCTGTTCTAGTGACTGGCTGTTCATTAACACATTCAGTGTCAAAGACGACATATTACGTTTTTGGGCGCCAACCGTTTAGTGCCAAAAACGATTTTGGATCGTTTGATCTTTTTACTTTGATCCCCGCTCTACAGACCTGCCGGGAGCGATCTGCATCATTTAGGCACGTCCCCACACATTAGAACTGCATTCTGATCGACTATCACCAGGTGGCAGTATCGTCTGTGTCTGAACTGCAATGGCTTGGGGGTTGAAAATCAGCTTTACTTTCATTTTCTCCTAGGTTAGTGGCCCCTCCTTCTGCTGGGACAGAAATGCACAGTGCTCACCTCGGAATTCCGTTGCATAAGCGCATTTGACCATCGAAACGTGTATTTACATATACACTGGTAATCGTAAGGTAAACCTACTGAAAAGAAAATCAAGAGAGAACAGAGGTGCAAAGGGGAGGTGTAATAAGAAGGTATGATAAGGTATGATATATAGGATACAGTGGCGTAGGGGAGGCCCCCGTCGACCCCGCGGTGCGGGGGGGCCCCAGAGCTCAGGGGGCCCCGCCCCCACTGTAGGCTATCCTCTTAGATTTCGTAACGAACAGGGCGCAGTGTGGCAGTGGGAGTATGGTTCTGCGGGGCTGCAGCTGGATGCATCTCGCGCAGAGGGCGGGCCCCCCCCCCCTCCCTGCTATGTTGTAATTATTTGCTCACCTGCGATAGGGCTAGCCGGCTGACTAATGTTCATTGGCAGGCTGGGCAGCGTTCAAAACACAGCGGTAAGCGCCGGTAAAAATACCCAAGCGGACGCGGTGCTCAGAAAAACAAGATGAGAGCGAAAGCCAAACAGGAGACGGCAAAGCTACGAAAAAAGAACATCATTGTTCCAGCAGGCAGCAAAGGTATACTGACTCTAACGTTACTGAAGATGCATCGGCAGTAAGCTTCCCACCTCAACCCCCGGCCCCTGTCAGCTCCGAGTCTAGGCAGACTGACAGCCCAGCCAGGCCCCCAGCCACGCTACACCCGCCGAGACAGGTTAGAAGAATAGAACGTTTTATTCGCCATAACCAGTATGCTACTACAGGTTACATGTATGCATCAAAACGGTTACATTGTTTGTGTCGCTCCGCAGAGCTGAGCGTGAGAGCGCGGAGTTGGGCAGTGGTCTCCTCTAGTGAACGAGAGTGTTGTTATTATTATTATTATTATTATTATTATTATTATTATTATTATTATTATTATTATTATTATTATTATTATTATTATTATTATTATATCACTTATCTCAGCACCCCCGCTGCTGAAGCCCTGATTATATTATATTATTATACAGTTCCTACTGACCCTATACTGTTTACAAAAGATGCCTGAAAAAATAAAGCGCGCAAAATGTTCTCACTTTATTATTGATTTAGGGCCCGCGTCCACCTAGCGCATATTTAGGACCGCACGCGTCTGTTTTCAATGTATTACAATGGGGAGGGAGCGCATGCGGCCTCATGCGGCCGCCTCTAGGAAGTGCGCTGCCGTCGGCTTCTTTTTTCAGCGCCTTTATGCGGCCGCACAAGCCAGAGAGTTGAAACTGGCTGAACTTTTCTAGAGCGGTGCGCCGAGCGCATATTCAAACAACCAATCACAGCCAGTCATCTACCACTCTGCTTGTAACCTGACACCGGAGCTGCCTGCCTGTCTGGCTGTCTCCACACAGACCATTGAGATCCGCGACAAAACTAATAATAATAACTACACGAATACACTACTAAAAAGCTAATAAAAAGCAAAGGGCGAACTGTGGTGTCAGGCAATAACTATATATATAATTAATATACAATAAAGTTATTCAAATATGCTATAATATGTGCAAAACCGCGGCATGGCTGTAGATTTCTTTCTGTCATCTACAAGATGCGCGTCAAGCCAGCTCTGCCGGCGCACTCCCAGCATGTTTCACGGAGAAATATGCGCTAGGTGGACGCGGGCCCTTAGGGGAGTGGTCTGCCCTGCGGGGGGGCCCCGACATATTGCGCAACGCCACTGATAGGATAATCAATATATTTTTCGTCATGTGTGCTGCCATCACTGTAACATCGCTTAATGTGAACGGACTGAGGAACAAAACTAAAATTGAGCAGGTGATATCAACTTTTAATACGGATATAGTGATGTTGCAGGAAACGTGGTGGACGGAAAATATAATGAGTGATGTGAAAAGAAAATGGACCGATGTATTATATGTAAATCATGGTACAGGGCGATCATGTGGTGTAGCAGTATTATTTAAAAAAGATGTAGTGGAAAATATAAAGGTAGTATATGAGGACACAGAAGGGAGGGTGATTATATTAGAATTTGAACATCAGGGTGTGTTGTTTAGATTAGGGAATATATATGCGCCCAATGTGGAGAAAATCAGGACGTTTTTTTAAGGGCTAAAGGTGCACATGAAGGGGAATTGTTTGTTTGTCGGTGACTTTAACACTTTGCGAAGTAGGTTAGATACTACGAGCAAGATTTTCAAGTGTGACACAGCTAGAAATACACTAACAGAAATAATGTCTAGTGTGGATCTAGTGGATATGTGGAGAGAGGAGAACTCTGGGAAAAGAGGGTTTACAAGGAAACAAGTGGTGGCGGGCTGCTTAAGGCAAAGCCGGATTGATCTATGTCTGGTTAAACGGGAAATACGGAATTACATTAACAATATAGAACATAAGTTAAATTTTTTGAGTGACCATGCAGCTGTGTGTTTTGATTTAGGAATAGAAATACAAGGGAGAGGTGGGGGTGTGTGGTGATTAAATACAAGTGTACTGGGTGAGGAGAAATATCAAAAAAAGATATATGGGTATGTGAAAGCTGAAATGGAAAACCCAATGTTTAATGAGGTGGTGGGAACAAGTTGAAAATTAATGTAAAAAAGATAAGTATAAGATATACAAAGGCCAGAAATTATAAAAACTAAAGAGAATAATGGGAATTAAAAGGGTTGCTAGCGGAAGAAGAGGAAACATTTAAAGAAAATCCAGAACACAGTGCAGAGAATGAATGAATGTTGGTGGTGGTCGGAGGGGCCCGTAGGCGATGATTATTCGCCACGCTTCCGTGAGTCTGCCTCAGGGCAGCTCTGGCTGCAATTGTAGCTTACCACCACCGGTATGACTGTGTATGAACGAATAATGGACTCTGTAAGCGCTCTGGGGTCACTGGGGTGTCATGAAGAGCGCTATATAAATCCAATCCATTATTATTATTATTAGAGAAGTATAGCTAGAGGCAAAGTGGGCAGAGAATGAAAGGAGAAAGTGCATGGGAGCAATAATGAGGAGCAAGGCGAAATATGCCCTTGAAGGAGAAAGGAGCACCTCTTTTTTTCTAGGCCAAGAAAAAAGTAAACAGAGAAGGACATACATAAGAGAGCTAGAAAACGAAAAAGGGGAAAAAGTTAATGACTTAGTTGGAATATTGGATACAGTGGAATCTTTTTATAAAAAAATTTACAAGAGTGAAGGAGTGGATATTGAATGTGTAAACAATGTACTGGAAACTGTGAAAATGAGATTAGATGAGGGGGATAGAGTGATGTGTGATGGTGAAATCACCGAAAAAGAAGTGAGGGAAGCGATTCAGGGCTGGCAGACTAACAAAAGTCCTGGGCCCTCATTTATCAACGTTGCATACTCACAGATATGTGAGCAACCCGTGCGTACGATCATTTCTAAGCAAAGTGTGGGACTTATCAAATTGAACTTGTGCTTGACTTTGTGCGTATATATACGCACAGCTCGGAGCATGCATACCTGGGCGCCCGGTGGTAGAATTATTGCAGTCTGCAACGCGGAAATAAGCTTCCGTGCATTACTGGCGTGTTCAACTTCTGTATGACCCGTAATTCATTATAGTTCATTGTAAAATAGCGACAGTAGTGTAATTATAACGGGCTCACGCGCGAACAAGAGGTTGCCTGCTTGTTTGGCACAGGGGGCAGACGCAGAACACCCACCTCCAAACGCGATTAAATATTGTTTCAAATACAAAGCGACATACTATTATTTTGTGTCATGTTTCCAAATACGATTTGCCACAACGAAATGCTTTCTACTTCAATTTGTTGGTTAGAATAGATTACCTTGCTCCGTTGAAACTTCACTGAGACTAAACGTAAAAGACAGTATTTTCTTTTGAGCTCCGCGCACAGACGTGATAATAATAATAATAACAATAATAATAATAATAGCTTCATTTTATATAGCGCCTTTCAAGAGACCCAATGTCGCTTTACATAGATAGGGGGGGAAATAACAAAGTAATAAACATGGACAGACAAAACATATAAATATGAATGATGATGGGATTCAAGTTCGCGTTTTTATTGATCACATAGGCAGGCTATACATAACATAGGCTACATGGCACGGTCCATCATGATATTGTAGATGGATCGAGTAATAGACTGTTATTACTGTACCACCCATGTAGCTGTCAAAGCTCCATCACAAATGCAGTTCTATTTCATACTGGTTTCCGCTCAGCGTCATTCTGCACTAACCTCACTTTGTGCACAGCACTGAATAAAAAACTCCACAATGTACCTTTACATACCGATATCCGTCTGGCCACACCCCTATCCGCTTACCTTCATAAGCAGGTGTGTGGTCACCTACTCGCCTCCTTCTTCACTTTCACCACAAGAAAGTGCCTTGGTATATACCCCACTTGACGAGGTTGTTAGCGAAGAAAGTTGATACGTGTTTAAATTTTTTCTTGCTTTTTTCTTCTCTCATATATTTAAAAAGAAAAAAGCTAAGTCATAATGTTTACCTCGGAGGGTCGCGCTCGCAACGTCACCCTTCACCAGCGGTTCTCCATTGCCTCCTCTGTCGTGCGTCTTGGAGCGGGGTTGAGGCCTCTTTCGTGGTCGGCAGCCACGCCCGGTAGGCGTCCGATGGATAGTTTGCCTCTCCAAGGAGCACCAGCGCCGTCTCCTGTGCGATGGCCTGGTTCCGGCTCTGGTTCCTCTGCCTCCGGGGAGTCGTCCGCTGTTGGGCGGCCGGCTCCTCTGGTTGCGGGGGATTTGAGACACAAACTTTTTGCGTCAGCTCACTCCCGTCGCAAGATGGTGGCTTGTAGACGCGAACGGCCTGGTTTTGGTGAGTTTGGTGAAGCGGACGGGTTCTTGTTCGAATCCCCGGTGGAGACATGTCCCCCGCCCGTCCAGGTAACACTGGAGGGGGGTGAGATGTCTCCTTGGGATTCCTCGTACGCAGATGTTGGGTTAGAACCTCCGACTCGGCGGCGGGATGCCCTGCTATCAACCAGTAGTCTGCTGCATGTGAGGGACGCGAGCTCGGTGGGGGAAAGTATGCAGGGGGAACTAGGGCTGGGCGATATAACGATAACGATAAATATCGCGATATATTTTAATAATCGATATCGAATATCGAAATAAAAAAAAACGAAAAATCTTTTTTTTATATATTTTTTTTTCTTTTTTTTTACCTGCAACAGGGCAGTTTTAAAACCAGAGACAGTGGACATACTTGTCTTTCTTGCCTGCAACTTAAAGTAATGGCTTTGCTTGTCCAAATGACAATACTGACCAAATTGAGATTTATTTTTCTCTTGTCCATTTATTTTGTTTGCTTTCTAATTTAAAATACAGTTTGAAACCGTCTGTACACAGTAGGCTATGTGTGCTAGCAGAACTAGACTCCAGTCACGAGTCACGGTGCACATGTGCAGTGGTTTGTCCACCAAAAAAGCGCCAAAAGATCGAAAATAAACTAGCAGAGCCAGAACTGTTCAACTCCCCTGGAGCCACAGCCAGCAGAGAAACCGGTTTACTTTCGCTTTTAAACCAGCTGCAGCCTGAGAACTGGAGTGTGAGGGGATGTAACACTAAAGATGGCGGCAATAACAAAGAATTGCTGCAAAATAAACATACATCTGTTGTTTAAAAAAATATATATATATATTTAACAACAATAATAACAATTTCGATAATTATCGATATCGAGAAATATGATAACATTATCATATCGTTATCGCGATATGATTTTTTTCCATATCGCCCAGCCCTAGGGGGAACTGCGTGCTTTGTTCCCCGAGCTCATGGCGGCGGCGGCAGTCGCAAACGGCGTGCCGCTGACGCAGCCACTGCCTGTTCCTATTCCTGACGATCTCATAGGTCATCTATGGCAACGCCGTCCGGTGAGAGGGGTGGATGTTGTCTGTCCATTTTTCCCCTCAATGGAGGCCTACGTCCGTCAGGGACAGGTGGTCTCCCACATCATGGACCTTACCCCCGCCTACATGCAAGTCACGAGGGTGGTGGGTTTGGTAGAAGGCATGAAGGAGGGCGTGCCTCGGCTTGATAGGCCGATGGCGGCGCTCCTTTGTCCTGAGGTGGTGTGGGAGCCGTTACGGAAGCCGGTTCCCCAAGGGAAATCGGCGAGGCGGTTGGCTTTCTGGAGTGACCAGTCATTTATCTCCGCAACGCAATCTCTGGCTGCCACTTCTAACATCGCGCAGCTGGCGAGATTCATGTCCGGGATACTGACGGGCGGTACGGAGCTGACTGATTTGCAACATGATCAGCTCGCCCAGTCGGCAGGAGCCATCCTGCATCTGATCTAGCCGCAGGCCATAGCCGCTGGGAAAGTACGTGCCCTGGCCACTCTAGTCCAGCGCCACCTTTGGCTGGAGCAGGCGCGTGTGCCGGAGAAGAAGAGGACTCCACTTCTGACGGCACCCCTCTCCGATGCTGGACTTTTCGGGTCGGCACTGCAGCTGATGACCTCAACCTGCAGGTGCTCCAGCCTCATTTCCCCCCGCCCGATGTCGCCGGTGGAGTCAGACGGCAGGCTCGTCGTCGGGGTTCCGCCGCCCTAGCCGCCGCTGCTACCACCGCCACTGCTGGACCTTCGGCAAAGAAGGCCAGGAGGAGAGAGGGCGCCTCCGCCACTGCAGCCGGCCCATCTACGCCCGGAGGTGATGGTAGGGATCGTCATGACCAGCCTCCGATCGTTTACGTCCCTCCGGGGCTCCCCGGGGTGGCAAGTCCCGAGCGGCTCGTGCCAGGCGTCGCTGAAAAAAGTTGACTTTTTCCCTCTGTGGTCCCCCCTGTTCCCTTCCCGGCCCAAATATGATTTGTTTAGAAAATAAAGAGTCCCATACACGTACCCACATACATGTGTTGGAGACATGCGTGCATGCATGTTATCATGCACAACTGCATGTGTCTGGGGCGCTTTCTCTCACATGCAATATGGAGAAGGGTGGCATCCCGATAGAGGATGCAGCACATACCTGCTCGAAGGTAGTTCGGTCTACATGCAAAGTATATATATCAGGGATGTATACGCATAATGTATAGTATAGTATGTTTCTTTTTTCGTAAGTCTTTTTTTATTTTCCATGTCAGTTGTTAATGTATTTGTATGAGTCCTTTACATGTTTTGTATGTTCTTACAAAAAAGAAAAAGGCAAATCCTGGAAATTGCATATGATGATGTGGAAAGAGATGTTTTGAATATTGGAGAGATTTGTGCAAAAAAAATTATAAAAAAAAAAAAATGTATTTTTTGTTACAAACTGTGTGTTTATTCACCAAACATATGATGGGGATACGACGTGTGAATCTTTCGCTAGTATGGGTTTGATAGGAGGGCTAGACTTTAAGTCTTGTTGGTCGCTACATTCATGTTAGAGCTTAAGCAAGGCCTGCAGCTTACACTCGGTTGAAAAAGGTTTTTTCTGCCTCAACCTGAATCTTCACATAAAGGTAGAGGTTAGTTGTGTGCTCTGTTGCTTGAACAGTGATATTGAGCCGCAACACTATTGTGTTGGTCTGCAGTAATGCTCGTATGAAAAAGTACCGCGGCTCAGGCCGCTCTCTCTCTATCAGATTTTCTGTGTCTTACAACATAGATACGGGTGTCGGGTTCACACATATATGACTTGGCCTTGTTATAAACCCTGTTCACAGATGTGTCTGTGGCTAGCGTGCATTGAATTAGCTTTGCGGTGTTCATTAGCATATTGGCTACTTAAGGTATCATATGGCTGTTTGTTGTTGTCGTATGCAAGGGTTGGGCTTGTGAGGGGGTACCGGATAAACCCCTCCTTCCCTCTTCTGATTGGTCAGGGGGTTTCTGGGACTCTCTTTTCATTCGGTCAGGGCCAAGCTGTTAGGTAGCTTTGCACGGGGGGGGGAGGGTTTCCCTGACTCCGCACCTATCACAGGCGGTTGGAGTCATGGGTTTCCCCCCGTCATAGCAACGTCACTAGGCACGTTTCTATTGGACGCCGGCTTCCGTGAGTTTTTTCAGACCCGTATGTAGGGTCTGTTATTGTCAAGTTGTCGGGGCAGAGCGTAGGAACTTACTGTTCTACTACGCTCGATATACGTGTGACTTGAGTCTGTTGGTCACCTGACTCAATGTTACCATGACTTTTCAATCTATGGCTCACGTGGGAAGTCTCTCTGAGGATTCCCGTCTCCTCTCTGTGGTGAGGGTGGCGGGATGTAAGAATGTAAACAATTTTTACCCTCGGCCGCGTCACGTAGGATTCATGTCAGTCGGTGTTTCTTTCTTTTTAACACTTTAACTGCCGGAATACGCTTTTAGGCGTCCTTCCCCGCCATGCTCAAGTTGCCGAAGACGCCGTAACTCGTCTTTGATATCAATATTTCAAAAATCTGTGATCGGAATCATATTTCCTTTCCGGGGCCCTGAGACACAAGTGTGATCTCCTCTCAATCCTCTAGCGGTTCAAGACCGCCATCTGGTGGCCGATCGGCAGATCGAAAAAACGGATGTTACCTTTAACCCGGTAGGACTCACTCCATATGGGGTCCGGGCACTCGCTAGTGTTAGAGAGACTCAGTCTTCACACAGTGAACATCGATCGCTGCAAATAACTCGAAAAAACAACATGATTTGGACGTATATATTATTATACAACCTGGAAATGGACCGGATATTTCTATATCCCATAATAGGAAAATGTCTGTTCCACGCTCATTGCCCAACGGCGCAAGGAAGATACGGTAAGATTCAGCGTTATTTTTCAATGTGTACGATACTAACTGCTATGATGAACATTTGACCCACATTAGATGAATGGTATAACGCTGCCCACGGAATTATAAACGCCCCCTCGGCCATCCGGTCAACATCAGATTACGTGTAGTAACTTCCAGAAGTCCTTCCAGTTGGATTTTTTTATATCGCGCTGATTGCTATCAAACTGTATTTGATCATCAATATAATGCATTTGGGGCTATAAATCACGTTCTGGAGAAAGCTGCAGAAAGAGATGAAAACATACTTATACTTTAGATCATATTTTAGTATGAATGTGAATGAAAAAGTTTAACGTTCATACACCCTGAACAATACATATAGGACATTGAATGGGCCCTAATAATGGCAATTTAGCAATAGAATTAAAAAAGTTATAGCCCTGCAAAGAAGGGGAACTTCTACATAGACAAATAGAGCTGGCAACCTATGGTATATCATGAATTTAGCCTTAGGCAATCAAAGTGTTAATAATAAAAGTGAAGAATATGAAGCACGACAACTTCTTGTCGTTCTCCCAGGCGACTTGAAGGACCAATGTCTGGTGTCTGGTTAGACTATCCATTGATGTGTTTGGGTCTCGACGCGTACATAGTGCTGGCTCGGGGTGGGCCACTGAGTGCGGTACAAATGGGACCGTCTGGGTGGCGCCCTCTTTTCATGTTTTAGATCGACACGCATACCTACCCCCTCTCCTGGAGTGGGCATGTCGGCGTGGTTAGGGCACGGGACTGGTTCTGGTCGCGCTGGTCCAGGTCAGTTAACCCGTTGTCCGCCGGGGACGCAGATCTGCTGTTCTGGTACCCTGAGGGACTTGTGCTTTTTTCGGGGGGGAAAATGCCGGGTCGGCCCGGGTGTCACAGGGTTAGGCGTTATGGAGACCCTTTGTTGGGTACAAGTTGTACTCTGCACTATCGTAAAGGGGCTGGTTCTCCATTATTTTCGCTCCTCTCTCACGCATGGCGAAGAGGGGGCTGTTGGGGTGGTCTTCTGGACCTCCTCTGGTAGCCCTGTGTGCTTCCCGAGCCGCCGGGCCCGGTCCGAAGTAATGTTTCGTTGACCCGTAGGCCTGGAATAACCCTTTTTTGGAAACTGAAACACTTGTTGTATAGCTGGTGTATACCCGCAGGTGTGTTTTAGAGTTTTTTCTTGAGGGGTTATAGGAACAACCACCGTATGTGGTACCAAGAGGGTGGTTGATTCCCTGGTGTGTTGGAGCAGAGTCAACTCCCGGGTTACCCGGATGAGTGTGCCCCTGCACGTTCATGACATCTGCCAATCGTGTCAGCCTTCTCTGCCTCGACCCCTCTGGGTGGTTTTTTTTTTATGGAGGCTTTGTCATGGTGCGCAACAATGCCAGCATACGCCCCTTCCGCCGGGGTGCTGTTTTCAGTTGACCCCTTTGGCGCCTGTCTCGTCCGCAGTGCTCCAGGCTCGGGTCTAAAGCCTGCTGCCTGGTTTCCCCGGTGCGCTGCCTGCTTCCGTTATGGTTAGCCTTTTGAGTGCTTCAAGTTACGGCCATGCTGACTGCCTGTGTTGCAGGGTCAGTGTGCCAGGCGGCGTACTAGTGGGGGGAAGGGCCCGCTCTTGGAGGGGCCCTGTCCGAATACGCTGGCGATGTGGGGGGCGGTGTCACTAAGTGACCGGCTGGTGAGGTCTTGATACTTGCCGTCATTGACCTCTCCGGGCCCCCTTTTTCCAGGGGATCCAGTCCCTTCAGGGGGTCTGGGTCTTCCTTCGCGCTCCGCTGCTACGGCCTTGCCACAGGGTTGAGTTTGCTCTTGACTCTGTGATTTTGGGGGCAGTAACGAGGTTTGTTCCTTCCGTTCGTTCCCTGGTGGCATGCGGGTTGTGCGTGTGTGTAGTCGTGGGGTCAAGCCACGGTCTGCTCACCCTGTGCGTTGAGTTGCTCGAGTTCCTCTTCGCACGGTCGGATCCGTCTCCCTCCCGTCCTCCAATAGGGAGGGTATCCCTCCATTAGGGAGGGTATCCCTCCATTAGGGAGGGTATCCCTCCATTAGGGAGGGTCGGGGGGGCTCGGTCCTCTCCGGTCTGATGGTTGTGGGGGGCCTCAGCGGGGTACATTTGTCGAGCTTCTGGCTTCCGCTCAGCTCCTGTTGTGCAGAATGACGCTGAGCGGAAACCAGTATGAAATAGAACGTAAGGTTATGTATATAACCAAGTTCTATGAATACTGGTGACGCTCAGCGCCAGGATGCCACTGCGGCCCTTGACCTCGCCTTGTGGTGAAGGAGGCGAGTAGGTGACCACACACCTGCTTATGAAGGTAAGCGGATAGGGGTGTGGCCAGACGGATGTCGGTATGTAAAGGTACATTGTGGAGTTTTATTATTCAGTGCTGTGCACGAAGTGAGGTTAGTGCAGAATGACACTGAGCGTCACCAGTATTCATAGAACTTGGTTATATACATAACCTTACGTTATGTGAATAGAAAGGGATTCCACTCAGTGATGGGCATTTGCCTGATAAATGTCGTTGCTGCCGGGAGGAAAGGCATGCTGCATGTTTTCAATTCATTAAATAAAACGGATACTTTTTGCAAGGGTTTATGACTGTCATACAAATAATCAACCAACTACATACTGTAACTTTTCAGTGCACGTTCTTATTTACATTGTGACAACAGCCTTGTGAGCTCCCGCACAGAGACATGATGGAATTCAAGTTCATGTTTGTATTGATCACATATAGGCAGGCTACACATGGCGTATAGTGAGATTCATTGTTCTTGTATATGCTCTTGTATTATTGTTTATATAGGCTACCCAATACCGACATCAAAATAGATTGTATGCCTCTAGAAATCATATGCAGCAGGTAGAAAATTTACGGAAAATCCGTCGCGAATTGGAATACAATTGAGGAGAACTTTAATCCCTGGGTATTAATCGAACAAAATGGAAAAAGGCAGTCATATTCCAGCACGGTCTTTATTAGTTAATATGGTCTTTAAGTTAATAGATATCATATCCGACATCACCGTGTGTATGTCTGTCAGCCTGTCACGTATTTCTCCATAACACGCTTCCCTCGGCTTAGTCCACTTTTCCACATTTCATGGGGGTGTTCCATTACCGTTTTAAGGCTGAGCCCGAACCCTGTTTTTAGGGTTCGAACGTTCGCCAGGGTTTATCGAACGAACGTTCGAACGTTCGTTTTTTGTAATTTTTTTTAATAAAAAATTTTTTTTATTACATTTTTTTTTATATCATTTTTTTTCGTTTTGTGGCATTAACGTTATATAGTTAGTGTTACACGTTCAATAACAGGTATTCACTCTTGGTCGACGGGAAGGAGAGAGGCGCGTGCCAGTCTACCTCGGAACGGGGGACGGCAGAGAGACAGAGAGACACCGGCGCGGGGGTCCCGCCGGGCTCCCAACACGCCTGCCGCCTCGGCCAGAGTTGTTTCCAACGCAACCACCTCCCGCCATGAAGCTCGCACTCCGTGGCCGAAAAAGGCTGGTATTCATTAATGAGCCTTCCGCAGGTTCATCTATGGAAACCTTGTTACGACTTTTACTTCCTCGGCGGGGAGCTAACGCTACGTTAAGCTTCTCTCAAGCAGATCAATGGCGGCATTGCCGGAAGTAAAAAAAATAATAAACGCTTGCCGATTGGTGGTAACAGCAGAGGCGGGTGCAAGCGGTGTGACGTAATTGGCAGAATCGCCTGTCATTCAATCAAAATTGTTCTATTGCATTGGTTGAGACGAGAGCTCTGGTTGAGTATCCAGCAACAGCCCGGCAGAGACCATACTGGTTGAGCCGAGCGACTCGGCACTCGGGGGACGCGCCGCTTCACATCGCCTCACCGTAGTTGCGCCTGCTTTATTTTTTTTCACCGAACGTTCGAACCCATTAATTAAAGTCCGAATGTCAGCTTAACGAACGAACGTTCGAACGTTCGGGCTCAGCCTTATACCGTATATGGTTAATTACGGGCAGTGCTATATGCAAATACATAAAACCGTGCACGAGCTGCAGCATAGGATCAAAGTGATATTTATCAAGACAGGTGTGCGTACGACCTGTGTACGCACGTGTGATAAATCCCGTTTTTTTTGTGCGTACACACATTCTAAATTATGTGCTTAAGAACAAAGATAGAACACTTTCTAAGAATTGTTGATAAATGAGGGCCCTGGGCTTGATGGTTTGTCAGGAGAATTTTACAGGGCTTTTGTTGGTCTGCTAGCACCTATTTTGTTGAAAGTGTACAGAGAAATAGAGAGGAATGGTGAGTGTAATGAAGCAATGACCACTGGTGTCTTGACAATTTTATTTAAAAACAAAGTTTGTAAAATGAAGTTAGAAGGATACAGGCCCATACGTTTGTTGAATTCCGATTATAAGGTGCTTACCAAAATTCTGGCCAACAGGGTTAAGAAAGTAATTGGGAGCATAGTGGCGCCAACCCAGGCCTACAGTGTTCCGGGTAGGGACATCACAGAAACGGTAAGAACGATTAAGGATGTAGTAAATTATGTAAATTATAATAATGATGATTGTGCAGTACTCAGTGTGGACTTTAACAAGGCTTTTGACCGGGTTGAGCATTTTTTCCTGATCAGGGTCATGGAGACTTTTGGTTTTGGGGAGAAGATGGTCAACTGGGTACGTGTTTTGTATAAAGATGCAAAAAGCTGTGTGAAATGTAACGGATGTATTACAGATGTGTTTAGGGTGGAGCGGTCTGTTAGGCAGGGGTGTCCTCTTTCAGCTTTGCTCTATGCGATACAGGATTATGGCCACATACATAAAAAGTAATAAGGAAATAATTGAAATAGGAATACCCTACGGGGAGCAGAGTTTGATCCACCAATATGCGGACAACACTACCTTTACGGTGAGAGACATGGAGAGCAAAAATAGAATTATGAAGTGCTTAGAGCATAGGTGTCAAACTCATGGCCCGCGGGCCAAATGTGGCCCGCCACGTCATTTGATGTGGCCCCCCAAGAGCTATGAAAAAAAAATAATAATAATAATAATAACAATAATAATAATAATAATAATAATAATAATAATAATAATAACAATAACAATAACAATAATAATAATAATAATAATAATAATAATAATAATAATAATAATAATAATAATAATAATAATAATAATAATAATAATTTAACATTAATCTTGGGTTAAAAAATAGCGGCGTTAAAATAATTGTGGGTTAATGCGTTAATAAAGCTTTGACAGCCTTAGTTATTACACATTCTTACACATACATGTATGTTGAATATCTGAGGTATTGATGAAGTAACAAAGGAAAAAAGCCACTCTTTGACAATTTTACAGCCCAAAATACAAAAAAGATCCAGGCGGAATAGGTAACAAAGGGTTGAAGAAATATTGTTTGAACTGTCAGATGCAAGCTGGCTGTGTGACATAACCGAGCATCTCGCTCAATTGAATAAGAAGCTGTAGGGACGCAAACAAGTCCCACCCAAAACTTGACCAATATAGTTGTGAACTGAGACAACCCTTATTTTGTTATTTTTGAGTACAGTTACAGTTGTGTGTTCATGCAGACACATAATAGCAATTTCATTACGAATTGAAAATGGGGGACCCTGATGTAAACAAGTTGAAAGTCTTTCTCTGGTCTGCATCCCCTTAACAATTGTGTGTATTGAGCTGTACTGTACTGTACCCATTCTGCAATCTGTTAATTAAAGTTAATTAAACTATCTTCCATTAGTTGGATGTATGGCCTCTGCAAGGTTGTGTGCAGCCATTTGTTTTTGTAACATCTGCTACATCTGTCCCACGCGTTCTTTGCAGCTCACAGTTGTTAGTTCTGCCCCTCTTGACTGTGACAAAAAGGTTTTGAACAAACTTAATGTCATAGCTTGTATTTGATGATATTCTTCTTTGTTATTTACTTGAATGGTTTGATCATTGATTGATGGAGTAATATGGGGTTCTGATAAACTAAAATTATTTGTTAAAATAACATAAGCTAACATATATTTTTACATCTATGCAAATGCATATGCAATATGTATAACTTGAATAAGTAATAAATACAGAAACAACATGTTTAACAATATGTAAATGAGTAGCTACATTTATTTTACATTACATTAACATTTATACGGTCTTTGGCCCTTTGAGGGCAACCATAATGCTGATGTGGCCCTCTGTGAAAATGAGTTTGACACCCCTGGCTTAGAGGTATATGGTAAAGCATCTGGAGCCAAAATTAATGTTGATAAGACTGAGTTATTGCGTGTAGGTAAAGTAAAAATTGTGTGGTTCCGCTGAAAAAAGCAGAGGGGCACATAAAGATATTGTGTGTGTGGATAGGGATAGAGGAGAAAGAGGAGAGGGATTTAACGTGGGTAGGTATAATTAATAAGATTAAACAAGTGCTTCAATTTTGGAAGCAACGCACACTAAAATTGAAGGGTAAGATTGTGGTGATAAATAGCTTATTGATGTCTAAACTGACATATGTGTTAGGGGCCTTGGATATGCCAGAGGCAATAGAAAATTTGATTAATAGGGTTGTGGCAGACTTTCTGTGGTGGGGGAAGTCACCAAAAATCGCCCACAAAGTCTTAATAGGTAAGTGTAATGAGGGTGGTTTGAATTTAATTGACATAAAGGTAAGGAAGAAAACTGTAAGATTGAAATGTGTACAGAAATATATTTACGATAAGACCAAATACGGATGGAAGTGTATTTTTAAAGAGAGCCTAGAGAAGGTAGGTAGGTGTGGTGACAATAGCTTATTTATGGGCTTTAAGCCTTTAATGATGGAAAATATACCGGAGATGTATAGAGAGGTACTAGAGGCATGGGCCGAGTACCTGCCCAACATTGTATATGATTGTGTGGGACTGGATATGGTTTTAAATCAGCCAGTATTCCTGAACACCAGGATATGCCACAATAACAATGTATTGTATAATAAAATCTTCCTGAGAGCAGGGATGACACAGATACAGGATTTTGTATATGAGTATGTGCCTGGTTTCCTCCCGGTGCAGGCCATTTATGACAATGTAATTGAGGTAGACGATGAATATTGTTTTGCAACTGTCGTGTCAAATTTTGAAAAAATTTAAACTGGCTTGCCGAAGGAATGGAGAGAGATAATATAGAGAGAGTGTGTGGAGAATAGGAGCTGTAGTCTTCCAGAATTAAAGGTAGGAAAGGGGGATGAGCAGAAGGGTTTGGAAAGTGTGAGGATTAAAGATATTTATAGGTTTTTTGTAACAAGAGAAAGAAGGGTGCCAGCATCGGAACAGGTGTGGGAGAAAGTGTTTCCGGGGTTGGTGGGAGGATCAATATGGGAAAATGTGAATATAAAGTTTAATAATATCGAATGTGATCATAATGATTTTATGGTAAGACAGAATAGGGTCTATACAAAAACAGTGTTACATCCAGGGCTTGACATTAACACCCGCCCACCCACCCAATGCGGGTAGAATTCGGCATTGGCGTGTAACTTCTTCATTCTTCCCGCCAACGTGGCGGGTGGCTTTTTTTCTATGAAAAAAAAACATTGTAGTCTACAAAAGGCATCTGCAATAATTAAGTCAATCCAGGTGATACTATATAATACTACAACTCCCACGAGGACTGGGTGCGCACAGTGGGCTCATCCACTTCGCCCTATCGCGCGCATCGTGTTGCTTCCGTGTGGTGTGTGTGACAGCTGACAGCTGAACGAACGCTGTTAACATTAATAGCTCAACTGGTTAGTACAGACAGTTAGCGAACTTAACGTTACAATGTGGCGGCATATTGTGGGTTGCGGTGAGATCCCCGGCCTCAATGAAATCGGCTCAGTTGGACAAGTTGAAGCTGCTGTTCCGCAATGGTCACGCAATCGGGAAGAAAGGCAGACCATTCACCGACTATTTGTGGATGTGCGAGTAAGTATTAGACAAACTAACATGTATTATGTAACGTGTATTATTAAACTAATATTACGGTGTTTGTTAGCTAGCCACATTCATTTAACATTAAAAAGCATACGGGCTCCAGACTAACACAGTCCCTTCGCAAATATTCAGCACCATGGACAGCTGCCCCAGATATCTCTCTCTCTCTCTCTCTCTCTCTCTCTCTCTCTCTCTCTCATTCATCACGGTGGTGAAAAAAGTTAGTCTGGAGCCCATTTTCACATGACCATTTTAATAATCACATTATTACCATTGTTGGGTTATGATCTGCGTATAGTGTGCATGTAAACACACTCAGTGTTAACGTTATATGAAAAATACATAGCTAAGTCATACTGTTTTTTCTTCAGGGTAGATGAGCAGAATTAAGTTTGTACTTGTCTGGGTGGGTGGGATGTTCGGGTGGGGACAGATGTTATTGGATTAGATGTTATTTTATCACACACCACACTGCTGACATTTTGGATTAGATATTATTTTAGCACACACCACACTACTGACATTTTGGATTAGATGTTATTTTAGATATTTCTGTTCAAATAAAATCGTATGTCCAAACAAATGCTTGCAGTTACATTGTCCAATTACCTATATTTATAACTTTTTGAGTGGGGGCGCGAGTGTGGGGATTTTTGGCTGGTGAAAATGCTGAGTGGCTAGTGACTTTGGAAAACCACTAGCCACAGTGGCTAGTGAGCCAAAAAGTTAATGTCAAGCCCTGGTTACATCATATAGATACACAGATAAGTAGAACATGCGATGTGTGCAAATTAAAAGATGAACGTTTTATGCACATGTTCATTGAGTGTGATGGCCTGTAGGGCTTCCATGCAGAGCTGAAAGAGGGCATGAGGGCGAGCTGGGGAATAATCAAATATACAGATTGGAAGAGATATTTTTTGTTTGGTGCATTAGATGGAAGGAAGGAGGAGAGAAACCTCATCAATTATGTATTGAGTCATGCCAGGTATGCGGTTGTCTTGAGAAGGCGAATAGCTTTTTCTGAGCAGAGAAAGGTGGAAGTATGGCAATTTTTTTTTAATTTAACCCTTTATCTGCCAGGGATTATTCTGATCTTAATCCACTGTCTGCCAGTACTGTAAGTCTATGGAGATGTTCCCCTTATTTGCAGGGCTATAACTTTTTTAATTGTATTGCTAAATTGACATTACTATGGCCCATTCAACGTCAAGTATCTATCGTTTAGGATGTAGCAACGTTCTACTTTTTCATTCACATATTCATACTAAAATACGGTCTAAAGTATAAATATGTTTTTATCGTTTTCTGCAGCATTCTGCAGAACGTGAGTTATAGCTATAAATACATATATTAGATCATCAAATGTAGTTTGATACCGATTGACGTCAGATTAAAAATTTCAATTGTACAAGGTCCTAAACGTCATGCCTCATCATCTGCTGGTGACCGGAGGGGGTTATAAGTCCGTGGCCGACGTTAAATCATTCATGTAGTATGGGCGATACATAGATCACAGCAGTTTATATGGATCATAATAATCAAACACGCTGAAACTTACCGCAGCTTCCTCTGACCGTTGGGTGGTCAGCGTGGAGCAGAAAGTTCGCGATTATGGGATGTTGATATATGCGATCCATTTCCAGGTTGTATAATAGTATATACGTCCAAATCATGTTGTTTATCGAGTTATTGGCAACGGATCGCTATCCAGTGTATCAAGCTCGAGTCCCGGGAGCAATAGCGAGTGTCCGGACGAAATATGGTTGAGCACCACTTCCTGCCGCGTCACTTCCGGTTTGGGCGATTCGCCGATCGGCCACCAGACGGCGGTCTTGAACCGTTGGAGAGTTGAGAGGAGATCAACAGCAAGTCTCAAGTCTCCGTGGGTAAAATATGATTGACAGGACAGATTTTTTAAATATTGAACATTGGCAGATTATGGCGGAGAATGACGTGGTAACACGTCATTGGCGAATAAAGGGTTAATGAAAAGGGATGTTATGTTGACAAAGAAATTGCTGAGTAAGGAGATATTTAAGAGATGGTTCATTAACAGTGGTAAATGTGTTAAGTTTGAAAAAGGTAAAGTAGAGTTTGGTTTTGGATAGGTTTTTTGGGGGGTTTGTTTGGGTGGGATAGGGGAGGTTTTTTGGTTATGCTTGATTTGTTGTATTAGAAATAAGTATATATGTTGTGAAGGGCCAGATTAAACCGAATATATATATTTATTTATATATATATATTTAATTGTATTTGTATATTCTCTAATATTCCCTGATATCCCTTGTATATTCCTTGTACAATATGCATTGAATATCCATTCTAGCCTACTGAACATCCCATAATAGTCTCCATTCTACTATTGGTCGAGACCTTGGTGCCAGGCTGCCATACCCCTCAGACCCAGTTCAAACGTACCGCTCGACATGTACGAACAAGTCCTAGTTCCGCGTAGGAATTTGGCTACCGCACCACTAATGGGACTATTTGTTCATAGTGCGTATATATACTGCGCTACTAAAGTAGGACTTTCTTTTCAGTCCAGTTTCTTACCCTCCAATAGAGTCACAGACGTAAAGCCTCCCCGCGATGCCACGTGTGGGAGTAAGGCCAAGTTCGCCTACCATCGGTATTGAGACATCGTGTATATTAATATTTGAATAGTCATATTTGGCACTATATCGTCGAGTTGGACGTAGTCTATTAAAGCTAATAATAGTCTGTTAATATATAGTGCTTCGTGCGGTGAGAATACTACCGTAGTCAGTACCCCATCGTTTCGGGCAGAGAACTGGCTGCTTACCCAGGGTGGTTGACCCTATGTGAAGCTGCACCCGAGGAGCCCCAGAGCCGACGAGCGAGTGGACCTGTATACCGGATTATTCTACCGACGACAGCCCGCCTTCCCAGGCACGGATTACGCTTTGGATACTTTGATTATTCTATGGATAAAGACCCCCGACACTACCGTGTGTTGGAACCCCCCCCCCCTGGAGAGGACACAAGGTGAGGAGACGCTCTGCAAGACGAGGTCTCTCCACATCTCTCCCCCGTGGACCGGAGAGAGCCGGCCCACAAGGAGTCCACCTGCTTTCATCTGTGGTCCAAGGATCGCCGGCGCATTGAACGGCACTACAGTGGGTTCTCCTGGGATACCCTTGGCCGGACGAGGCAGCTGGATTCTACCCCCCCCCCCCTCCTACTCCTGTCGGCTTACAAGCGACCGGATTAACCCCCTCTAGTGTATCCAGCCTATAATCATTAAAGTATCATTGCTGTTATTCCTTAACTATTCCAGGTCGTATATTTACCACCTGCGCCTTCAGAGATTGGACATTATCTATTGATATACCGACGAATACTCCTTGCCATAAAAGTGCATACTATTTCAATTCATAAATGTAATTAAGTGATTAAGTGCTTATTCTACACACCATCGCTGTGTAGGAAAATAAAGACCTGTTTCTAATTCGTACATTTGTGTTGGATCCGTTTCATCTACGTGAGAGTGTTCATGATAATATATTTATGCCGTGTACTGGGTGGCCGAATATTAAGTACAAAGGTAGTGGTAGTAAGTATCATATCTAGTAATACAGTCAGGGAATTGTACCCCTCAGTTACAATTGGTCCTTCGAGCCGGAGGGTAATTAGTGTAATATTAATATAGTGTTATTAATATTGAAATGGCCTATGATGAACACTCCACGAAACGATCCTCCTAACCAACGCCCGCAGCGCGAACGACGGCTCCCTCAGTACTTAGAGGCTTACGCTGTCAGTCAACAACCTAGTCTTCTACTAACAGTAAACGCGGTAAAACTAGAAAGTAAAAGTATGTCTAACCCCAACGCCCAGACTACCCCGACCATAGAGGCCCCTACGGGCTCTAATGTAACTGACCAAGTTCACGGTGGGGACCAGTGGGAACCAGACATGACTTCACACCCCGCCAGTACTGAAGAAGTAGTCCCCGATGAGTCCCGGGAGGAATACAACGCTACCGAGAGAGAACTCGGCACGGAAGAAGACGGGGAGAGCACCGTGGAGATAGAGCTCCAAGGCTCCGCAAGGAGTACCCCGAGGGAAGGCTCCCCTATACAACCGCCTTCTCCCAGCGAGGCAGAGAGGACCCTACAGCAGGCATTCCTCGTCAGCCTGAAAGCCTCTACTGAACGCGATAGACTCCAGGGTGAACGCGATCGATTGCAGCTACAGCAACGGAGCAAAGAAGAGCACATACGCCTGGAAATAAGACGCATTCAGATGGAAGAGAATGTGGCCCGAGAACGAGCCGGTGCTCAACGGGACGCAGCGCGCGACAGACAGCAGTCGCAACTAATAGAACAGCTGATCAGACGGACAACACCCTCTCCCTCCGCCAGAGGCTCCAGGAACTCGTCTAGACACACCTCCAGGGCGGCATCCCCTAGCCGAGTAAACAACCCTGAACTTGACCAACAGACGAGGTCTATACCCCCCACAGACCACCTCCCCCCACCGGTCCAAGCGAGACCTAGCAACCGGGAAGGAGCAGCATATCCTGTGGAGAGGCTAAACCAGAGACTACAAGCACTGGATGACCTAACTGAAGACGAAGAGGAAGAGGAGGAGAACCGCGCCCGAAGACAGCACAGTACTCTACCGGACCAGGAGGTCCGGTACAGCCCAGGCTATACTCCCGCGGAGCTGCGCTACAGACCCCCGACTCTATACACGGGTGAGCACGACGCACGACCCGCACCGAGGAACAGCACCTGGACAAGCGGGCCATGGTACACTGCCGGTACCAGCCCATACCAAGGAGCGGGAGGAGACTCGCCTAGGAGGCCTCTCCCCCAACGCTCGCCGATGTATCCACAGTCAGCGTCATACATTGGCACGCCTATGGTACCCGACTTCACCCAAGAGAACCGGGCCCAGTATACAGAACTCCGCATGTGTCTGGAGACCATGTTGGTGGATGTATTGGATGAACGCCACAAATACGCCATCCTACTGCAGCACTTAAAGGTGCCCCGCGCACATAATATAGCGCTCGCCTACGCGACTTCCACCACCCCATACACAGCAGCGCTGGTAGCATTGGACCAGAGGTATGGGCGCATATGGGATTACGTGATCCAGGAGATCCGACACATCGACCGCTTACCCCCAGCAATAGACAATCGAGCACTGGACGACCTGTCCATCAGAGTGCAGTCCCTGGTAGGGATGTTGGGAGCGCAAAGAGAGAAGGGGAAGTATGAACTTTACGCCAACTCAAATGTGGAAAGGATCCTGGAGAAGCTGCCGCCCGCTCGTCAGGAGCGCTTTAGGCGGCAGAGGGACCAGAGACCCGAATGGCCCCGAACCGAACCTCCTCGATCTAGCAGACTTCCTGGCGAGAGAAGTCAGCAGCCTACGGCTAGATACATTCGGACGGAGCACCCCTGGCTCCAGAGAAGGAACCAGACGACTAAATGATGGAAGAAGATCGGTGACTGTGATGCACCAATCGGAGTCAGTACCGAGCAGCAGGAGCCACAGTACCCCCTCCAGAACGGAGAAGTGGAAGATAGTGTGCCCCTACTGTGAGAAAGAACACTGGCTAGCGCAATGTGACTCCTTCCCCAAGCTGAACGCGGAGGAAGCAGGTCAATGGATAAAGTCCAACAAGCGCTGTTTTCGCTGTGCGCGCTCACACATGGCAGCCGAATGCCGCTTAAAGAAAAGGTGCACCAAGTGCGATGGAGCCCATCTGGACATACTTCACGACAGTAACAGACGGCGCCCTTCACCTGCACCATCCAGCCGCAAAGCGAGCGTCATGTACATCGATCCCGCCAGCAGCAGTGGAGCCCGAGTACTCCTAAAAGTAGTGCGTGTGACACTGAGCTACCAGAATAAGGTCCTGGACACTTGCGCCGTCCTCGATGACGGGTCAGAGAAGACCCTGCTGCTCGCCTCCGCTGCGGCCCAGCTGGGGCTGCGGGGAAGCGAAACCCAAATGACAATTCGGACAATAAGACGAGATTTGAAGACGATAAAGGGCGAGAATGTCTCATTCTCTATCGCAGCAAGCGGCCAGCCTGAGCGACGGTACCAGATTGCAGACGCTTTCACCAGCCAAGAAATAGGACTGTCGCGGTACACATACCCCGTCGCCAAGCTGATGGAGAAATATGCACATCTGCGCAAGTTACCGATCCCGCTCATAGACAATGCTATGCCGACCCTGTTGATAGGCTCCGACCATGCAGACCTCATTGTCCCGATAGACCGGGTTCATACCGGACCCCGAGGCTGTCCTGCAGCAGTCGAGACCCGTTTGGGATGGACTCTCCAAGGCCCGCTCGCCAAATCTCTCAACCGAAGTACAGCCACTAGATGTCTCCACTCCCGAGTCACAAAGGGAGAAACCGCACTCCTGCAACACGTAGAGCGGCTATGGAGCTTGGAACAAATGCCCTTTAAGAATGGAAAGAAAGACATTCGCTCTAAAGATGACATTTACGCCATTCACCTCCTCGAGACAGGGACCAAGAGAGTCCCGGTCAACGGCGTGTTGAGATACGCCACGCCACTCCTGCGGCGAGAAGGAATGCCTACTTTCCACGCCAAGACAGACGCCATAGAACGGTACCTGCTGAACACGGAGCGGCGCTTAGCCAAGAACCCCGCCCAAGAGAGTGTATACCGCGCTGAGATTGAGAAGCTCATCACAGCGGGACACGTCACAAAGATGGACATTAAAGAGGCTGACCAGACCACTGAATCGTGGTACGTGCCCCACCACAAGGTCCATCACAACGGTAAAGACCGCATAGTATTTAACTGCAGCTACCAGATCGGATCCCAAAATCTGAATAAAGAGTTACTGCCCGGTCCCACACTCGGCCCCTCCCTACTCGGCGTTCTACTCCGCTTCCGCCAGGAAAAGGTGGCCATCAGCGGGGACATTAAAGGAATGTTCCTGCAGGTGAGATTAGTAGAGGCGGACAAGCCCCTGTTACGGTTCCTATGGAGAGAGAAGCCAGGAGATGAGCACCCAGCCATCTACCAATGGGAAGTCCTCCCCTTCGGAACGACGTGCAGCCCCTGCTGTGCGACATTTGCACTACAGAAACATGTAGCAGAGGACCCAGCAGCGGACGAAGAGGTCCGACACAGCGTAAAGAACAGCTTCTACGTAGACAACTGTCTACAAAGCCTTTCAACCCAGGAAGAAGCCGAGGCTCTCCTGATTAAACTCCGCGCCTCATTGATCAAAGGCGGCTTTGATCTCAGGCAGTGGGCCAGCAGCGATCCGCAAGTACTGCGCAGCCTCTCCTCCGAGGACAAGGCAGCCAGCAGCGAGACCTGGATGGCTACAATCCCGGGAGAAGCCCAGGAGATGACCCTGGGATTGGTGTGGCGATTCAAAACAGATTCGCTTCACTACAGACACAAGCCCCTGACTACGGAGCAGGGAAGGCCGGCGGCGGCGCCGACCACCAGACGGAGTGTGTACACAACACTCGCCCGACAATATGACCCGCTAGGATGTATTCTACCGTACACCACCAGGGCAAAAATGATTGTACGAGCATTGTGGGACAAGGACCAGGGCTGGGACGACCCCATTCCCGCACACCTTGCATCCACCTGGAGAGAGTGGGAGATGGAGCTCCACTCACTCCCAGGCGTTAATATGCGCCGAAGCTACTTCCCACCCACGGTGAGGCCAGAGACATGTAAAACGGACTTACACGTCTTCAGTGACGCCTCAGAGGTCGCATACGGATCAGTAGCCTACTTGCGGGCCCAAGACCAAGGGGGAGAGATCTACACAGCATTTGTCCTCGCCCGCTCGAGAATAGCCCCACGCAAGCAACAATCTATCCCACGTCTAGAGCTCTGCGCAGCCCTAGCCGGAGCGCACCTAGCCACGCTCATCCAACGTGAGCTCACCATACCGGTGTCTAGAACAATCCTGTGGTCAGATTCCACGACGGTACTCGCCTGGATCAAATCGGACTCATGCAAGTACAAAGTCTTCGTGGGAGTCAGAGTCACCGAGATTCAAGACTTAACCGAAGAGTTAACCGGAGAAACAGAGTGGCGCTACGTTGATACAAAACAGAACCCAGCTGACGTCATCACCCGGGGGATGCCCCTGGATGACCTCACCCGTCGCAATGTCTACAGTGACGGCCCCGCATTCCTAAGACTCCCGGAAGGACAGTGGCCCATGCCTATCCCGAGGGCAGCAAGTCCAGAGGAGGTGGAAATTAAGAAGTCTGTGTTCTGTGGATTGAGCACCATAGCCTCCACCGACCCTAACATAAACGATTGCACGTCCATAGAGAGTGCACAACAAAGAACATTCCTGCGGTACCACCCGGAGTGCAAGTCCCCCGCTGATATGTCAGCGGCTAACTACGAGGAAGCAGAATTGCTTCTACTGCAGCGAGCCCAGAGAGACTCGTTCCCCGATGAATTGGCCTGTCTACAGGGAGGAAAGCCCGTCCCATCCGACAGCAGATTAATTCACCTGGCCCCCGAGAGCGACGCTCACACCCTCATCAGAGTGGGTGGTCGCCTACGCAGAGCCCCCAATCTACCGGATGACATTAAATACCCGATCGTATTGAACAGCCGACACAAGGTCACAGAGCTGATTATAAAGAAATACGATGAGGATGTACATCACGCAGGAGCAGAAAGAGTCTTCGCGGAAATCAGACGTCGTTACTGGATCCTACAAGGAAGAGAGGCGGTACGACGCTTCCAACGAACATGTCTAGACTGCCGCAAGTGGCGCGCGCAGCCCAGCATACCAAGGATGGCTGACCTTCCTCCATGTCGCCTCCGAATCGGTGACAAGCCATTCCACTCAACGGGTATGGACTGCTTTGGCCCGCTGCACATAAAGAAAGGAAGAGGAACCGAGAAGCGGTGGGGTATTGTATTCAAATGCATGACCACCAGAGCGATACACATCGAGCTTCTCCCGACCATGAGCACAGACTCATTCCTTATGGCCTTCCGTAGATTCATATCACGGAAAGGAAGACCGTCTACCCTATTGTCCGATCATGGGACAAACTTTAAAGGCGGCGAAAGAGAGCTGAGAGAGAGCTTCCAAGCTATGGGCCCAGAACTTAAGACCCACCTCGCTCCAGCACAGGTTGATTTCCAATTCAACCCCCCAAACGCACCCCACTTCGGTGGCACTTGGGAACGAGAAGTGCGCTCCATAAAGACAGCCCTGTACGCAGTACTTGGGGCCCAGACTGTGGCGGAAGAAGTCCTAATGACAGTCCTCACGGAGATTGAGGGAGTACTTAACTCGAAGCCCCTCGGATATGTCTCCAGTGATGTGGCGGATATCGACCCAGTTACCCCCAACACACTCCTGATGGGGCGGCTAGATCCCACATTACCCCAGACAATGTACCGGCCTGAAGAAGCGAACGGCCGACGAATGTGGAGGTACAGCCAAGTATTAGCCGACAAGTTTTGGAACAGTTTCCTACTGCACTACCTACCGTCTCTACAGACCCGCCAGAAGTGGGTAAAGGAGAGAGACAATTTGACAGAAGGAACAGTCGTCATGATTATTGATCAATCACTGCCCAGAGCTATGTGGCCGGCCGGCCGCGTAAGCAAAGTGATCACCGGTGCCGACGGCAAGGTCCGAGCAGCTGAAGTGCTCGTCCAGGGTCGCACTTACACCCGTCCCGTGGCAAGGCTCATAGAACTGCCTCGACTCCCAGACACAATCGATGATGACCATGACCCTACAACCCTATGACTTTGTGAAGTTGACTGACCCCTACAGCAAACCCTTATGTGTAAATAGACAACGCGATTAATCTGTCTCCGTTTAACTGATTAGGTCCGGGACCTATTCAGGGGGTGGCTGTTGTGAAGGGCCAGATTAAACCGAATATATATATTTATTTATATATATATATTTAATTGTATTTGTATATTCTCTAATATTCCCTGATATCCCTTGTATATTCCTTGTACAATATGCATTGAATATCCATTCTAGCCTACTGAACATCCCATAATAGTCTCCATTCTACTATTGGTCGAGACCTTGGTGCCAGGCTGCCATACCCCTCAGACCCAGTTCAAACGTACCGCTCGACATGTACGAACAAGTCCTAGTTCCGCGTAGGAATTTGGCTACCGCACCACTAATGGGACTATTTGTTCATAGTGCGTATATATACTGCGCTACTAAAGTAGGACTTTCTTTTCAGTCCAGTTTCTTACCCTCCAATAGAGTCACAGACGTAAAGCCTCCCCGCGATGCCACGTGTGGGAGTAAGGCCAAGTTCGCCTACCATCGGTATTGAGACATCGTGTATATTAATATTTGAATAGTCATATTTGGCACTATATCGTCGAGTTGGACGTAGTCTATTAAAGCTAATAATAGTCTGTTAATATATAGTGCTTCGTGCGGTGAGAATACTACCGTAGTCAGTACCCCATCGTTTCGGGCAGAGAACTGGCTGCTTACCCAGGGTGGTTGACCCTATGTGAAGCTGCACCCGAGGAGCCCCAGAGCCGACGAGCGAGTGGACCTGTATACCGGATTATTCTACCGACGACAGCCCGCCTTCCCAGGCACGGATTATGCTTTGGATACTTTGATTATTCTATGGATAAAGACCCCCGACACTACCGTGTGTTGGAACCCCCCCCCCCTGGAGAGGACACAAGGTGAGGAGACGCTCTGCAAGACGAGGTCTCTCCACATCTCTCCCCCGTGGACCGGAGAGAGCCGGCCCACAAGGAGTCCACCTGCTTTCATCTGTGGTCCAAGGATCGCCGGCGCATTGAACGGCACTACAGTGGGTTCTCCTGGGATACCCTTGGCCGGACGAGGCAGCTGGATTCTACCCCCCCCCCCCTCCTACTCCTGTCGGCTTACAAGCGACCGGATTAACCCCCTCTAGTGTATCCAGCCTATAATCATTAAAGTATCATTGCTGTTATTCCTTAACTATTCCAGGTCGTATATTTACCACCTGCGCCTTCAGAGATTGGACATTATCTATTGATATACCGACGAATACTCCTTGCCATAAAAGTGCATACTATTTCAATTCATAAATGTAATTAAGTGATTAAGTGCTTATTCTACACACCATCGCTGTGTAGGAAAATAAAGACCTGTTTCTAATTCGTACATTTGTGTTGGATCCGTTTCATCTACGTGAGAGTGTTCATGATAATATATTTATGCCGTGTACTGGGTGGCCGAATATTAAGTACAAAGGTAGTGGTAGTAAGTATCATATCTAGTAATACAGTCAGGGAATTGTACCCCTCAGTTACAATATATAACAATGTTTTCTTTGTGGCTTGTTCTGTTTCTTTTGTGTTGGTTGATTTAGGGAAACGCAAAAGAAGGGGGTGAGTTATGCCTGGGAAATGTGAGTAAGAAATTGAAATAATATAGTGTATATATATAAGAGAAACCCAATGGAAAAACATGCACAACAGATCGCTGACGCTGTCGCGTCCCTGACGAAGACGGGCAGGAGCACTTGGATTGATCCCCGGGCGCGGTACCTCGCCGACGTCCTGTCTGCTCCCGGCTGCCCTTGGGGGGAAGGACGACGGGATGGGTTAAGCGCAGAGCTCAATCGCATCGGCGACCCTGAGAAAGACGTGTGTGTGTGTGTATTCCTGTGTGTGTGCCGCCCATTGCATGTCCTATGTCGTTGCATGCCAAATAAAGACATCTCTAAAGAGGTCCTGCATTATTATTTTATATGCCTTTTCTTTTTGCTTAACTCTGTGTACACTCAACGATGTGACTGTAAAATGAGGGAAACCTCAGTTGCCTTTGTATTGAACTTTGTCCTACGATAGTGATTATTTATTGACATTTTATCTATGATATAGTGACAATTTATTTAACTTTGACCTATGATATAATGACTATTGACCTTTGCACTGTCTTTTGTATTTATCTTTTTTCGCCTGGTGCTTTTAAGCAAAACTTTGCTTAGTTTTTATGACCTGGCATATACCATACAGCAAGGGGAATGGCTCCCTCCTACCTCCGGCCAATGGTCTCTAACAACACACCCTCAATACCCCTACGCTCTGCATCTTCCAGCCACCTGAGAACCACTCCTATTCAAACTCCTGGGGGGTCATCAAAGCGAAGCAGGCTATTATCTGTCCACACTCCACAATGGTGGAACTAACTTCCCACCACAGTCATGACAGCTGAAACCCGCCCAATTTTCAACTAAAAACACTCCTTCAATCAATATTTGAAATACAAATAATTAAATAAAGTAATCTACTGTGCCTATATTACTACCTACTATGCTAATATGTCTATACTGCTATGCACTATATATACTATCCAAAATATTTAATATGATGGTAAATGGACTGCATTTATATAGCACTTTTATCCAAAGTGCTTTACAATTATGTCCCTCACATTCACCCACTCACACACTGACGGCACCTGATCATCAGGAGTAATTAGGGGTTACGTGTCTTGCTTAACACTTTGACGACCGGCTTGGACCCGTCTAATATGGTGCAGGGGACCGCGGAATGTAAACAAACGTGTTGGTTTTGTTTTAACTATATCTATGCTTTATACTATAGTATTGCTATCTGTCCATTCTCATTGTCACTTGAATGCATAAACCGTGCCTTCATAATGGCTTAAAGAAAATAAAAATCCATCGGTTGGTTGTCATTTTATAGCGTCGTGAATATAAGGTATAACACTTTTCGTCTAGGCTTTTTTCCCGGGAGCTAGATAATAGCCTAAACGTTGGCGCCGTTATATCAAACGCCATTTCTGCTGTATATATACGAATGAAATAAAACAAACTGCGTAGCATCCGGACTATTACAGAGCATCTATGGATGAAATGGGGGCGGCGGGGAACGCCGATTACTATTATTGATTAGCAATACAGTGTGCGTTCAATATAGCATTTTCATTGACCAATCACGTTACGTTATAAAACAATGTCCAATCCAGCTGTAATTTGGGGTAATATTATCCTACCGTCAGGCCATGTGATCACCGGCAGCATTTCCTCACCACTCATCGGATTCTGGTAGATCGATATGCACATTGGCTAATCATAAATCCCATTATTCCTCGTTGAAAAAACCGCTCGCCAAACTAATCCAAGATGGAGGATGTTCGGCTGGGATCAGGGAAGTATGATCCGCCCACAGGATTGTACTTAAAAAAAAAATAAAAAATCACAATGATACTGCAGTGGAGCGATGGCGCCCCTAAGCGGGTTTGGCCGGTACTGCATGTTTCGAAAATCAAATATCTGAAAACAGGCTGGTAGTGGATCGGGTACCTAAGAAGCGCTATAAATATGGAATAAAACAAAAACAACTCGTCACGTATATACTCGTGGCTCTGGTCCACATCGCGCTTTTTCAAAACCTGTATATATACGTGGACGGACGCCATAGTGTTAAGGACACTTCGACGCACTGCCAGGAGGAGCGGGAATCGAACCGGGAACTTTCCGATTACCAGACCTCCTGAGCCACTGTCGCTAATTGATTAATTAATCAATATTTTTTTGTATGGATATATATATACCGCTATATAATGTATAATGGCACTTAATACTATATAAACATACTCACAGGAATGAGTGAAGGAACATATCCAACCAACATAACATAACGTGAGGGAATGTCTGTGAAACTAAATGGCCAACCAGCTAAGCCGGTCAGCAGTACTAATGAGACGCTGCCATACTTCTATTGTGCAACCTTCTAAAATGTTTTACATGATTACTCTACGTAAAATGTTATTTATAGCACCTTTAAATGATAACTTCACTATTTTTGACCTTAGACCCTATTCGTGGTCTGTCTACCATGTACCTGACCATCATTTCATCACCTGCAAGCTCTCACTGGGCTACAATAGCAGTCATTGGGCAATCGTAAATCTTTTGCAAAAACAATGACAAATGTGCTTTTCCATTTTTTCAGAGACGGGAATATTCTTACCGGTCTCAGTATGCTCTCTTGTGAAATGTATCGCATTACAATTGTAATTGGTAATACTAATAACAATAACCCTAGTAGAACAAATATATTTAAAATACATTGAATACACATTTACATTTACAATACATCACAATTACTATACACTATATGTTTTTTCCTTTCATCTGAGGGTTTACAGTAGGTTTCAGACACTTCCAGACATATACAGTACAAGATTATAACCGGTCGATTCAAGGTGCTTCGTTTAACAGTTGGTGTTCGATTTTGATGTCCTGCTCACCTGTCGTAGTCCTGACAGATCTCTCCGACGGCAACCAGGGCTTTCAGGTACTCGTTAGGTTGGTACGGGTGGATGTAGTGTAGAGAGCAGCTGTTATGTGGATCTCCATTGGAGGCTGTGAAATCAATCGCTACCTGGTGGGAGGGGCGGGGGACAATCAAAGAGGAGCTTTTGTCACCAATTAGAGTAAATGTACAAGGCCCTTTCCACCTCTGACCTCAGAGCAAGACTACACGAGATTCCCCTTCTTGCTCTCTTCCTCTCTCTCTTTCACTCCCCCCTTCTCTCCCTCTCTGTATATCTCGCTCTCTAAATTTTTTTTTTTATTTACTTCTGGTGGGCCGAGGTACTCATTAAATCATTGGATTAAAAAAAACAAAAGTAAAGTGAAATAAGTTCATAAAACAATTTTCATAATATTAAGATAATAATAATAATAATAATAATAATAATAATAATAATAATAATAATAATAATAATAATAATAATAATAATAATAATAATAATAATAATAATAATAATAATAATAATAACAACAAAAACAACAACATTAATAATTAGTCTAAACAAATTAACATGAAACTGTAAAACAAAGTGACATTAATGGTTTTATGAGATTGAAGCTATTCATTTAACAATGTATATTTAAGCTTGGATTTGAGTGATGAAATAATTGAGCACATTTTTATTATGGAGGGTTTTGAATTCCAAATAGTAGGACCTCTAAATCTTATACTGAACTGACCTAATGTTGTGCGGAAGAAATTACGATAAATATTGTTTGATTGCCTTGTTGGATATGAATGAATACTGGAGTTTGATATGAAAATATTATGGAAAACAATAGGAAATAAATCTAAATTAAAAGTGCAGTTAAACATAAAAATACATATCTGGTATACATTAATATCAAAGATTGCTAGTATTTTAAGTTGCTTAAAAAGAGGAGCAGATGGTTCAAGGTGAGAAGTAGTGGCAAGCCTTATGAATTCCTTTTGCAATATAAAAAGCGTATGAAGAGAAGTAGGAAAAGTACTGCTTTTGGGTCAGTGTTTGATATTTGCTGTTCCATGTATGCTGCATTGAGAAGATAAAAGCTCCAGGCTTTAACAAGTAACACTGGCCACAGTAGCAGTTCATTGTATATTTATTATATTGTGTAGCTTTCTTGTCTTTTCAAGAAAGCAAGGCCAAAGGCCGAAAAACAAACACAAATAAATGAACTGCTGAAAGATGAACAAGTTGCAATAAAGCCGTTGGATGTTACTCACTCCTCTACACAAAGAGTTGGATGACATTTCACTGTCAAACACAGTGACGTAAACTAACTGTCAAACATGTTTACACCAAGAGTAAGTAATCTAACTGTCAAACACCTCTGTGCCAAGAGGAAGTAAACCAACTGTCAAACATCTCTACGCTAAGAGGAAGTAATCTAACTGTCAAACACCTCTGTGCCAAGAGGAAGTAAACCAACTGTCAAACATCTCTACGCTAAGAGGAAGTAATCTAACTGTCAAACACCTCTGTGCCAAGAGGAAGTAAACCAACTGTCAAAACCCCTCTGTGCCAAGAGGAAGTAAACTAACTGTCAAACACCTCTACTCCACGAGGAAGTAAACTAACTGTCAAACACCTCTATTGGCAGCAGCAGCATCAGGCTTCTGGAGCTTTAGTCCTGAATTTTTAAACGACACGTCAACACGGTAAGCGCATTTCGGTAAGTGTCTTCCTTTAATATTTGGTTATTTGTGATACTATTTATTCATGCAATTAAAATGATTTAAATTTAATTATATTAAACACCCTTGGAACCCGTTCAGTTGTCTGCTCGTCTCTTAACACTTTCCGTGCCGGCCGTGTTTTCCTTTTTACCCCCTTGAATGCCGCCACCCACTTCAATGATAGTGTTGTGTCTATGTCTTAAATTATGTGTCAAATCTGCCCGTCGCTTATCAATGACTTGTTTGCAGTCAACATTGTCGAAACACACACACACACACACACACACACACACACACACACACACACACACACACACACACACACACACACACACACACACACACACACACACATGGGGCAAACGCTGATATGTCTGTGAAAACAGATCCGATTATCCTAAGACTGGTAAAATAGATTCCTTACCTCAGATCAGATGTTCTCCAAAAAGATTATTCCAATTCCTGATCGCCATTCCAAATATCGATCGCGTTTATTGATTCAGCGCTGGGTACTGTAAATATGTATTCCATGCTGTTTTCCGGCTCGGCAATCACTTCGATCCTTCAGATGGCTTGCCGGAAAAGTAAAATGAGGAAACTGGACCCCCCCCCCACCAGTCTAATCCAATGGGGTGCAGTTACACAGGGAGAGACGATAGGGGGCGGTATTTTCCCAATGGAGCTCAGAGAGAGGTTGCTGCACTAGCGTGAGCCTAGATTGATGATATATGAATTCAAATCGCTAATAATAATAAAAAAAGACACACAAATGCTATATAGCGTTGCTGGCAATAAACGGTCGACATGAACAAACATATACCGCTGTTGGCAATGAAAGTGTTAACAGTACAATCTGGCCATGAGTGACTCTGCAGAGTACGAGCGGACATTGAAGCAAGCTGTCGCCCTCCAGGGCCAGCATTCTAGGAGCTCATGATGCAAATTACCACCGCTCTATCAACCATCACCCTCAGGCTCTACTTCGCCACTGGTTAGTAATCAACCAGCCCTGCCAGCTCCGGTTGCATCTCCAGCTACTTTTACTCCGGGGCCACACATCCCAGCGACGGCAAAATATACCGGAGACCTGCACACCTGCCACCAGTTTCTCATCCAGTGCATGCTAGCTTTTAACGCCCAACCCACTTGTTTTGCTAGCAATGCAGCCTGTGTAGCCTATTTAGACTTCACTACGGCTAAATGTCAACAATGGCTATCGTTACTGAAGAGTTTACCGCCAGCCACTAGAGGGCAGCATCTCATTAGTACAGCTGACCGGCTTAGCTGGTCAGCTATTTTGTTTCACAGACATTCCCTCACGTTATGTTGGTTGGACATTAGGGATGCTCGATATTGGCTTTTTTACCGATACCGATATACCGATATTGTCCAACTCTTAATTTCCTATACCGATATCAACCGATATCAACCGATACCGATATATGCAGGGTTTCCCCCCCAAAATGTCAGGTAATTAACATTACATATCTCTTGTCGTGTAATTAACACAACATTATGCATACTTTGACAATACATTAAATAATAATTTGTCCAGTAGGCCTAACTAAATAACAGATACACCATAAAACGCTGAGAACAACCAACTGTACTAACGACACAGAGTACTAACTGAGTATTTTAATTAGGCTATTGTTATTATTATTATTTTGCAACAAGATAGCCTACATAGAACATAGCCTATCAGCCTATTTTTATCCAGGGATGGGGAATTCCACAAGTGCCTCTCTCTCCATTACACGCAAGCAGCATCTGACGGTTGAATCTTTCTGATGGCCAAATCTGTTTGACGGCACACTGGAGTAGATTGGAGTAAGATAAGATAAGATATTCCTTTATTGATCCCCTTGGGGAAATTCAGGCATCATAGCAGCATGGGGGAAGGGGGGGGGGGGGGTACAGGTAGTAAAAACAACACAAGCAGTGTAAACAAATGTCAATATAATTTACTATCTAACTAACTGAAAAATATATTCACAGTATTCACAGTGTCACATAAGGTGCAGTAGAGAGAAACAATATGAAATATAGAATTCCTGTAGATGCGTTCATTAGAGAAAACTAATTTCAATAACATTATGCAATGGAGACATACACTTTCAATTTTGACAGAGAAGATAACCTCCCGATAACCTTGGCCGACACTGAAACCCTAATTCATGCATTTGTCTCATCACGTTTCAATTACTGGAATGTGCTTTTTTCACGCCTACCTAACTCAAGCATCAAAAATCTTCAACTCTGCACGGATACTAACTAAAACTAGAAAATGTGATCATATCACACCACTTTTGGCCTCCCTACACTGGCTTCCCATCCAGGCCAGATCTGACTTTAAAGTGCTGATCCTCACTTACAAAATTCAAAATGGGCTCACACCGCTCCATCTATCCGATCTCAGTATACGATACTCGCCCGCTTGAGTTCTTCGTTCACAAAATGCAGGGCTCCTATCGATTCCTAGGGTCAAAAATGTATCCGCTGGCCACAGAGCCGTGCTCCCTACTTGTGGAATAAATTACCCGCCATTGCTTGTGACTGCAACTTGTTCCTGTTCGCGGAAGACTCAGCCCTGCTGGTCTCTGACAGGGACAAGTTACATGTACAGGCTGAAAAAGCCCTCAGCTCTAAACTCGGCAGAATCTGCACCTGGCTCGCTGATAACAAACTAGCATTACACCTGGGTAAAACAGAGTCCATTATCTTTGGATCAAATAACAAATGCAGCAAGGCCAACGGCTTCTCTGTGACATTGGGTGACAATATTGTCAGAGACTGAAAAATGACATTTATAATGCATGGGACCTTTAAGACATATTTCATCAACAAAAATATTTAGTCAAAAATATTTCATCAACTAAAATATACAGTACGTCACACCCTGCCGTCTGCAAGTGGCTAATCTTGAGTATTTTTTCTCCTCTTCATAAGTTTGAGGTTTTCCGTTTGAGGTAAAAACAGCAATAAAAAGTCAAAACTTGCATCTCCACATCCCAGCCCCGACGCCTGAATACTTTTACCAACGGATTTCCAGTTCCGCGTTCGCGTTCTGTGCTCTGATTGGCCACTGACGTTTCTGGTAGCGCCAATCGTGTGACGCCTCTTTCTTTCACCGGTTAAGCTTAGGCACTCTTTCGAAGTTGGTTAAGGTTAGAGTTTGTCTTAGAGAAGGCGATAGAACACCAGCCCTGATTCCATACTCTAACCTTAACCAACTTCGAAAGAGTCGCCTAAGAAACGTCAGTGGCCAATCAGATCGCACCTGAAACGTCAGTGGCCAATCAGATCGCAGAACGTGGAAGCGGAACTCGAAATCCGTTGGTAAAAGAATAGACGCAGCCCCGACACGAATGAGGCAGATTGGGATCATTATTCATGACAGACAGCAGAGACCCACCGGTGCTGATAGCGGATATCATCGAGCTCCCCCTAGTGACTAGGGGCCTCCACTACACACTAGTAAAAAAAAATTAAGAAATATGAAAAAAATATATATCAGATCCTCATCCAGCGTTTACTTTCACAGCATCTATAGTGACTACTAGTATCATCTCATCTCTTCTCTATCTATTTTTATAAAAAAAAAAATTATTACAAATACAAATATGATTGATTGTTTGATAATGAGGGGTGAGAGACGTTGAGTCTACGTGACACTGACGTCCAGGTCCAGGGGTCACTGTCAGGTCAGGTCAGGTGACCACTGACCGCGAGAATTGCACTTGCAAGTTGATCAAGTAGGCTAAGACTCGAGTAGTACTGTATGATCATATGAGACTCAAAAAACATGGATAAAAAAGTTAAACGGTGGGAAAGCGGAGCTGCTAAGTTAAAATCTAAACAGGAAAGGGACAGAAAGAGAGCGTTACTTTGGCAAAGCATACCGACTATCTTTTTTCACCCCGTCATGAACGGAGGAGGATAGCCCCCTGGCTAGCACTAGTAGTAGCAGCAACGTTAAAGAGGCTGAGCCAGTCGCCGCGGGCAGAGAGGACGAGAATGCTAACGTTATTATTATTGATGCTAGCGACAGAGAAGAGGCAGCGGCAGCCTCTAGTTCAGCCGGCCCACCACCACCAGTGGCTGCCACCTGTTCGTATACGCCTGCCGCATCTCCACAGCCCAGCCCCAACACCAACACGAATGACTCTGACTCTGAGGCAGACCGCGATGATGACAGCCCGCCGCCGGCGGTGCTTGAACATGAAAACCAGGAGGATTGGTTGGACAATGTTACGGATCCAGCTTTATTTTTATTTTTAAAGTGACATAAAAACGCCACTGTGCGTGTATGTGTATGGGTGTGGGGGGGGCCTCCACAAGAATCTGGCCCAGGGGCCTCTGAATTCTTAATCTGGCCTTGATGGGGGCTATTCCATGTGATCTCGGGCTATACAAATATGATTTGATTTGAAATATTCATGTGTCTTGGGGAAGACAACAACCATATACTTGTTGTTACAATCACAGCCAGGGCCTCTCTCTCACCTGCTGCTTCCACGCCCTTATATGGGCAGCTTCCGGCTCGCGCTTCCACACGCTGTCGCCCAGGATCAATCAACACACCTGAGACTCGTCAGATCATCGCCAGCCCTGATATGAGACATGCGTTTCCTGCCACTCCTCGTCCAAGTGTTGCTATACCTACCTTGGTACGAGGACGAAACCTACTTGCTTACTCTGTCGTTATCCTTGCCTTGTCCTAACTAGGGATGTCCCAATCGCATTTTTTTGCTCCCGATCCGATCCCGATCATGTGATTTTGAGTATCTGTCGATACTGATCTTTCCCGATCCGATCTTTCACATTAGTAACCAATTTGACGCATTTCTGTCAGAAACTGGCAAAGCGAGACAAGCCCCTCTGTTCCCTCAATAGCCCCAGTCGAGCGCGGCGGCTCGCATTACATTCACCATACGAGAAATATTAAAAGTTTCAATCTGTTTGCACATTAGTATACATTCACAGTGTTCGACTTACGTAATGATTTGCTCCATTTTGGTCTGAAACGCAGACGAATAATCCTCACAAAGCGAATGTTGACGTTATCCAGGTGAACATTCTTCATTCAAGCGAGGCATTCAATACAGCTGTTTGGCAGAGCACCAGCCGTCCCCCATTCCTTTGCTCGCTCTAGTCACATAACGTTGAATGCACGCGGAACGTCCGCCTTGCAAACATTGCAACTGGCTATTGGACTTGCTTCGGTTTAAATTTTAAAATGCTTCCAAACTTCTGACACTTTGTCTAGCTGCTCAGGTGTTACGAGTTATCAGGTGCCGGTGTTTCGGGACTCGGGAGTGATGCGTAGGTGAGCTTGTAGGTCTGCTATTTTCGGCACACATCACTGTCGTGCGACGGTGTAAATCAAAGGAAATGCATTTGTTTTGGCAAATTCTTCTGCTCTGTGACAGAAAATAAATGAATGATGATATGTAATTTAAAACCAAAACTAAGGCCTCAGTATGAGTTTAAGACGTGAACATGGTCATGTTTGTTGAATAAAATAAAACTTTTATTTATTTTGTTTCACTCCTGATTAAAAAAATTATAATAATTAGATCCCGATCCTCTGAAAATCACGTGATCGGCCCCGATCCCGTGATCGGATCGGGACATCCCTAGTCCTAACCCTGTTTCTCTGTGCCCAGGATCACACACTTCCCAGTCTACGCTGTATCCCGAGACATCACCAGCCAGGACGACTCCTGGGAATCACAAGGAGTGACCCTGCTCGCCCCTGTCACACATTCTCGCCATTTAACCTTGTCTGCTTGGTACCTAACAATTAAACATCCTAAACTGCCTCATTCTCCTCTCCTCCTGTATTCTGCTCTTGGGATCAAGTTTGACACTACCCCTAACACTTGTAGCGCTGCAGGAAATAACATCTGAGGTGGTGCAAATACATTTGAATGTTTACAATAATTTAAGCTCTGTGTACTGTGGATGTTGAATGTTGTCTACAACAAGTTGCCACATCGCCAGACACCGCTTGTTAGGCTACGTGTTTCTGACTCAATTGTAAAATTGGGAATTGCTTTACAGACTGTACAAACAAGTTGATTGAGGACAGTGTTTCCTCAATAGTGGGCAAAACCACAGTCTCATACTAGTAAAAACCTGCTTTTCAGGCCTATATATATGAAGCAAGTTCAATGTACCGAGGGTTTCAAGTAATAGAGACCGTTTTGCACAATAGATGACCAATGAGAAACACAGACCTGTAGATTATAGCTTTCTATTTTATGCAGGATGACCCCCCCTACCTCACAGAACTAAATAATACAGAATTAAATAATAGATAGTTACAAGGAATGTAAAAAAGTATCCAAGTCAAAGAAAGGACTGATGGGAGAAATAATTGCTCACTGTGTAAATAAAGAAAATAAGTCAGTGCTGCTGAATAATTAGATAGGACTTTTCATGGAGGGCTTATTGAATTAGTATGTAATCCCTGACGTTAACCTACTGATGTCTGCTTTGACAAATGATGGCACTCATTATTTGTGTTCTTTCTTTTGCAGCATTAAGAGGTTATTGGGTGCATACGTCCAACAAATGGAAAAATAATCCTTGGTGATAAGTAGGATTACTTAATAACAATTAATAATAATGATTTAATTACAAAACCCATAATCTAACTGTTAAAAGAGAAGGATAGAAAATCTGTATCTTTTCATAAATTATTCAGGGAAAGCCAGGATTTGAAAACTCTTGCTCTACATGGAGATATTATTAGCACAGCTATCGGTACTATAAAAGTTACCTCTACATGCTAATGATTTAGCTATTTTCCAAAGAGTTTGTGTTAGGTTAAGGTTAGGGTTAGGCATGTAGTTGTTATGGTAAAGGTTAGCGGCTAGTCCCCAAGCATGGTCTAAGTAAACGTGTATATGCGTGCATGCGTGCGTGGGCACTTACTGTAAACTGTATCTGACAGCCTCCCATGATGTAATCCAGGAAGGAGTGCATCTTGATAATCTGAGGGCAGGAAACAAACACGACCACTAAAGTCACGACCACTGAGAACATCAGACGAAGCTCTGAAAGGAAGCTGTTAGGAGCTACACAGTAGCCACTAACTCCTTGCTCTAGCCCAGGGGGTCCCCAAGATATGTGTTGTTAGATATGATACAGTTCCATGCCTCTCTAATATATGACATAGTGCAGAGTTCCATGCCTCTCTAATATGACATAGTGCAGAGTTCCATGACTGTCAAATATTGTAGGTGGAGAGATGACAGTGGAAAGTGAAAGCTACAGTATAAAGACTTGACTGATGTTCACATTCAGTGGCGTGGCTCTGTGTGCGTTTAAGCCCAGCAGCTTTTCTGAAATCTGTGGGGAAACCTGTTGAAATCAATGTCATTAACAAGAACTAACTCACAACAACCAGTATTTACCACCAAGCAAGCACAAATCCAGTAAAACTCAACAGGCTTCCGCACCTCACCAGACACAAATGAAAAGATATTTGGTGATGGCACACTTTACCACAGATCTAAACATCACTTGAAAAAATCTAAGCATTTATTTACCAAACTCAAAAAGCTTCAAAGATCTTTCTAATTATCCTCACATAGAAACAAAATTAAAACCCCAATTATATCATGAAAAGTGCTCAAATAGTGGTCGCAAGACTAAATCGAAGTGAGACACACACCCTCGCACCTGCCATATGCTCTGTCCCACCGTGGCTCCACACACAAAATCAATTCAACAAAAAATCTGTTGGTTGCAAAGAATAGGCATTCCCAGCAATACAATTTTAATGTTTAAATGTTCTTCCGATGCTGTAGGCCAGGTGTACCTTTTTAGTTGTTTGATTGAAAGTTCCTTTCCCTGGTTGGGACAGGGCTGCTAGCTACCCTCACTAGCTACTTCTCTTGAAAGGTCCTTCTCCTAAAAGGCTTTGCCACAAAATTCACCACCAAATCCATTTATCTTCCCCCCCCCAGCATACCATGGCAAAGAAGGGGATGCTGGCTACTACAGACTATTGTACACATTGAAGGACCTCCTCAGGAAAAACAGCCTGTAGAGGGCCTCTGTGTTGTCAGACCAGTCTAGTTTATTGTTCATGTGTGCTCCCAGGGACGTGCCTGTGCCCACCAGCTCTACCTACTCCCTTCAGATAGTGATGGTAGTTTGGGCCCTCATCTTGCTCCCTAGTATAATCTTGGTTCATACATGACAACAGTACATGACGTAATAATAATAACTTTATTTGTATAGCACCTTTCATACATGGATTGCAGCTCAGTGTGCTTCACAGCAAATAGCATAAAATGAACATAGGCATACAATTAGCATACAGTTGACAAAATAGAAGCAATGCATAAAGTGCAGACATAAGAATAGGTATAAAATACAATAAAAGTAGTGCAATGTAGAAAGTGCAGACATAAGAATAGGCATAAAATAAGTACAGTGTTGCTCGAAAGCATGTGAACCCCCCGGAACAGCCAGTCCCCCAAACACCCCACACATCAATCCCCACCATATCCCCATCCAAGACACACCCCCTGATAAAGCATGTCATGACCGAAGGAAAACACAAACAACCCAAATACAACTAGGCCTTTCACCAAACACAATGACCAAACCCCTGTGTGCACAAGCATGTGAACCCCCGGGACCCAGCAGCTGCCGGCACCCACGGCCCCAACCAAACCCGTCCCAGACCTCCCCCAGAGCCAAACACCAGTCATCTGCCCAGACGGACCCCAACCAGTCCCCACCACTGAACTATAAATGGACTGCACTTATATAGCACGTTTACAACTTATGCCTCACATGCACCCACACTGACGGCGGAGGCAACCATGCAAGGTGCCAACCTGCTCATCGGGAGCAGTTAGGGATTAAGTGTCTTGCTCAATGACACTTCGACTTGCTGCAGAGAGGAGCCGGAATCTAACTGGGAACCTTACGATTAACAGAGGACCACTCTACCCTGGCCCCTGTCACCCTCATAATATTTTTGCACGTAATATTCGTGCCACGTTTCAGTGAGAATGGGTTGGTTGGTCCCACAGTAAGAAAAATCAAATCTAATTTGGGTCATAAGAAACCAGCCTAAAAAAAAGTGCTTGCCATGGCATATTGGCCGTTAGTTCTCCAGACAGCTGGGCCATTATTCCCCATAAAATGTGGTGGGTATATGGAGGAAATAGTGACAAGTATGCCATTGCGTGTCACGGAATACAGCTGTTGCTTAACACTTTGGTTGCCACTTGTTAACATGGTAAAACATGGTTGAATGCCGCCACCCACTTCAATGATAGCGTTGTGAACGCATAATCTCTGTCTTAAATTATGGCTATGTGTCTAATCTGCCCCGTCGTTTATCAATGACTTGTTTGCAGTCAACATTGTCGAAACGGATTGTTTTTTTAATCGGTTCATTTCCGTTTTATAGCAATTTGAAAAGCCCTAATTTTTCAGGAAAATATATAGATTCTGTGATAAACGGCATTTACTGGAATATTCTGGCATACACAAAAAACGTTGTCATTTTTCGGCCTATTTATGAATCGTTTTCAAATAAACGCTAGATTATCGATAGTATATGTGTACTTATGCACGCTATATAAGCGATCTGAAAAATATATTCTCTCATTTCCTGATCAGCGCGCACACACACACACACACAGACACACACACAGGGCACACGCTGATATATAGGTCAAAACAGATCCGATTACCCCAAGACTGGTAAAATAAATAGCTTACCTCAGATCAGATGTTCTCCAAAAAGATTATTTCAATTCCTGATCGCCATTCCAAATATCGATTGTGTTTATTGATTCAGCGGTGTGTACTGTAAATATGTATTCCACGTTGTTTTGCGGCTCTGCGATCACTTGGATCCTTCAGTTGGCTTGATGGAAAAGTAAAATGAGGAAACTGCCCCCCCCCCCCCTTTCATCAGTCTAAACTAATGGGGTGCAGTTACACAGGGATAGCCGATAGGGGGCGCTATTTTCCCAATGGAGCTCAGAGAGAGTCTGCAACACTAGCGTGAGGCTCGATTGATGAAATATTAATTCAAATCGCTAATAAAAGAAATACGACAAACAAACGCTATAGCGTTGCTGGCATTCAACTGGCGGCATGAACTAACGACAAAACGCGTCCGTGGCACTCAAAGTGTTAATGAGATACTGTTGTTGTTGTTGTTGTAGGAAAATAAAGGTTATGAATAACTTTTTTATTTATTTTGTATTATCTTTTTCCTATTTTTTTCCGTTTTTCTCCAATCCCAATGTTAGTCGTTATGCCAATTCCCAATCCTCTTCCTGGTCGTTGCGCACTCTACCCGGGCGGAGACTATCACATGCTTCCTCCAATACATGTGTACCCAGCCCACCGCTTCTTTTCACCTGGCAGCGCGGACTCTCACTGGGAGAGTGTAACTGTTAGGGATTGTAATGCGACCCCAATTGCACGACACAGACAGGTATTCAAAGTTAGCCAAAAACAAGGGCATAATTTATTCACAAACAAAAAGTGGCACTGTCCAAAATTGCGAGGGTGACCCCTCTGCACAAAAAGGGCAGCAAATTAGACCCAGGCAACTACCGCCCTGTTTCTATTCTCACCTCCATCTCGAAAGTCATGGAAAAAATAGTCTACGAACAGGTCGAAAAGTACCTAGCGGAAAAAAATCTAATCTACGAATTCCAATCTGGCTTCAGAACATCCCACTCCACTGACACATGCCTTCTCTATTTGAATGACCACATCAAACAAGAGGTGGACGCAGGCAAATACTGCGGCATGGTCATGCTGGACCTACAAAAGGCCTTTGACACGGTCAATCACTCCATTCTGATTGACAAGCTAAAAGCAATTGGTTTTGATAGTCTATCAGTGAGCTGGATGCAATCCTACCTTGAGGGGAGGGAACAGATGGTGGAGGTAAACGGTACCCTATCCCCCCCCCTCACAGTGAGCTGTGGTGTTCCACAAGGAAGCATACTAGGACCGCTACTGTTCCTAATTTATGCAAATGACATGTCGTCAGCTTGTGACTGCAACTTGTTCCTGTTTGCGGACGACTCAGCCCTGCTGGTCTCTGACAAGAACAAGTTACAGGTTGAAAAAACCCTCAGCTCGGAACTAGGCAGAATCTGCATATGGCTCGCTGATAACAAACTATCATTACACATGGGCAAAACAGAGTCCATTCTCTTCGGTTCAAATAACAAACTCAGCAAGACCGACGGCTTCTCAGTTACAGTGGGTGACAATATTGTCACAAGGAAAGATGAAATTACCTACCTGGGTTCCATCCTAGAGGCTAATCTCTCCTGTGACAAAATGGCATCCAATGTAATAAAAAAAGTCAACCAACGAACTCGATTCTTGTACCGGATCTCCTCTCTGGTAAACAAGAATACCCTGAAGACTCTGGCAGGAGCACTCATTCAGGGGTACTACGACTATGCTTGCACCTCATGGTACCAAAGCACCTCAAAGGCGCTAAAAACAAAATTACAAACATCTCAAAACAAACTGGTCAGACTACTGCTTGACCTTACTCCTAGAACCCACCTCACCCCTGCCCACTTTGACAACCTAGGATGGCTTAGAGTAGATGACAGAGTACAGCAACTTGCAATGGGCCTGGTCTACAAGATACACTACACGACCAAGGTACCCATGTACATGGCAAAATACTTCCCAAAGGTCAGTGAATACCACGATCACAACACCAGAGGGAGCTCCACAAATCATGTTAAACCCAGATTCGGCTCAAATAAGGGACTAAACACGTTTCGCAATTATGCCACATCAATGTGGAACGCCCTACCCAAAGCTGTAAAGGAATGTGGATCACTACCCACTTTCAAAACCTCTCTCAAGAGACACCTACGGGAGACTGCAATTCAACACTGGCCCCTGTAAATATCCTAACCCAACCCCCTCCAATGTACAGTCATTTACCTAGTATGGTTTTGTCAATAGTCCAATGTACAATTTTGTTTGTTTGTACAGAGTCTCCCCCCCCTCAATGTACAGTTTTGCTTGCTTATACAGTGTGCCCCCCCCCCCCCCCCCCAACCACCTCCAATGTAAATTACCCAGTATGGTTGTCAATATCCCAGTGTACCCAACCCCCCCCACCCAACCTCCTCCAATGTACAGTTTCTACGTCAAATGTATATACTCCCTTTTCTTGACTCCTTCTGTATCACAAACAGTACTGTATTTGCAAATCTGGTATGTCATAAATGTATAGATGTAGCAGTACTGACTATCTGTATGTCATGTATGTCATATATGTCCTGATGAATTGAAAATGGGGGACCCTGGTGGAAACAAGACGAAAGTCTTTCTCTGGTCTGCATCCCCTTAACAATTGTGTGTATTGAGCTGTACTGTATTGTACCCATTCTGCAATCTGTTAATAAAGTTTTCAATCAATCAATCAAACCCTTTAACCCATTCTCTGCTGATGATGACGTGTTAACACGTCATTCTCCGCCATGCGTAATCTGCCAATGACGCCGTAAGGCGTTTTTGAGATCAATATTTCATATTTTCGTCATGGTATTCACATTTCACCCACGGAGTCTTGGGTGATGCTGTCTGGGCCATCACAACTCTGCAACGCTTCAATACCGCCACCTGGTGGCCGATCGGCGAGTTGCCAAACCGGAAGTGCCCAAACCGGAAGTGCCCGTCCCCTATTTTCGTCCGGCCACTCGTTATCGCTCCCGGGACTCAATCCAGACACCGTGGATATCGATCCGTTGCCATAACTCAATAAACAACATGATTTGGACGTATATTAGTATTATACAAACCGGAACTGGATCACCTCGATCACATAACTGGGATCTGTTTGCGCCAGTGTGATCGCCCAACGGTAAGAGGAGGCTGACGTTACTTTCAGCGTTTTTGTTTATTATTATCCATACAAACTGCTCTGATCTATATATCACCCATACTACATAAATGATTTAACGTCGGCCACGGAATTATACGACCCCCCCCCCCCCTCCATTCACCCGCAGATGATAAGTCATAACGTCTAGGACCATGTACAGTTGAAATTATTAATAAAACGTTGATCGGTATCAAACTGCATTTGATCATCTAATATTATGCATTTAGGCCTATATCTCACGTTCTATGAAATACTGCAGAAAACGATAAAAACATATTTATACTCTAGACGGTATTTTAGTATGAATGTGTGAATGAAAAAGTAAAACGTTCCTACATCCTGAACGATAGATAATTGATGTTGAATGGGCCATAGTAATGTCAATTTAGCAATACAATTTAAAAAGTTATAGCCCTGCAAAGAAGGTGAACATCTCCATAGACAAATAGCGCTGGCGGAGGATGGTTTAGGATGGATATAAGCCCGGCAAAGAATGGGTTAAGGGAGAATAAAAATACACTGGTGAATCCTCTAGAGTCCATGAATGAAATGAAAGTTCTGAGTCTGGTCCTGTTCAGACTCACCAGAACACTTGCCGACGGGCAACACAGCAAACAGGGGTCCATGAAAACGCAGTGAGAACATAGGCATCCTCCCGTGGAAGCATAGAGAGCGATGGCACGACGTCTCACCCCAGAGACGCGGCGGTAGATGGTAGCAACGGACTGGCACGACATCTGAAGTGGGAACATAGGGATCCTCCCGTGGAAGTCTAGAGAGCGAAGACGATGACCCACTCCAGGAAACGGCGATAGGTGGTAGTGTACAGAGTGACCTGGCCATGAGTGGAAGGCAGTCGCCAGTATTTGTAGTCTCCCGACAAGCTAAATGCCAACCACTCTCAGGTGCGTAAGCTAAATGTTCGACACGCCCCCTTGTTGGGAAGCATGCAGTTCCTACCCAGCCCTCACAGTAACGTGTGGAAGGTCACACTACCTCTTGTGGTAAATTCCCAAACATAGATCTCATGATTAACTAATGTGTAGAAATACTTGGCCCTAAAACAATAATTCATAGATTGTGTGTGTGTTTACATAGACTGATTGCCATTGTGGGCACACAGAGGTCGATTTACATATGGAGTGAGTGGTCAAATGATTCTATTTACGACAGGAACCCAAGGGCCATCTGCTATGCCCTTGGAAGAGTTTAAGACAATGGGCTCTGTAAGATCGGAACAAAAGACCAAAAGGTCACGTAAACATGTTATCTCACTAGGAGTCTCCTGACACACACACACACACACACACACACACACACACACACACACACACACACACACACACACACACACACATAGTCACACACACACACACACACTCACACACACACTCACACACACACATACACACACACACAGAGAAGACCACTATTGCTGTAACTAAATGTATGTTTAAATCCTTAATTTGAGCTCCAAACAAGCTAACTATTTCCTGGTATATTGTACTTGTAATCTTGAATTCTGAAGTCATTGAAGTAAGTTAAAATATAATTAGGTTTGGTCATACTTAAACTAAGTAATTAGTTAAGTGAAAATAAGTCACTAAGATAAGAAATGTGTTCAAGTAAAATATCTCTGTGTTTATGTGGGCAATTGTAATTCAAATATAGATATTAGGAAATGAAAATAATGCAATGTTTAAGGTAGATTGTTACTATTAAACAAATGACAGTATATATTGTTGACTGTGTAAGGACAGCCTCCGTTTGCAGTTATGTGAAGGGGGTGGGCTATTAAGCCAAACCCCTAATTTCAAATGTAAGCTTAGCAGGCCTGGGATTGGAGGAAAGAATTTGGTGATGTCATTCTGATGACATCACAGGATCCTGCAGGTTTTTGGCTATAAGATCTGGGTGTGATGGGGGGGGAGAGGAACTCTGAACAACCCAACCGACAGGACAAGACGTCTCTACCATCTCATCCACAAGGAAGCAGGAGCAGAACACAAAGGAACTTTTTGGAGGGAAAACCAACTCTTTGTTGTCAACAGAGAACAGAGACTTTCAACAACTAATCAACTATCATTCTCTTTAGTCTAGTTGTATCACTTACGGCACAGTGTTTTTGATCACAACTATAGCATTCTTTTGTCATAACAATTATTGTAATTTGTATACACTCTTAAACTTTGATTAAACAACTGTTATATAACCTTTTTCCTCCTAATTCCGTCTGCCTGCACCGCTGAAAGAAGAGAAGTGATTCCCAGAGCTTAAGAGATATAGACACAACGCAGAGGGAACAAAGCAACCCGGTTCTGAGCAGAGCAGAACCGAAATAGCTTGGGAAATCCACTTCATTTTGGTACCGGACCCTAGAATTAGAAGCGCTCGTTTTGAACCACAACAGAAGCATTTTTTTTCTTTATTCACTCCGATCAACGAGGACAACAACAGATCGATCGTCTTCAAGTGACTGGAGAAGTTACTAAGAGGTGAGTGTGATGATGTATTTGAGTGCTCTATTCGAACCATGGAGGGGGTTGCTAAAGATTTAACCTCATGTAAGCATGATGTAAAGAAATATTGAATTGAATGTTCTGGCTGGGGAGGGCGGCTCTATGAACAGCGTGCGTGGTATGTTCTATAGTAGAGCTTAAGCACAGCGTGCATGGTACGTTCTACAGTAGAGCTAAAAGCACAGAAAACGGAGCACCGTTGCCGTTCAGAGCATTCAAGTCAGTTAGGGTGTAAGAGGCGTGTCTGGATTCGTGCTCAAAGTTAAACCAGGTTAAACAGCGTGCGTGGTATGTTCTATAGTAGAGCTTAAGCACAGCGTGCGTGGTATGTTCTATAGTAGGGCTAAAGCACAAAGGTCTAGTTTAACTTTGTGCACAGCAGGCGTGTTAATTAGACTGCGTTAGGCTGTAACAAAAAATAGTACTTAATGAAAAGTCGATTAAAAAGCTATAGGAAACGATATGGTAAGCTTAAACATGCAGTATGGAAGTGTGTGCGATTTCGTTTAGTCTAGTGTTTACTAGTCGCGCTGCTGTGCGTAAATGCTGATTTTGTATTTTTATTTGTGTTAGGGAGCGTGTATGAATGTATGGTTGGCGAATGGCTATGGTTAGTTGGCGAATGGCTATGGTTAGGAGTGATTGGTGGTACGTGTGAGGGTATAGTTGTATTATTATGTAATTTAAGTCACCGGTTGGCCGTGGGGAAATGTAATGGTAACGCCGGTTTTCCGGGGCCCGTGGAACGCAGCAGCAGTTAGCTGTTGTATTAGCCTCTGAGGCGCCGGAGGATACGGCAGGACAAATAGGCATAGGGTCAAATGTATAAGGTCGATCGATAGTGTCTTGCGATTACGGGGATGTGTAAGGCACTTAAAAGTTTTCATATTCGTATTAAGGAGGATCATGACAACAGGGTTGAGAGTCTGGTTTTCCAATGGAGACAACTGGAAAAAGATTAAGGCTGTGTCATTGATAAATCAAAAACGAAAATTGCACAAATGCTCTCAAGTGATCTTAGTATAGGAGATGCCCGACATTCCATGCTTAAAGACAAATGATGGATTGTGAATGGGAAATGTCACTGATAATTAAGTGTATTTTTTGCTTCTCTCTTCACAGCTGCTCCAGGACGGATGGCCAGCGCTGACAATTCCGAACCCCAACAGGGAAATCAAAGAGACTGTTGACAGTCAGGGGGTATAGTATCACAAGAGCGAGTTATCAATTCCTGTTTACACCAATATAGAAGTGTGAGTGAAATTAACTCAAGTTTGGTAAAAATAGTTTGAATACAGAGAAACTTGCTTTCCAAACGGTGACGTTACGAGTGTTTGAAGAAAGGTGAGAATGGAAAATACACAGATAGGAGCAACCGGAGGGTTAGATGCACTGACCATAGAAAGGGTAGACAATCTGTCTATTTCAACGACTGGAGATGTCACAATAAAAGTGACGAGAAGATGGCCAAAGATATTCAGGCCATTACAGAACCTTGTAGTTAAAGGAGGCCGGTATAGAATGCGTACCCAAATCAAGATAATGCCGATAACCTCTGCAGACATTACATTGACCGAATTGGACGTTAACTTGATTGACTGGAATGTGATCGACTCCCCTCTAGTGTCCAGTGTGACGGAGGGACTGGAAATAATGTCTTTTACTCCGCCACAGGGAGTCGTTGCAGCAAGCGACCCAGAGACAGCTGTATTACCCGAGTCGATCCACGCTGAAGTGTCCGTTGCAGATGACTGCCAGTTAAAGACGTGCCTCCCTCTCGAACAACAGCTAGCCGAGGCTAGACAGGTAGTGGACTATCTCCAAGGCCTAATCCAGTCCACACAGCCCGGAGGGGAGACAGGTTCCAATGGGGAACCAGATGGCCAGAGACGGGCCCAGTTGGGGCCACAAGGGGGTCCTGTGCCGGAACAACAACAAACCCCAATAGGACCACCCACGAGGTGGCAACCACGAGGAAGAGGTGGAGGCAGAGGCAGGAATCCGAATGGCTACCGTGTGCGGCGGGTGCAGTGTTGGGCGTGTGGGACTCTCGGACACATTTCTTGGGACTGTGCAGAGCGGGACCATCTATCCACAACAGGGCGTGTTTGTACAGAAACAGGTGGCGGGCCCCTCCCAACAACGGGCCCCTCTCAAGGAACTGTGACTGGACCAAATAGGTACGTGGCTTTCTCCTCCGAACAGGCTCCAGGGAACCATGGCGATGATGGCATACCACCAGGACATGTTCTGGGCCCGATGACCCCAGGGTCATCCGGTCACAGGCGGCTGACCCACCGGGTCCCACAACCCGGGGGAGACTGCCAGTGTTGTTGGATCTGTGGAGTGAAAGGTCATTTTCAAAGGTCATGTCTGCAGAGGCCACCGGCAGAATAAAAATATATGCAACTGACTAGGGTAGAGGTGGGATATATTGAATGATAAAATATGCTCCTAATTAGATTAGAATAAAAATAGAATAAAAAATAAATAGAGGTGTTAGGTGATTAGATTATGAATGAAAGTTACTAAAAACGGATGTATGAGTGACTGACAAATGCATGAACTAATCAGACTAACAAGAGGATCAAATTATGTTAAACAGTTAATATTAGGTATTCAATATTAGAAGCAATTCCTGACTTAGGCCGGGAGCGTTCATTGTGTTTATTCATTTGATTTCCCTTTTTGTTTCTTAGTTAATACGGGGGTGCATAAGCCTCTAGATGATAGGTTAAAAATGAGCTCAGAAGAAAAAAGAAAAAGCTCACAAGTTTGGTTTATTTTTTCATTTATTGGTTTGGCAGCGTTTTCTTTGTGTGTTTTGTTTTCTGTTTTCTTTCTTTCTGTATATTTTTTCTTAGGGTACCTGACAAGCTGGGAGTGATCTCGACACATCAGGACAGGGTAGTATATGTCTGTAAAATGGACTGGGAACAAAGTGAAGGAACATGAGCTAGTTATGGATTTTTGTTCTCCGCCCATTGAATACCCGGTTTTAGGGGCTGGGGGTGTGTCGTGATTGGTGAAAGTGTTGGGAAGCATGATTCTCTGTACATTAATGAAGCTCAATAGGTTTGGTCGCTATTGGCCAAATTAGTCTTGTGTAGGGTGTGAACATGTGCAATTGATAATTGGCTTGTGGTGTGGAAGATGTGTGTTTAAGGCGGACTGTGATTTGTTGCCATACACACAGGTTACTGGGAGAGTGGATGTGTCAGTGCTGACCGTCCGGTCCGGGTGCGGCTGTTCAAAGGACGAAGGTAACGATGTTTGAATGTGTATTCCACATCGAGAGGTGGAGGAGTATACTGTTTTGACAGCATAATATAATGAGAGCCATGTGAATTTTTCAGAATTTTGAAAATTAATGATCTAGAAGCCATGAAATATATAGATAAATGATTTGGAAAAGAAAGTTGTCAAAGCTCAGACCAGTAAAGAGAGTCTGAGGGAGGAAAAGTATGGATTCTCAATCAATTGTTGTGGTAGAAGTGACCTGCACTGTCCCCCGAAGCGATATATATTCACTGCAGGATACGGATGGGAGATTGGGGAGACAACAGTCATCAGAGTGTGGTACAAGGAAGACAAGGACTCCATCGGTACTGTTGATCCAGGACACTGGCTAGTGTCTACCCAGCGGTTCCATGGGGAACCACAACACTGCGGAGAACCAGGAGACGCCTACCTCTCGGGCCGGGAGAGTCTTGGCCAACGCAGTGACCGAGTCTTGAGGCTTCAGAGGGAAACGACAGACAACCAACGAGGAGACAGGCGGCTAGACCTCAGCAACAACTCCGGCTGTCAACAGAAGCAAGGCCTCAACCATTGACCAGGGGGTCAACCAGCGAAAGGGTCGAGCAGCCGGCGACGACCTCCCCACCGCTGTGACAGCAATAGAAGATACAGCAGGGGGCTCTACCCCCAAATAGAGGTCAACACGAGTCAAGATGTGCTCGACAGAAGATGGAGTGTGATGAGAAAGGCAATTTGCTTTCTAAATTCCACCTCCCAGAATGGGGAGTTGCACCCAGCAGTCGTGATACTGCACCAGCTCTGAGCAATAAAGAGGAGGCCGGGTCAAATCTAGAAAACATAGACCCCCCCTCCTCAATGCTCCAAGTCAGAATTTGACAACTCACAGTTGAGACCAATGGAAATTGATCTTGGTACGAGAACAAGTTGTTAAAGACTGTGCACACGTCTGAAAATAATGCAATGTTTAAGGTAGATTGTTAGTATTAAACAAATTACAGTATATATTGTTGACTGTGTAAGGACAGCCTCCGTTTGCAGTTATGTGAAGGGGGTGGGCTATTAAGCCAAACCCCTAATTTCAAATGTAAGCTTAGCAGGCCTGGGATTGGAGGAAAGAATTTGGTGATGTCATTCTGATGACATCACAGGATCCTGCAGGTTTTTGGCTATAAGATCTGGGTGTGATGGGGGGGAGAGGAACTCTGAACAACCCAACCGACAGGACAAGACGTCTCTACCATCTCATCCACAAGGAAGCAGGAGCAGAACACAAAGGAACTTTTTGGAGGGAAAACCAACTCTTTGTTATCAACAGAGAACAGAGACTTTCAACAACTAATCAACTATCATTCTCTTTAGTCTAGTTGTATCACTTACGGCACAGTGTTTTTGATCACAACTATAGCATTCTTTTGTCATAACAATTATTGTAATTTGTATACACTCTTAAACTTTGATTAAACAACTGTTATATAACCTTTTTCCTCCTAATTCCATCTGCCTGCACCGCTGAAAGAAGAGAAGTGATTCCCAGAGCTTAAGAGATATAGACACAACGCAGAGGGAACAAAGCAACCCGGTTCTGAGCAGAGCAGAACCGAAATAGCTTGGGAAATCCACTTCACTCTCTTAGATCATTCCCTTGCTGTGCAGGCGCCCCGACCGAACTGTAGGAGTCGCTGCTTACAACGACCAGGACCCACCCTCGCCGGGTTTCCCACCCTCTAACACTGCCAATTGTGTTATTATGGATGGTCGGCCAACCCGGAAGCACCACAGCTGGATTCGATCCTACTGTCTCTGTGGTGGTAGACAGACGCTTAGTCCGCTGCACTACCCGGCCGTACTTTCTGCTATCTATTTTATGCTTATTTTATGTCTGCACTTTATGCATTGCTCTTGGTCTGCCAATTTTGTGCAAATTGTATGCCTGTCTTTTTTTTAGTGCTGTGAAGCACTTTAAGCTGCAATTCTAGATTATTATTAAGAGATTTGTTTTCTTCATTAAAGGGTGTGGATTTATAAGTGTTCTCTAGTGCCTGTTGTCCGCTTTAACACATCCACCGCCGGAAACGCTGTTCAGCGTTATTGCCCGCCATGCGTTGAGTGCCAGACCTCGCTGTACAGCATTATTGAGATCAATATTTCATTTTTTCGCCATGGGATTCATAATTCATATATACACCCGCGACGCTCCAGCTGGACCCTATAGGTGACGGCAACGACGGCTCAATACCGCCGCCTGGTGGATGGTCGGGCAAGTTACACTGGCAAACAGGATATGGCTGATGTGCGTCGATTAAATTCATCCGGCCGTCAGATATCGTTGCAAGGCTCCCGACAGACACAATGTACATAATGGATCGCTTTCTAAACTTAATAATCGATATGATTTCGGCGTTTATTGCGACATACAAACCGGAAATGGACCTAGGCGATCGGCGTCGTATACCTGGGATCTTTCAGCGCCAGTCTCATTGGCGAACGGTAAGAGGACAGTAACATTATTTTCAGCCCGATTGTTTATTCATTTCACTGCAAATCTGATCAATATATCACCCATACTACATAAAGCATTTACTGACGATCACAGAATTATAAACAACCCCCCCTTTCCTCCATGCATGATGAATCATAACGTATACCGATCATATACAGTACAGTTAATTTTTTAATATAGCGTGTATAGGGAAGAAACGGCAATCGATAATCTATATATGCGTTTAGGCCTATAACTCACGTTCTAGGAATTACTGCAGAAAACGATAAAAACATACTAATATTCTAGAAGGTATTTTTGTATGAATGTATGAATGAAAAAGTATAACGTTCCCACATCCTGAACGATAATCGATGTTGAATGGGCCATAGTAATGTCAATATAGCAATACAATTTAAAAAGTTAGAGCCCTGCAAAGAAGGTGAGCCACTCCATAGACTTATAGCGCTGGCAGAGAGGGGCATTAGATGGGTACAATGCCCGGCAAGCAATGTGTTAACACTTTGAGCGCCACTCACGGCTAATCTCGTGTTTATGATAGTTGCGTTGAAAGCCACTCACGAGATTTCTCGGAATTATTATTATATATTTTTTTTAGCGATCTGAAATCATATTGCATCACGCGAGCCTACCCTAGCCTACCCAAGGGCCACCGGCAATCAGATGTGAAAAAAGCGCCCCCTATCGTTTCCCAGATGGTAAATCACCCTTTTGGAATGGACTCAATGAAAATGGATGGGGGGGAAAAAATATTCCAGTCCACATTTTCCAGTCCACTGATGCAGCCGGAGTTACCAGAGTTCATTCTGGATCCTCTGAGCCCCGCGGATCATGAGTTCTACTGTATACACGTTAGATCTATACACTTATCGATTTTTTCGAATGGTGATCAGGAATTGGAATATACCATTTGGATACCATCTGATGTCAGGTAAGGAATCTATGTTATCAGTGTTCAGACTCGTTTTCGAGGAGATATAAGCTTTTTTGTGATATGTGCTCTATCTGTTTCACTGTAAAATCCATGAGGAAATGAAAGCCGTTATTATCAGCGCGCGGCTCGAACGTGCGTGCATGCACGTATACTATTGATCATCTAGCGTTTATTTGAAAACGATTCATAAATAGGCCGACAAATATCAACGTTCTGGAATATTCCAGTAAAAGGCGATTATCACAGAATGGGCTGTTTTTCACCTGAAAACGGGTGCTTTTCAAAATGCTCTCAAGCGGAAATGAAGCGATAAAAAACCAATCTGCCTAGACAACACTGACTGGAAAATGATTCTTTGATAAGCGACGGGCAGATTAGACACATAGCCATAATTTAAAACATAGATTAGGTGATATTAACGTTAACATTGGGAGTGGATCGTGGCATTCAAGGGGGTAAAAAGGAAAACACGGCGTGGCGCTCAAAGTGTTAAGGTGGTGGTAAGTTAAAGGTTGTGGTGTCGCAGCAAATATTTTCCCTGCTCAACAACCAGTCTGATCTTGCTTAAAATATGCAAATAAAGTACTAATCTAATCATTAGTATAGCATTAATATGCTGTAAGTGTAATCTAAGTACACACAACATCTGAGATTTTTAACAAACTTAAATTGTACTTTAGTAAACATATTAACTAATACGCAACGGCCCACATGTGGGCCCTCTTGAGGACGATTTGCCCACCAGCACGACACGCCACTTTGGCGACCTCTAGCGGATCGGGCGTGCATATTTTTTTATACGATATATAAATCGAATTAAAGCCCTATTTGTTGCCTGTCAATAGCCGTTCCAGGCGACAAAATCAGCAGTTCTCGAGTTACATGCCGATATGTGAGGCGTTTGCCAAAGTAGACGGCAGACTTTTTATTTTTTCAAATACCACTCCCGACTCTCAAGCCTATACCTCCGTCAATCATTTGGCGATCTCGAAAATTATAATATTTTTTTTTAACTTTTTACCAAAACCGCTTCTAATCACTAATTTCTGAACGGATTTTTATGAAATTTGGAACGTTTTTTCAGCCATCATTTTTTTTTGGGAAATACTACTTCTGGACTACTAACTATACAGAAAAACGTGAGTAACACGTTTTTCTACAACTCAAGTTCAGACATGTTATTCTATTTCATTAGCACTAAAAGTGAATTTTCTTTATTGTATCAGAAACTTCAGAAACTTCATATTTCAAAAGAGATCAGGGCCCCGTTCCCCGTACCTGGATAACTGAGTTAGCCGGATAATTTCCAGTCTAGTCTGACTTAAGCCGGACCTTCCCATTCCCCGACGCGCGATTGTCCAAATCACCATGACAACAGATCAAAAAGTTTGAGCCTGGTCGAGAGCAGGGTTAACTTCAGTTAGCCGGATGAACCATGGCCACGCCCCCGCAAATAAATGACAGCTCGCTTCCTGAAATGATTCTCACAGTCTAGATCCCATTATACCATTCTGAATTATGTTTCTGTGCTTCGTTTTCCTAGAGGGGGCTTTTGAAATGTATAATAATAGAACTAAATGCTGATAATAAATCATATTGAGCCTATAGATTTACTTTGTCCTAAATAAAATAATGCACGTCATATACGGCGCTCGGAGTCGCGATACACGCTGCATGTGGTTATTTTAATAACGGCGCATTGCAAATGTGAATCCCGCGGGGATATTTTTAATGAATGAAACCTATCGGCCGTTTGGCTCTGATTAGCTTCATATATTCTCCGCGCCCGGATTGTGTTTCATTCAAGCATAGAATTGAAGTGTCTATGCGTGGATTGTGGATTTTGTGTGATATTGTAACTGGGATTAAAATGTCTGATGAGATGCGCTGTTTGACGGATTTGAGAAATTGAATGAGCCGTTTTGACGTCACATTAATGCATTTGAGAATAAAGAGATAAAACTTCATTCAAAAGAAAAAATATTCTAAACACGGGTCTCTCGTCCATTAAGGGATAAACAATGAATATATCCCGTCTGGCACAGTGGCGCAGCGGTAGTGCTCAATCATGCCAACCGGGCGACTGGTGTTCGAAACCCCGTGTTTCCAATATAATTTTTTGGAATATAATATTAATGATTATACGCAAAAGTAGCCTAGTTTTAAGTTAAAATATTATAAATCTACATGCATTGAGGATGTCATTCTTTATATAGCTCTCAACGTGCACCAAATTGAATTATTCCTACATTGCAAAAAGAAGGAAAAGACTAGGATTCGAACCCAGGCCGTCTGCGTGAAAGTCAAAAGCAGAAACCGTTACACCACAGTGCAGATAAGTAAAAGATCCACCATACATCAATCAATGGGTAAGAGAGCCGTATCCTTATTCTGTATAACAGTTTAACTAATTATTTTCGCTAGCAAGATCTCATTTGATTATTCAATCCATAAACCTACTGCCAGCAGGCAAGTTTAAAGAAATATAATCTGATTGATTGAGGTAATGAGGGACTTGAAATTAGCCTATAGATAACGCATTTAACTTGTCGGCGAGGCAATTGAGCCGTACTGCAATCTGTTAATAAAGTTTTAAATCAATTAATCAATCAATGCCGTTAGAAAATCAGGATCTCTGCTATCGATACGTGCTGGCTTTTCAACTGAAGCGGCCGCGCGCACTTATCCTGGGTCTCAAGTCTGGTTCGAGTTAACGAGACTGAATCCACCTTCGAGGAACAGGAAAATCCCGGCTTCAAACATCGGGTTAACTGAATCTGGATAATGGGACTCTTGATCGACTTAGTTGAACCAGGTACGGGGAATAGGGCCCAGGCTCATGCATGAGCTATAAGTATAAAGTATAGTATTTTCGTTTGCAAAAAAAGTATGCAGTCCTCAAAAACGAAAAATAAAATGGCCACTTTTGGGGGTGCCTGCATGTTAAGAGGGTAAAGTAAACCCTTGAAAGCCCATGGTAGTCAATACAAATATGAAAAAAAAATTCAGATCTGGACGGCTAAGTGGCACAGTGGGCAAGGCGCTCGCCACTAATGCAGGAGATGCTGGGTTCGAGCCCAGCTCTCTGCATTGCTACCAGCTTGGATGGTCGTTCATACTAATACAATTGGCAGTATTAGGGGGTTGGAAGCTGGTGGGTGGGGATGGACGTTGTGGACAGCGACTCCTACAGGTCGGTTGGTGCGCCTGCGCAGCAGCATCAGGAAGCAACGAGGGTGGCGTGTCCCTTCCACGCAGACCCTCGCCGCTGACAGATCGCGCTGTTCAGGTGAAAAGATGCGACAGCTGCCTCCTTGTGTACCGGAGGGGACACGTGATGCAAGGCTTGGTCCACATTGCAGCCGACCTGTGAGAGGCATGGCCAACAGCATTCGAGACAGGGGAGGGTAGAATTGGACAATACGAAAATTGGGATCGGAGAAAAATAGAAAAATGGGAGAAAAAATAGATAAAGAAAAGATCTTCCTGCGTATGTGTAATGCGTAAATGGTTTTTTTTTTTATTATAATTTTTTCGCATTTTTACAGCTTTATTGGTCACGCAGGACCGACAGAGGAGAGGGCGAACGGGAGGAGAGGTGGGGAGGACATGCAACAAATAACGACGGGAGCTGGGATCGAACCCGGGTCGGCCGCGTAGGTGCGCGAGGCACGAGGGCGCCCCAAGTGTGTACATGTTTGATGAAAATGCAGCGATATTCCCTGAATACCTTCAGAATACATAGGAAAACATGAGCTGCACTTTGATCAGCTTTATTTCAGTGATTGCGGCACACTTTGATATAATAATAATAATAATAATAATAATAATAATAATAATAATAATAATAATAATAATAATAATAATAATAATAATAATAATAATTCATTTATTTTGTATAGCGCTTTTCAATGACCCAAAGTCGCTGACAATAGGCAAAAAAAACAAGGGGCACATAGAACCACAGGGAAACGGAGAACAGTATGAATACACAAGAACATAAAACCACGAGTAACGGATAACAAATACAAGGTCAGTAGGGGAGAGAGTCGGGAAGTGAGTAAGGGAAACTGAGGGGGGTGGGGGGGGCAGGAGAGGAGAGAACGTAGGGCAGGGGAAAAGGGGGTGGCAGGTTGGAGGAGGGTGGTTATGGGTAAGGAAGGTTGAATGCTAGGGAGAACAGGTAGGTTTTGAGTCTGGATTTGAAAGTGGAGAGTGAGGGAGAGTCTCTGATGGTCTGAGGGAGGGAGTTCCAGAGTCGGGGTGCAGCTCGTGAGAATGCCCGGTCACCAAAAATGTTGGCAATGTTGCGGAGGTGAAAATATGATGTTTTTACAATGGAGCGGACATGGGGTCGAATGAGAGGGTGGGGTCGAGGATGACACCGAGGCTAGGGGGGAGGCGGTGATGGTGGAGTCATTGATGGTGAGTGTGATGGGTCCGGCTCTGGTGAGGGTGGTGCCGATGATGAAAAGTTCCGTCTTGTCGCTGTTTAATTTGAGGAGGTTATGGGTCATCCAGGTTTGCAGTTCAGTGATGCAGGATTCGATGTGACTGAGGGGAGGGCTGTGGGGGGATTGTGTACTGATGTAAATTTGGGTGTCATCAGCATAGCAGTGGAAGTTGAGGTGGTATTTACGTATGTGACCGAGGGGGAGAATGTAGCAGATGAAGAGCAGGGGGCCTAGGACTGAGCCTTGGGGGACCCCCTGTGTGACTGGGGAGGGGGAAGAGGTGTGGCCGGAGAGGGAGATGAATTGATGTGAATTGATGAATTGATGTGAGATAATAATAATAATAATAATTAATTTAATTTATATAGCGCTCCTCAATGACCCGAAGTCGCTGACAGTAGTTATAGTAAAAACAAAGAAACAAAAATTTGTACATGTGACCATGGGGGAAACAGGGGGAAAACAGGATGAGATAACACAAAAAGACATTGCGACAGGAGGGATGGAGGGGGGGGGGGGGGGGGGTTATGGGTAAGGAAGGTTGAATGCTAGGGAGAACAGGTAGGTTTTGAGTCTGGATTTGAAAGTGGAGAGTGAGGGAGAGTCTCTGATGGTCTGAGGGAGGGAGTTCCAGAGTCGGGGTGCAGCTTGTGAGAATGCCTGGTCACCAAAATGTTTAAGTTTGGATGACGGGACACTGAGGGAAAGAGATAGGAGGAAAACCAGTCAAGTGCTGTGCCCTCAACACCCAGTTGGTGCAGCCTTTGGAGGAGGATGGAGTGACACACTGTGTCAAAGGCTGCACTAAGATCTAGTAGGATCAGGATGTTGAGGGCACCAGCATCAGCGGAGATGAGGAGGTCGTTAATGACTTTGACCAGTGCAGTTTCAGTGCTGTGAGCAGGACGGAAGCCAGACTGAAGGGGTTCGTAGAGGGTGTTGGACTGGAGATGGGAGTGGAGTTGGGAGGCAGCAATGCGTTCGAGTGTTTTGGAGAAGAATGGGAGATTGGATATGGGGCGGTAGTTGGATAGGTTTGATGGGTCGAGGGTGGGTTTTTTGAGGACAGGGGTGACAGCGGCGAGTTTATAGATGGAGGGGACATGGCCTAGGGATAGTGACTGGTTCAAGAGGGCGGTGAGGTGGGGGATGAGAGCAGGGAGGCAGGCCTTGGTGAGAGTAGTGGGGAGGGGGTCAAGGGAGCAGGTAGTGGCCTTGGAGGTGGTCATGAGGTCCGTGATGAAGGAGGAGTCGACTGGGGCAAAGGCAGTAAAAGGGGTGGGGGGGATGGAGTCAGGTGGGGGAAAAATTATAGTGGGGGGGGGGGGGGGCGATGCGGGTGGTCAGTGAGCTGTTGATTTGAGATATTTTGTTATTGAAGGAGAGGAGAAACGAGTTGCAGAGGTCAGGGGAGGAGAGTGAGTTATTAGTATTGTCCAGGGGTTGTAGGAGTTTCTTGACAGTGGAGAAGAGGGTCCGGGGGTTGCGGTTGCTGCTGTTGATGATGGTGGAGTAGTGGGCAGATTTGGCAGCTTGAAGTGCATCACGGTAGGAGGAGACATGCTGTTTGTGGAGGTCGGCGTGGATGGTGAGATGTTTTTTTTTAGAGCGGAGTTCCGGAGTGTACCAGGGGGAGGAAGTGGTGAATGAGACAGTGATGGTTTTCACGGGTGCCAGTGAGTCAAGGGAGTCAGAGAGAGTGGAGTTGAGCAGGAGGGGATAGTCGTCGGGGTTAGAGGGGGCGGAGTCAGGGGGAAAGGCAGAGGATATGGACTGGGACAGGGTGAGAGGGTCAATGGATTTTATGTTACGGAAATAGATGGTGCGTTTATTGGAGTGGTGGGGTGGGGGAAGGGGAGCAGAGAAAAGGATGCAGTAGTGGTCAGAGAGTGGGAATGGGATAGGGTGAGGATTGGATATGGGTAGGGAGGCAGAGCAGACAAGGTCGAGTGTGTGGCCTTTGTTGTGGGTGGGAAAGTTGATGTGCTGGGTGAGGCTAAAGCAGTCAAGGAGGGAGAGGAAGTCAGGTGTGAGGTTTGAGTTAGGTTGGCAACATGGATGTTGAGGTCACCGGTGAGTAGGAGGTGGGTGGAGAGAGTGGAGGCTATAGTCAGGAGATCAGAAAGTTCAGTTAGGAAAGAGGGGTGAGGCTTTGGAGGGCGGTAAAGGAGTAGTGCAGTGGTAGAGTTGGGGGAGGGAGAAGGCAAGGTATTCAAAGGATAACATGGGAGGGAGGTTTAGGTGCAGTTCAGTGATGGATAGGAAGAGTTTGAGGAAAACGGCAAGACCCCCCCCCCCCCCCTCAGCCAGAGAGGCGGGGTTTGGCGATGAAGCTGTAGTTTGGGGGGGTAGCTTGGTTGAGGGAGTAGAAGTCCAAGGGCTGTTGCCAGGTTTCAGTGAGGAGGAGTAGGTCGAGGTTGTTGTCCAGTAGTAAATCATAGATCAGAGGTGATTTGTTTGAGAGAGAGCGAGAGTGGGAGTGCAAGGGAGATGGATGGGGGAGCAGGGAGGAAGGAGCGGAGATTATTGAGGTTAGCGAAGTGAAGGTGACAGGGGGGTGAGAGGTAGTCCAAAAATAGGGGATGTTTGAGCCGTCAGGGAGGTGGAGAGTCCAGTTTCGATTTAGGCGATGGCCTCTGTGGATGTTGCGGCGGCGACAGTGAATGCCAGCGTTTCTGACAGCAGTGGCAATGGCAGCAGGGAGACGGTAATTGTTATTGTACGAGTGAAGATCAGCAGGAGTATATGAGAGGCGGCGAGGGGCAGTAAGAAATGGGGGGATGTGGGGGAGTGGGAATCCAAGGGAAAACGGTAGGAGGAGCAGGAGTCCAAGTTGGGTATAGGATAGGAGCAGGAATGGGTTAAAAATGTATAGTAGCTGGTGGGCGGAGAGTTGGAGTAGCGTCGTGAGAGGATCGCTCCACAGCTGCAGCTGGACGCTATTGGAGAGTTGAGGAAAACTAGCGTTAGAGCAGGGGGGAAATGTGTTGTTGTTGTGATGAAGCGTGTAGTAGCCGGCTCCAGACCGCCAACCTGACCGTGCCATACCAACAGCCAAGGCCAGCAGGAGAGTGAGAGCAGTAGTGTAATATCGCCGACACTCACCCGTGGAGATGGTAACCCAGACCAGCGTGAGGGAGTGATGACACCCTCACAGGAAGGGGGTAGTAGCACCGCATGGACAGGCAGGCATTGCCAGCGACAGGTAGCTGGTTAGCCGACGACAAACAGAGCCAGGAGCAGAGGGAGGAACACACAGGTAAGGACAGGTAACGTTAAGTCGAGGGAAAAAATGTGTAGATCCGGGGAGTTTATTATCCAGCGGCAGGGTTTGAGATCCAGTGATGAGAACGGTGGTAGTGTAGTCAGCAGGTCCACGGAGGGGGGGAAAAGTGAGGACGTTAAATGTTTGTACACACGCAGGACGCGTGAATATTAAAGGCAACCAACTTGTGTTCGGCTTTTCTCTGATTGGCCGCGCCCCCACGCGTGAATATTAAAGGCAACCAACTTGTGTTCGGCTTTTCTCTGATTGGCCGCGCCCCCCCCCGCCCCCACGCGCAGGCAAGCGCAGTCGTCCCACGTCCCAAATGAAATCCAAGGAGCGCAAGCGAGCGGCAGCGCGGGCAACCAACTTGTGTTGGGCTGCGGTAGCAGTGGAGCGCTATGAAATGCGCTGAACTAGAAAGCGTAACGTTATTATGTTTCGCGTTTTTAACAACCAACTACCAGATTCACTCGTGTATAAACAAAGCCCATACAGTTATGAAATGCGCTGAACTAGAAAGCGTAACGTTATTATGTTTCACGTTCCATTGATTAACGCCATTACCTGCTGTGCTGTAGGAAGCAGAGGTACAGTAAGTTACAGTAGGTGTAGGTTACATGTTTAATCAAAGCCCATACAATTTTTTAGATGAATGATTGTGGATATAATATAGAAAACACATCATTATGATATTGTCAGATGGAGTGCTCTATGTCTCTATGATACACAGCGTGGATGGGCTTTCAGAGGGAGAGGCATGACTTCGCGACAGCCATATTAGACAGTGTGGAACTGTAACGTTATATGTTATTTCGCCCGTGGAGGCTGCTGAGCCTGAAGCGCCAGCGGGGCGACGCGGTGGTTTATCCCCGGCTTCCGTGCGCCGCCGCCGGCTTGACTCGGTCCAGCTCCAGCAGCAGCGGCCGTGCTCCGTTGTAGAACGAAGCCCTTCAATGACAGAGCTCTCATATTTTGCGAATGCATAAACTATATCTTAAATTATGGCTATGTGTCTAATATGGCTGTCGCTTATCAATGACTTCGCGACAGCCATATTAGACACATCGCCATAATTTAAGATGCGCCAGCGGGGCGACGCGGTGGTTTATCCCCGGCTTCCGTGCGCCGCCGCCGGCTTGACTCGGTCCAGCTCCAGCAGCAGCGGCCGTGCTCCGTTGTAGAACGAAGCCCTTCAATGACAGAGCTCTCATATTTTGCGAATGCATAAACTATATCTTATCAATGACTTCGCGACAGCCATATTAGACACATCGCCATAATTTAAGATATAGTTTATGCATTCGCAAATATGGGAGCTCTGTCATTGAAGTGGGTGGTGGCAGCATTACTAACAGTAGCGATTTTTATTGTTTTGTCATGACCAAACATAATCCCAACATAGATAGGAGGTGTACTGTATGTCAAATGTCGGTCATGTGGTGGAAGAGTTTAGTACAGTCACACAACAGAACACCGCTGTAGTACAGTCACACAACAGAACACCGCTGGTTCGACCAGCGCTTCTGCCGCGCCGCAAGGGCGTGTGCTAGTGGATTGATTGATTGGCCGTGAGGCCAATCAGAGAAACGCTGAACGAAAAGCTGAACACAAGTTGGTTGCCTTTAATATTCACGCAGCCAGCGAAAACAAGCAACGTAGACAGTAAAAAAAATACAAGAAATGGACGTGGGAGAACGGGTAACGGGGCTGGAATAAAGTTCACAGACACGGACAGAAGCGGCAGTCACAACGGAGACGCCAGCAATGCTCTGAATCCGAACAAAACAAGAAAACAGCTGGGTGACGCGGGACGTCTGCTCTCTCGAACAGCCTGACGATTGATATGACATGAGCGCACTGCAAGTGATGTGCTTGTTCAAATTAATGTCACCTCAACTAATTTAAATACCATATTCTACCTTTGGGTACAACTAATAGATTGATCTGGGTGTATGTGTGTGTGTGTGGGGGGGGGGGGGGGGGGTGACATTGCTGACATTGATTACTTTCAAACAATCAGAGGAAAATTCACCTTGTTCATTATTGATTCCAAACTGGGTTGCCAATGAAATGCCTCTCTGCGCTTGACCCATCCTGTTGTCCTTCCCCCCAAGTTCAGCCGGGGACAGACATGGGCCATGCCCAGGGATCAATCCAAGTGCTCCTTTCTGTCTTTGTCAGCGTTAGATGTAAAGACGTAAAAACCTAATTTGGCTTTGTCTAACAACTGCTTGACAACCACCTGTCACTTGACTGGTGCCAATAAAAATTAGACTGCAAACAAAATGTATGCTAGCAAGCCTTTATGTCAATAACGTTACCTATAGTTGACAAACAGTAAATAAGATATGATACGTGTTACAACCAGGCTGGCAAGCTATCCAGACATCGCAATGTCCGCAAATCAATAACCTTTTCACAAACAGATATGCAAATTAGCTACGTGTTTTATTTTGCAAGAACGATTGTTACCCAAGTGGCACGCTGCTGATGTTGATTTGGTGAAACACTTTGTGATTATATCAAACTAAATAAATACTGCCTCTCCAAACACCAGAGTGATTTGCTAGTTCCGTCTTGATGAGACTGAGATATTTGTCCAGCAGTGATTTGAATTTCACCCAAATTGATACCAAGTGGATCATATCAGCTACCTGCTAACATTAGCCAGAACAGCCAATGCAATAGGGATGCACCGAATGAGAAATTCTTGGCCGAAACCGATACCGAAAATAGAAAACAGTTGGCCGAAAACCGAATGCCGAAAGGCCGAAAATGATTCATAGAATAGAAATCTTTTTACCAATATTGTTCAGCTACCTGATTATGGAAAAATATATGATTATGGCAAAACTTAACTTAAATAATAAATCACTATTATGGGTCTTTTTGTATCACAAACAGTACTGTATTTGCAAATCTGGTATGTCATAAATGTATAGATGTAGCAGTACTGTCTATCTGTATGTCATGTATGTCATATTATGTCCTGATGAATTGAAAATGGGGGACCCTGATGTAAACAAGACGAAAGTCTTTCTCTGGTCTGCATCCCCTTAACACTTTCAGTGCCACCAGGTGGCGCCAGAGTTAGCGCTTGAATGCCGCCATCCACTTTAATGTTAACATTAATATCGCCTAATCTATGTTTTAAATTATGGCTATGTGTCTAATCTGCCCGTCGCTTATCAAAGAATAATTTTCCAGTCAGTGCTGTCAAGGCAGATTGGTTTTTTATCGCTTCATTTCCGTTTGAGAGCATTTTGAAAAACACCCGTTTTGAGGTAAAAAAAAACAGCCCATTCTGGGCCATTCTGTGATAATCGTCTTTTACTGGAATATTCCAGAACGTTGATATTTGTCTGCCTATTTATGAATCGTTTTCAAATAAACGCTAGATGATCAATATTATACGTACACGCACGCCCATTCGAGCCGCTCGCGGATAATAGCCGTGTTCATTTCCTCATGGATTTTACAGTGAAACCGATAGAGGACATTTCACAAAACAGCTTATATCTTCATCAAAATGAGTCTGATTATCCTAACACTGATAACATAGATTCCTTACCTGACATCAGATGGTATCCAACTGGTATATTCCAATTCCTGATCACCATTCGAAAAAATAGATAAGTGTATAGATCTAACGTGATACAGTAGAATTCATGATCCGCGGCGCTCAGAGGATCCATAATGAACTGTGGTAACCCCGGCTGCATCAGTGGACTGGAAAATGTGGAGTACAGGATTTTTTCCCCCATCCATTTTCATTGAGTCCATTCCAAAATCCCTTATGTCATCTGGGAGATGATAGGGGGCGCTTTTTTCCACATCTGATCGCCGGCGGCTCTCGGGTAGACTAGGGTAGGCTCGCGTGATGCAATATGATTTCAGATAGCTAAAAAAAAAAAATATCCGAGAAATCTCGTGAGTGGCTTTCAACGTAATATTAATAATTCCGAGAAAACTCGTGTGGCATAGAAAGTGTTAACAATTGTGTGTATTGAGCTGTAATGTATTGTACCCATTCTGCAATCTGTTAATAAAGTTTTCAATCAATCAGAGAGAGAGAAAGAGAGAGAGAAAGAAAGAGAGAGATAGAGAGAGAGAGAGAGAGAGAGAGAGAGAGAGAGAGAGAGAGAGAGAGATAGATAGAGAGAGAGAAAGAAGACATGGGGACATCTGTGCTCTACTGAGCGCACCTTTCTAGTCCGCAGATGAATGTGCTCTCTTGACTTTGGCACAGTAGACGCGCGACGTGTATGCTCGAGAATAATAATAATAATGCTCTTCAGATTATATTATCAACGACAGACAGCGTCAATGTGAGAAACACAACCCCCCCCCCCCCCCCCCCCCTCTCGCTCTGAAGAATATGCATATTAGATCACTCAGTGATTAACCGCGACGGGCATATAGTAAATAAGGATATAAAGCATTGCGCGCGGAGTTTACATAGAAACAGCGCGACTCCCCCGAGTCCCAAGAGGAGTTTTCACAGGCTGCAGAACGCAGGACTGAAGAGCTCACGTTAAGCATGTAATGACTGAAGCCGCGTTTTGATGACATCATCACAACAACACGGGTTAGGTTACAGGTTGTTTCTGTTTCGGTGATATATTTTCGGTGAAAAAACTCTTTCGGCCAAAAGCCGAAAGGGCATTTTTGGCAATTTTCGGCCGAAAACTTTCGGTGGCCGAAATTTCGGTGCATCCCTACAAATAGTTCATGTTAGGTGGACACACTGTAATGTTGTGACACAGCCAAATCTTGCATAACATATATAAATAAAATACTAATTGACCACAGGAAAAGGGTACATATTGTACATTATGTTCTAGCCATTAGTAATATATTGATGTATTTAAAAAAAGAAATACAATGTGTAGGCTACGAATTACAAATAAGTACATATATTGGATATTTAAAATTGGTTTACTTTTAACATTTTCGGAAAACATTTGAGTTCCCCTGCTGGGCTCTCACATGGGAGGTAAGTGCCTTTAACCTCAAGACTACTAGACATAATTTTCTGATAGCCTTAGTCCAGTTGTGAGAGCACTTGCTCGCAGTGTTAATTTTGGCAGCTATTTTAATTTGAGTTTTAGTCTTAGTCATGTGTCAAATGCTCCATTTTCGTTTATCATATTTAGTCACCTTCATTTATTTTTAGTTTAGTCAGTTTTAGGCAACTACAGGTCTGAGCATTTTAGTCTTAAGTCAGTTTTAGTCTCGATTTTGTCTTTTTTGTTTTAGTCTGGATTTAGTCGCAGAAAACGGATGACATTTTTGTCTAGTATACAGTCAGTCAAATTCACATTCATTTCTATTGGGATCATAGATTCATGTAGACGCCCCTCTCCCCCAGTGGCGTCGCGTGGGTAAAATAACAGAGGATGCCAAATACTTTTCTTTATATAATTTTTTTTCATATTTAAGCCAAATAATATATATATATATATAATATATTTCTCCCTCCCTCGCTCTCTCTCTCCCTCTTTCTGAATATTACACACACACAACACAAATATATATACACACACACAGTGGTTGCCTGCAGGAGGTCTGGTTTGATTATGAATCAGAGAGAGACAGAGAGACAGAGAGACAGAGAGAGATCATTTAGGTTCTAGGTTGAAATTAATGAATGGCCTGATGTCGCCGTCGGAGCGTTTCAGCGTCTTGCAAGATATTGCTGACATGGCAGAACATACATAGCCTATGGCTCGGCCCATCAAACACAAGCAGACCATGTTTGTACAGTATGACTCAGCGAGTCTGCGCCCCATCAACACAATAACACAGTATGATATGACACGGCAGAACATTTACAGTAGTATGGCTACACACACACACACACACACACACACAGCGGCATCACTTATGAAAAGTTATTAGGTTATTAGGTACTCACTATTGTTGCAGTTGACGCGCCTTGGTCCATATTAAGTAAAGTAAAGCAGCTCGTCCACAAAGTTTTCCAAGTCCTGTGGGTATTCAGGTATTCTCCTAAACTTTTCTGCAGCTGAGCGAATTTCAGGTCTCCTCAATGAATTAATCCGAGAGAGGAATCCGAATTTCAATCAATCAAACAATGCTGTTTGTTTAGACATTAAGACTCACATAACGTTAGCTATTGTAGCTATCTCCGGGGTCCCCTTCTAATTCCTCAAGCGTAAATCGTATTTTGTTTTGATTCAAACGTGGCCGCGAGGCGTGTATATTTTCCCCAACATAGTTTCACTTACGCGTTCGGTTTACGCGGCCGGGAGGCCGAGATGATGACGTCGTCACGTTTAGCTTTTAATGTGATTTGATTGGTCAATCGGTGGAAACGTTCTGGATTGGCCCGCCTCCAGGGCGGCACATTTGAAGACGCTAGACTACTTGGCAGCCAGACGGCCCTGTGTTACATTAACCCAGGGGTCGGGAACCTATGGCTCGCGAGCCATATATGGCTCTTCTGGTGACAGCATATGGCTCCCAGAATTTTTTGAGCAATTTTATTTATTTTTTTATATATACTTGTGATATTTCTTAATAATACTGTGTCATTTTAAAGTAAACAGAAATTAGTTTTGAAGATACAGCTAATAGTATCTGTAGCTGAAGATATAGTGAGCAGAGCTGGCGAGGGAACACAAGTGGACAGAAATTAAAAATCTTCAACCTGAAGACCAGCTGATTCTTAAAACTTGGAACGAGCTTCCTGTGACATAGTCAAGTCAAGTCAAGTCAAGAGTTTTAATTGTCACGGCATACAGGTATACAATGAAATGCGGGTGGTCTTGCCCGCAACGATGTGCAATACAGTGGTACATATAATAGAATCAAAAGAAGAAACAACATTGTGCAGTAACAGATAGCAGGTAACATGGAGTGACATCTCGGTATCTGTACATAGTTATTTACAGCGCATGTGTGACATGCTAGTTAGCTTTGGTAGTGCAATACACTGTTCCTGTTATTCTAATTTAAAGTGTCCTTTCCTTTGGCCATAAGTGTGCGTGTGTGCGACATGAGTGTGTGCCCGCTCATGTTAAAGTGTTAAGTGGCTGCTCGTGTGTGAGCGTGCAGCCGTGCACAGTGTGCGTGTCGTGTGTGTGTTCATGTGTGCTTGTGTGTGGACAGTTCAATGTTCTGAGCACTCAATGTACATTGTTCATGGCTCTGATGGCCTGGGGGAAGAAGCTGAGCCTAAGCCGCTCTGTCCTAGTAGCTGGGATTTGCAGGCGTCTGCCTGACCTCAGCAGCTGAAACAGGCTGTTATTGGGGTGGTGAGGGTCTTTCATTATCCTGCAGGCTCTGGATTTGCACCTCTTGTTGTATAGAACCTGCAGGGGGGGTAGTGCAATACCCGTGGTACGCTCGGCTGAGCGCACCACTTTCTGTAGGGCCTTCTTGTCCTGTGCCGTGCTGTTTCCATACCAGGCAGTGATGTTTCCGGTCAGGATGCTCTCTACAGCTCCTGAGTAGAAGGACTGGAGTATCTTCCCCGATACTCTGAACTTCCTTAACTGTCTCAGGTGGTAGAGACGCTGTTTCGCCTTCTTTACTACTGTGCCTATGTGTGTTGACCATGTCAGGTCCTCTGAGATGTGGACCCCCAGGTACTTGAAGCTGCTCACCCTGTCCACGGTAGCCCCGTTTATCATCAGTGGTGTGTGTGTCTCCTGCTGTCCTCTCCTATAATCCACGATCAGTTCCTTGGTTTTGCCAATGTTCAGGAGCAGGCTGTTGTCCTGGCACCAGCGTTCCAGTACCTCCACCTCCTCCCGGTAGGCCTTCTCGTCGTTGTCCGAGATCAGCCCCACCACCACCGTGTCATCTGCGAACTTCACTATGGAGTTGGAGCTGAACTTGGCCACACAGTCGTGTGTGTAGAGTGAGTACAGCAGGGGGCTCAGAACACAGCCCTGGGGGGACCCGATGCTCAGGGTGATGGTGTTGGAGGTCTGACCCCCCACCCTGACCGCCTGGGGTCTTTCGCTCAGAAAGTCCAGTACCCAGGCGCTCAGGGCGGAGCTCAGACCTAGCTCGATCAGCTTGTCCACCAGTCTGGTGGGGACTATGGTGTTGAACGCTGAGCTGTAGTCAATGAACAACAGTCTCACATAGCCCCCCTTCTGACGGTCAAGGTGCGAGAGGGTGCTGTGCAGTACCTGGGAGACCGCGTCGTCGGTGGACCTGTTTGTCCTGTATGCAAATTGCATAGGGTCCATATCACTGGGGAGGGAGGCACAAATGTGGTCCTTGACCAGCCTCTCGAAACATTTCATGACCACAGAGGTGAGTGCCACCGGTCTGTAGTCATTTGGACATGCTGGGGAGGGTTTCTTCGGCACAGGGATGATGGTAGACCTCTTGAAGCAGGCAGGGACCACTGACTCCGCCAGTGATTGATTAAATATGACGGTGAACACAGGGGCCAGCTGGTTGGCACAGGTCTTGAGTATACGTCCTGTTATGCCATCTGGGCCAGCAGCCTTCCTGGTGTTCACCTGCATAAATGCTCTTCTCACACTGTGTTCCGACAACGAGAGAGCGTCCCCCCCCCCTCGCGGTTGCCCCCCCCCCCTCCACAACAGCCGGCGCGCCAGTGACGTCACTAGCCGGAGAGCCAGCAGCGCCACTGTCTACACCAAACCGAGCGTAGAAGGTGTTGAGCTTGTCCGCGAGGGAGGCGTCGTCGCGTACCACACAATGCAGCGTGAGTATTGCCGTATTGACCATGTTTGGCTCTACATATGCATGTGGGCAGTCATTCTCGCATATGAGGAACATTAAGACCAACCTACGCTCACGTTTAACTGATGGAAGCCTCAACGCCTGCATGAAGCTCAATCTCACCACGTATGAACCAGATTACAAGGCCATCAGCAAAACCATGCAGCACCAGAAGTTGCATTAAAAGTAAGACATATTTAATTTATTATATGTTAAAAATACTATATGGCTCTCAATGAAATATATTTAGAAATATTTGGCTTTTATGGCTCTCCTAGTCAAAAAGGTTCCTGACCCCTGCATTAACCCAACCCCTTTATTAAGCTCGAATCTTATTGGCTAATAATGGTTGTGGAGTCCACAACCAACCACAATGTGGACGGACCAGGACGCTAGAAAAAGACACCTCCCCCTCTGCAAATGTTCTCTATTCTGCCTGAGCTGCAGTGAGCACAGAGTGACTGCCAGCCTGCCTCAGTGAGTCTGACAGAGTGTTAGAGAGAGTGAGAAGGAGAAGAGGGAGAAAATTCTAAAAAAGAACAGAGATGAAAAATAATGATTTTTTAATTATTATTGTAAACTATATAAATATATATATATATATATATTAAAAAATAAAAAAATAAATAAAAAATGTATAAATTCTTTTTTACTGTTCATATTTTTGGCGAAGCTTGGCTTCCCTTGGCTTCCATGAATATTCGCCACTGCTCTCCCCACTCCCCCCATAACATAATGAGTTAAAGATGTAAACAGTTAAAGACCCTCACCAGTCTTAACACTTTGAGTACCACGGGTCCGGTGCCCCGGAACCCCGTTGCGTGCCACCACCCACTTCAATGACAGAGCTCTCATATTTGCGAATGCATAAACTATATCTTAAATTATGGCTATGTGTCTAATATGGCCGTCGCTTATCAATGACTTATTTGCAGTCAACATTGTCGAAACGGATTGTTTTTTTAAATCGGTTCATTTCCGTTTTATACCATTTTGAAAAACGCTCGTTTCTTGAAAGTTTCAGACCATTTCAGAAGATTCTGTGATAATCGCCCTTTACTGGAATACACTGGAATGAATACACAAAACACGTCATTTTTCGGCCTATTTATTAATCGTTTTAAAAAAAACGCTAGATTATCGATAGTATATGTGTACTTATGCATGCTATAGAAGCGGGCTGAAAAATCGATTATCTTATTTCCTGATCGCACACACACACACATATGGCACACGCTGATATATAGGTGAAAATAGCTCTTATTATCCCAAGACTGGTAAAATAGATTCCTTACCTCAGATCAGATGTTCTCCAAAAAGATGATTCCAATTCCTGATCGCCATTCCAATTATCAATCGCGTTTTTATTGATCCAACGCTGGGTACTGGAAACACATTTTCCGCTCTTCTGGTGGTGGGCGATTACTTGGATCGTCTCCGGTTACTTGTCTGACAAGTAAAATGTGGAAGCAGGACTTTTTTTTCTCCATGCGTTTCATTCAATCCAATCCAAAGGGGCAGTACCATCCGGAGAGACGATAGGGGGCGGTATTTTCCCTGTTCGAGTTCAGACAGATCCCCACTGGTAACGTGAGGCTAGATTGATGAAAAATGAATGGAAATCGATAATAAAAAAAAATTACGATCAAAGACGAGATCTCTCTGGCATGAACTAACAAGAAATCTCGTCGTTGGCACTCAAAGTGTTAAAATAACAAAAACAGTAAAGTGAACCAAACGTTTCCACAGCCCATGTGAAGCAGACATGACCCCTGGTTGTACACAAATAATATTATATATTCATATAGAGCATAGAAGTGCTCCACTTAAATACACCATAAGACATAATCAAACCAATAGTTTTAGTCTTAGTGTCAAATGCTCCTTTTTCGTTTATCATATTTATTTTTCATTTTAGTCTTAGTCAGTTTGTCAACTACAGGTCTGATCATTTTAGTCTTAGTCAGTTTTAGTCTAGATTTTGTCTTTTTTGTTTTAGTCTAGATTTAGTCAGGGGAAAAAGCTTTGTTGACGACCATATTTAGTCATCATTTTCGTTGACAAAATTAACACTGTCATCGTTTGTCGACTCCTGGTTGTGGGAATTTTGCAGATATGAAGCATAAATGACTTACTTATACAAGACATAAATAGATTACTTATGTTAAGATAACGTTTTTAGTCTGTTCACCTGACTGCGGATTGTCACACAGAATTTATATTTTTTTAATGTTGATACCAGCCGTCACTGGATCAATATAATAAAAGATTGCGATATATTGCTGTATACATTTTTCCCCACCCCTAGTAGCTATTGTGAAAGGGAGGGGGGGGGGCAGGAGGGGGCTCCAACATACTAAACAAAATGTCTTCTGGACTCTTATCCAACACCATGCCCCTCTTTGGACAGGATCAGTCATTGTTCTGCAATACTTCTTCTCCCCATCCAAACACGTCAGCATCTGTTTTTAGTTTTTTTTGTCAAGATTTCTCCATTTTCTCTAGCACCTTTAGCGACTCAACGGAGAGAGAGAGAGTCCTCTGAGGACCATCTACTAGACACCCTTTTTGTTTTTACCAGAGGAGAAGGAGGACATGTCATGTTAGTCAGACTGCATCAGATCCCGCTCTCGCTTCCTGCCAAGGAGTTGGGACGATAATTGCTCCATTTTGGGTCTGTCACCACAACACCAATATGAGATTACTGGTGGGGGAGTGTGGATATAGAGAGAGAGGGGGAGAGGGAGGGAAGGAGGGTGCATCATATTTGGCGGTAGATGAGACGGACAGCGAGGGAACGTGATGGAGAGGGCGCTCTCTCGGGAGGTATAGAGCCGAGAGGGAAAATGTCCGTCTTGGAAGAGGGAAAGAAAGAAAATCAAGATAGAGGGGCAATGGATGGAAAGACAGAAGGGGATGATATCTGATTAGAAAGAGTGGTGGTGGAGCCTGGAAGAGAGTGAGGGGAGAGGATAGGACGGGACAGAAGAGGGGAGGAGAGAATAGGAGGAATCACCTTGCACTGGTTCAGAATAACAATCCCGGAGTTCCTGTAGTTCTTCTTCTTCACTAGGTACTTGGGGTTAATGCATGGCCACTGGACCTGTTGAGATTGGGGGAAAAAAAGCTTCAAGTTCAAATGTGTGACACATAATTTGTTCTCATTCTCTTCTATTTCATTCACGACCAAGGACAAGACACACAAGGCATTTGTATCAAGATTTGAGCGAATTTGCAAGCTAATTTGGCTTGATGTCAAATCCACCCTCTTCTGCTGAGGTAAAGGAGATTGCGAATGACCTCAAGAGCTCTGCGGCAGGCCATGATGAAATTAGAGTGAATTTATTGAAGGAAGTTATTGATTTAATTGTTGAACCACTTACATAATGTGCCACATTTATGGAACATGGTTTAGTACCCAAAAGCATGAATATTGCCAATGTCACACCCCTTCGGGTTACTCTAGTATCTTCACTAACTATAGACCTATATCAACCCTGCCCTGTTTTTCAAAGATTCTGGAAAAATGTGTTTACAAAAAATGTCTAATCACTTACATGAGCTAAATATTTGGATTTAGGAAAAAACTATATTTGTACGATAAAGAATTATGCATTTGATGTCGGAAAAATAAATAATATTGATTCATCTGATCACAGGGCAGCTGGATTAACCATATCTGAACCAGCTATTTTGGACAAATGTATAATTTCTTTAATTACTCAGATATTCAAACACAATTATGCAATTATTGTGAAATTATTGAAAATAATAATAATTTAATGCCTTCTGTGGAATTTGTATTTCTTATTTGTTACATATCTGTTTTATTGATTAATTATACATTTGAAAGAATGCAGGTTATAGCCAACATGAATTGGTACAATGGGACAGACATTTGTTTGATATAGCTATAACTTGCATTCCTTCAAATGTATCATTAATCAATCAAACAGATATTGAAATACACTATGTAGCCTAGTACACCAACACTGCAAGTGACAGTGGATAAATAAATAAATAAATAAGAACTAAAGCTAATCGCGTGGAAATAGACTGCATTAATATTCCATAACAAGTGTGCGCCAGTATGGCCTACGTGTCTAATGAATGAACAGTAGGCTTATTTTATTCTAGTTACTTGTTTCATTAGGATTTAGTAGATACTATATATATGCTCTGCCCTACGTACAGTATAAGTACAGTCTGTATACAACAAGTCATTAATGGAATAATAAGCCTATAGGCTACTGCATTAATTCATTACGCCGTAGGCTATACAGTACTGCGCGTGCATGCGTGTGTGTGTGCGCACGCTGCGGCAGGTGTACCACGAGCTGTACTATATATGATGCCAATACATTAAACTCATCTAATTTTGATGGGTCGCAAGACTCGCAAAGCGCTTCCGTGTCCATTTTCACACGGCTGCATCATTAGTTGCCTTATAAGGAGCTCTGGAGGCATTGTTTTGTATGCAAATGACCTGAACGGGGACGCGCTTTTGAGACATGGTGCCATTCCCCAACGCAGATATCACAGGTGTGACCGTGTGATCGTTTGAGCCACTTAATAGTAATAATTTCTTTTGCAATCATCAATAAGATGTGTAATATATAGTACTGATCCATGTCCAACACTCGTTCAAGGAGTAGCACTTTAAAGTCAGATCGGGCTTGAATAGGAAGCCAGTGTAGGGCGGACAAAACTGGTGTGATGTGATCAAATTTTCTAGTTTTAGTTAGTATCCGTGCAGCCGCATTTTGCACGAGTTGAAGATTTTTTATGCTTGAATTAGGTAGGCCTGAAAAAAGTGCATTACAGTAGTCTAGACGTGATGAGACAAAAGCATGAATTAGGGTTTCAGCATCAGCCAGAGTTAAAATGGGGCGAATTTTTGCGATATTATGAAGATGGAAGAAGGCAATTTTGGTGAAATGTTTTATATGTGCATTAAATGAGAGGGAGGAATAAAAAATTACTCAGAGGTTTTTTATGATGGAGCTCTGGGATACATGACAAGTATCAAAGTTGAGGGAGATGTCCTGAAACAAGCCTCTGTGATTTGGGTTGCCAACAATTAACATCTCAGTTTTATCTGCATTAACACATCCACCGCCGTTCACGCTGTACAGCATTATTGCCCGCCATGCGTTGTCTGCCACACCGTGACCACGCTGTACAGCGATATTGAGATCAATATAAAAAAAATTCGCCATGGCATTCATATATACACCTCCGGCGCTGCAGCTGGACCCTACGGCTCAATACAACGACGGCTCAATAACGCCGCCTGGTGGATGGTCGGGCGAGTTACACTCGAACAACAGGAAGTGAGAGGTGTGCGTCGATTAAATTCATCCGGCCGTCAGATATTGTCGCAAGGCTCCCGACAGACACTATGTACATACTGGATCGCTTTATAAACTTAATAATCGATATGATTTCGGCGTTTATTGCGACATACAAACCGGAAATGGACCTAGGCGATCGACGTCTTATACCTGGGATCTTTCACCGCCAGTCTCATTGGCGAACGGTAAGAGGACGCTAACGTTATTTTCAGCCCAATTGTTTATTAATTTCATTGCAAACCGATCTGATCAATATATCACCCATACTACATAAAGCATTTACTGACGATCACGGAATTATAAACGACCCCCCCTTTCCTCCGTGCATGATGACGCATAACGTATAGGATCATATACAGTTGAATTTTTCAATATAGCATGTATCGGGAATAAACGGCAATCGATAATCTATATATGCGTTTAGGCCTATAACTCACGTTCTAGGAATTACTGCAGAAAACGATAAAAACATACTTATATTCTAGAAGGTATTTTTGTATGAATGTTTGAATGAAAAAGTATAACGTTCCTACATCCTGAACGATAGATAATCGATGTTGAATGGGCCATAGTAATGTCAATTTAGCAATACAATTTAAAAAGTTATAGCCCTGCAAAGAAGGTGAACATCCCCATAGGCTTAGAGTGGTGGCAGACTGGCTATATTGATGGATATAACCAATGGCAGGGAATGTGTTAAGAAGTAGAAAGTTTTGCGACATCCACTTTTTGACGGCAAGCAGGCAAGCCTCAAGATTTTGTAATTGGGAGGAATCATTTGGCTTAATAGGTATATATAATTGGGTGTCGTCAGCGTAAAAATGAAAGGTTATGCCAAATTTGCATATGATATTGCCGAGGGGTAGCATGTAAATCGAAAATAGTAAAGGGCCCAGGACAGAGCCTTGTGGGACCCCACATTGCACTGGGAGGGTCTCAGATGTTAAATCATTATAGACCACGCAGTGTGTTCCATCAGTTAAATAAGATTTAAACCAAGCAAGTGCGTGACCCCGAATGCCAACATGATTCTCAAGCCGACCTAGAAGAATCGAATGAGGAGATTTATTTGATTGAACAATATATTTGCCATGTTTAGGCTCTTAACACTTTAATCGCCAAGGACGCCTTAACTCGTCATTCCCCGCCATGCTAATTCTTCCAATGACGCCGTAACACGTCATTGAGATCAATATTTCAAAAATCTGTGATCGCAATCATATTTCTCCCGCGGAGACTTGAGATCTACTGTTGATCCCCTCTCAACTCTCCAACGGTTCAAGAGCGCCATCTGGTGGCCGATCGGCGGATTGCCCAAACCGGAAACGGAAACTGGTGCTCATCCAAATTCGGTCCGATCACTCGCTATATGTCCCGGGACTCGAGCTTGACACAATGGATAGCGATCCGTTACCAATAACTCGATAAACAACATGATTTGGACGTATATACTATTATACAACCTGGAGATGGATCGCATATTTCAACATCCCATAATAGGAATATTTTTGCTCCATGCTCATCGCCCAACGGCCCGAGGAGACTGGGGTAAGTTTCAGCGTTTATTTTTACCGTGTTCAATACAAACTGCTCTAATGATCATATCACCTACACTACATGAATCATCTAACGTTGGCCACGGAATTATAAACGACCCCCCCCCCCCCCCATCTGGTCAACATCAGATGATAAGTAGTAACTTCTAGAAGCACGTCCATTTGAAATGTTTTATCTGGCGCCGATCGCTATCAAACTGTATTTGATCATCAATATAATGCATTTAGGGCTATAAATCACGTTCTGCAGAATGCTGCAGAAAACGATAAAAACATATTTATACTTTAGACCGTATTTTAGTATGAATATGTGAATGAAAAAGTATAACGTTCCTACATCCTGAACGATAGATAATTGACGTTGAATGGGCCATAGTAATGTCAATTTAGCAATACAATTTCAAAAGTTATAGCCCTGCAAAGAAGGGGAACTTCTCCATAGACAAATAGAGCTGGCAGAGGATGGTATAAGGATGTACATAAGCGTGGCAAAGAAAGTGTTAATAATAATAATAATAATAATAATAATAATAATAATAATAATAATAATAATAACTTAATTTTATATAGTGCGTTTCATGAAACCCAAGGTCGCTTTACATAGGTTAAATAACAGATAAGAGACAAACATGGTCCTCTTAACGTTCGGCGTCCCACCGATGGGACGTTTTGCACTTGCAAGCACTTCACGTAGTTTGCGCTCGTCTGCCGGCTCCGGGCTGCGTTTCTCCCGATCATTCAATACATTGTTCGAAAGTTAAACTTCCCGCCATTCGATCGACACCACTCTCATCCTATTGCGTGCTTTCAGTCTCGAGTTACAAGACAAAATATACGGTGAATGTCATTTGACAAGCCGTTCCGACGAGTGACCACGTCCGGTTGTAAAGTACCGCTGATGGCGAAAATTATTGACCACCGTTGTAGCCAAGGAGCGTCTGCTCCGAAAGCGATCCCAGACTAGCCCTGATTGCAACGAGAAGGGGGCAGAAAAAGAAGAACAAGTTCTTTGTTTTGACTCACGTGGCCATTTTGGATAATCACGCTGAATTATTGCGGTACACACATTACAAAAACCTTTATTAAACACAGATTTTCCGTGGGACCTTTATAAACTTTGGACCTGTACTACATAAGACTTCAGGCTATGTAACAGTTATGTATTCCAGCTCCTACCTCTCAGCTGGAACCCAAAAACAGGCATCTGGCAACAAGTCAACACAAAAGTAAGGTGCACATATTTTATTTCAGTGTGTTCAAACCTCTGTTTCTCTAATACATTAGCACTCAAAGGGATATTTTTTTCTTAATTGTGTAAGAGACTTCAGAATGTTACCTTTCAAAAGAGACCAGACTCATGCATGTGCTATAAGTATAAAGTATAATAACCCCCCGCGGGTTGAATGCCCACTCACGAGAATTCTCGTATTTTCTCGTTTATTTTTCTATTAGCGATCTGAAATCATATTTCATCAACCAAGTCTACCGTTGGAAATCCAACCACTCCAGGCGCTCAGATGTGAAAAAAGTGCCCTCTATCGTCTCCCAGATGGTAATTCACCCTTTTGGATTGAACTCAATGAAAATGAATGAGAAAAAAAATCCCTGACTCCACATTTAACTTCTCACTCACGCAGCCGGGGTCGATCAGTTTCACTAGTGAGCCTCAGAGCAGCGGAGATTATGTGTTTTTACAGTATACACTGAATTAATAAAAAGATAGATTTTTTCTGATGGCGATCAGGAATTGAAATAATCCATTTGGATACCATCTGATCTCAGATAAGGAATCTATGTTACCAGTATTAGGATAATCAGACTCGTTTTCACAGAGATATAAGCTTTTATGTGATTATGTGACTGCACTGATTGACTGTGCGAGCGGTCAGGAAATAGGAGAATCGATTTTCAACTCGCGGCACGAGTGTGCATGCGTACACATATACTATCGATAATCTAGCGTTTATTTGAAAACGATTCATAAATAGGCCGAACAATGACAACGTTCTAGAATATTCCAGTAAAAGGCGATTATCATGGAATGTGTTATTTTTTCCGTGAAATAGAGTGCTTTTCAAAATGCTAGAAAACGGAAATTAAGTGATAAAAAAACAATCTGCTACGACAATGTTGACTGGAAAATGAGTCTTTGATAAGCGACGGGCAGATTAGACCCATAATTTAAAACATAGATTAGGCGATATTAACGTTAACATTGAAGTGGCCCTGGGCATTCAAGGAGGTAAAAAGTAATTAACTTTGGGCAATCTAATCTCGGGTTTACGATAGTTACGTTGAAAGCCACTCACGACATTTCTCTGAATTTTTTTCTTTTCTTTTTTTAGCGATCTGAAATCATATTGCATCACGCGAGCCTACCCTAGCCTACCCAAGGGCCGCCGGCGATCAGATGTGAAAAAAGCGCCCCCTATCGTCTCCCAGATGGTAAATGGAATGGACTCAATGAAAATGGATGGGGGGAAAAAAATATTCCAGTCCACATTTTCCAGTCCACTGATGCAGCCGGGGTTACCAGAGTTCATTCTGGATCCTCTGAGCCCCGCTGATCATGAGTTCTACTGTATACACTTTAGATCTATACACTTATCGATTTTTCCGAATGGTGATCAGGAATTGGAATATACCATTTGGATACCATCTGATGTCAGGTAAGGAATCTATGTTATCAGTGTTAGGATAATCAGACTGGTTTTTGAGGAGATATAAGCTTTTTTCTGATATGTGCTCTATCGGTTTCACTGTAAAATCCATGAGGAAATGAAAGCCGTTATTATCAGCGCGCGCCTCGAACGTGCGTGCGGCCACGTATACTATTGATCATCTAGCGTTTATTTGAAAACGATTCATAAATAGGCCGACAAATATCAACGTTCTGGAATATTCCAGTAAAAGGCGATTATCACAGAATGGGCTGTTTTTCACCTGAAAACGGGCGCTTTTCAAAATGCTCTCAAACGGAAATGAAGCGATAAAAAAACAATCTGCCTTGACAACACTGACTGGAAAATGATTCTTTGATAAGCGACGGGCAGATTAGACACATAGCCATAATTTAAAACATAGATTAGGCGATATTAACGTTAACATTGGCGCCGATGGTGGCATTCAAGAAGTTTCAAGGGTCTTAGAAACATCTTGACATTTTAAACTTGGAATGTCATTCAGTGGATATTTTTAAAAATGATTTATATTTTTTTTATTTTGGGTGTAATACTGATTATGTATTTCACCTTGTTTGACAATTTATTAAAAAAAAATTGTAAATTAGGCTAACTAACAATTTGGCTAGTTTTTACATCAAATTGAGAAAATATTTGATTTACAATATTGAAATTGACATTCCTGATATTCAAGCAGTTGATTGCTATTGCACAGGTCAGTTCCGCATGATTGATGTGCATTTTCAGTGAAGAATCCTATACATTTTCCTGCCTGTCTTCCCTCTTCCTATATTCAGCCTCTTCGGTATTGACTTGCTTTCCACCTTGAACATTCATGCTTATTACCGTCTTCTATTCCCAAACAAACTGCTGTGAGGGCTGTGGGTGTGTGTGTGGGTCATGAGCAGATAATAGGGACTCTTAAAGTTATACGTCAAACGAATAACCACAAAACTGCTTACGCAGATGTTTTAGGAGAAGGGGGAAAATAAACAACACAAAACAACCTTTACAGGTGAAAGCCTCAAAGTGAGTATTTAAGAAAATAAGTAAAGTCCAAAAAAACAGGACGACACTCATTAACACTTTGAATGCCCAACCCGAGTTTTCTCGGGTTTACCCCCCGCGGGTTGAATGCCCATAACGAGAATATTTGTTTTCTCTAGTTTTTTTTATTTTTATTAGCGATCTGAATTCATATTTCATCAACCGAGTCTACTGTTGGTAAATCAGCCACCCCAGGCGCTCAGATGTGAAAAAAGTGCCCCCTATCGTCTCCCAGATGGTAATTCACCCTTTTGGGTTGGACTCAATGAAGATGCATGGGGGAAAAAAACCCGGACTCCACATTTGACTTCTCACGCATGTAACCGGGGCCGATCAGCTTCATGCTGGACCCTCAGCACAGCGTGTATACGCTGTTTTACAGTATACGCGTGGGATTAATAAAAGGATCGATTTTTGGAATGGTCGATCAGGAATTGGAATAATCCATTTGGATACCATCTGATCTCAGGTAAGGAATCTATTTTACCAGTCTTAGGATAATCAGACCTGTTTTCACGGAGATATAAGCTTTCCCCCTATATGTGATATGGCTGTTTTGACTGTGCGAGTGATCAGGAAATAAGATAATCGATTTACAGCTTGCGGCACCAGCGTGCATACGTACACATATACTATCGATAATCTAGCGTTTATTTTAGGGATGCACAGAAATTTCGGCACCGAAAGTTTTCGGCCGAAAATGGCAAAAAATGGCCTTTCGGCTTTCGGCCGAAAGAGTTTTTTCACCGAAAATATGTCACCGAAACAGAAACAACCTAACAACCTTGCGTGTTGTTGTGATGATGTCGCGCTGTCGGGAGTCGCGCTGTTTCTATGTAAACTGCGCGCAATGCGTCCAATAAATGCGTCTTTAACATGCTTTATATCCTTATTTGCTATATGCCGCGGTTAATCACTGAGTGATCTAATATGCATATTATTCACGTGTTGTTGTGATGATGTCACGCTGTCGGGAGTCGCGCTGTTTCTATGTAAACTGCGCGCAATGCGTCCAATAAATGCGTCTTTAACATGCTTTATATCCTTATTTACTATATGCCGCGGTTAATCACTGAGTGATCTAATATGCATATTATTCAGAGCGAGAGGGGGGGGATTGTGTTTCTGCCTATGTTATGTAGTTACTCTCCCTCGTCCCCGCTGTCGTCCACACTCAGCTGTGAGAGAATTGTTGAATAGATACACAAATGTTCTAGAATGTTTGATTATGACATCATACTGAGCTGGACCTGTACTTTGTGACAATATGTTATTTCGGGCATTCATAACATTATTTCGCGCGACTGTACATTGTAACGTTAACACAGCCCAGCTGTCAACTGTACTTTGTAATGCTATGTTATTTCGGGCATTCATAACGTTATTTCACGCGACTGTACATTGTAACGTTAACACAGCCCAGCTGTCAACTGTACTTTGTAATGCTATGTTATTTCGGGCATTCATAACGTTATTTCGCGCGACTGTACATTGTAATGTTAACACAGCCCAGCTGTCTGTCTGTCGTGCCTCTACTGTGCCGAGTCAAGCGAGCACATTCAGCTGGGGACTAGAAAGGTGCGCTCAGTAGAGCACAGATGTCCGCTGCGCAGCCAGAGAAAAGATGGAATTAATGTACTGTATGCATTCAGAAGTGCTGAATAAATGTTTTATGGACCCATAATAGTGATTATTTATTATTTAAGTTAAGTTTTGCCATAATCATATATTTTTCCATAATCATAATGTTCCACAACATTGGTAAAAAAAAATCTATTCTATGAATCATTTTCGGCCTTTCGGCTTTCGGTTTTCGGCCAACTGTTTTCTATTTTCGGTATCGGTTTCGGCCAAGAATTTCCCATTCGGTGCATCCCTAGTTTATTTGAAAACGATTCATAAATAGGCCGAACAATGACAATGTTCTAGAACAGACCTGGGCATTGTACGGCCCGCGGGCCGCATCCGGCCCGCGGGATGCTTCTGACCGGCCCGCGAAAGATTACATGACAATAAAAAAAAAATAAAAAAAAATAAAAAAAAAATCTTTTTTTAATATATATATATATTTTTTTTTTTACTTTTTTCTTTTCATGTCAACGTTCACACGCACAATATACGCTTAGGAGACATGCTCAGAAGATGTTGGTTCTCTTTGGATCCACCTACATATGTGAACAGACATTCTCATTCTCGTTTACCAAGTCCAGGTACAGATCCTCTCTCACTGATGAACATCTGGCAGCTGTGCTTCGCATCTCCACCTCAGACATGCAACCTGACTTTGATGGACTTGTTAAAGCTCAACAGAGACTGGATTTCTCACACTGAATGAAACAAAAAAGAACTGAAAAACACTCAAATGTGGAAATATAACAAGTGAAATGGGACACTTGATATTTTTTTTTCTTAAATGTTTAATATAGGCATGTAAAGTAAAAAAGGCTACAAAACTGGGACACTTTTCTTTACACAGTTCAGTGACATGTCTTGTTTATTTTTGCTATAAGATGATGTGATGTCTTTAGAAAATCCTTGTTTCAATAGTATATGAAACTCAAAATGCCCTTTGTTATTAATGTTTCACATTTTGTTTATCATTTTGGAAATAAATTCTATTTGAATAAATGATATTTTTGAAAGCTAACCTCACCTTTTAATTGCCAAATAATAACATACACTCTTACCAGGGGTCAAAACAATGCCATTTACTGCTTTTTATATAGAAATAAAATGTATATTATGCATAATTGAGTTTGGAATTTCGGCCCGGCCCCCCAACATATTTTCAGTTGCTCATTCGGCCCCCCGGGAAAAATAATTGCCCACCCCTGTTCTAGAATATTACAGTACATCAGCATTTATCAGGGATTCTTTTTTTTTCTTCTTGAAAACGAGGGCTTTTCAAAATGCTATAAAACGGAAATGAACCGATAAAAAAACAATCCGCTTCGACAATGTTGACTGGAAATGGGTCATTGATAATGCGTCGGGCAGATTAGACACATAGCCATAATTTAAAACATAGATTAGGCGATATTAACGTTAACATTGAAGTGGTTGCTGGGCATTCAAGGGGGTAAAAAGGAAAACACGGCCAGCTCTGAAAGTGTTAAAGGGGTATTGTAGAAAGAATAAATAAGCCACAAAGGCAACTCCCAAAACCAGAGTTTATATTGAAAACATAAAACAATAAACCTCCACCAAGGGAGTTTATGTGCAACGGACAGTTCCAAAAGAACAAAAGAAAACACTACCATAAAGGACTCAGCCTCTATAAAGTAAAGTGTAAACTAAGCCAGTAGCTGAAAACAAGATGGCTACAAAAGAAGGCTAAATGCTGAATAGGGCAGCACTACACTTAAATATAATGAGCCTGACCAAACGTATAGCCAGCACAAGGAAATGAAAAAGCAGTTGACACTGCGAGATCAAAACTTAAATAGACTCAACATGGCCATAGACACAGCTGCACTGCATCAGGTGCAATCAAGCCCACACACCTGCTGACCCATGAGGCAATTAACCACATGGAACAGGGATTGACAGATATCCCTCACAGAGAGGTGAAATAAAGCAAAAATAGACAGCTGTCCCTCACAGAAAGGTGAAATAAGGCAAAAACCATGACATGCAGGTGACGTAAAAACACATCACTTCCTATGCACCAGATGATTTTCCTGGGAACGTCCTACCAGACTTAGAATAACAGAGAACAGCAAATGTAAAAAGATTCATGAACTGGTTATGAGTACTGTAGATGTCACTATTGTGTTATATCAATTGGTGATAGAGTGGCAAAATAGACTATAGATTTATTTAGATAAAGATGTTTGTGATCCTTACTCTAAACCCCTCTTTGAAATCATCTCCCACCATTACATGACCTGATCCTCCGCAGGGATTCTGTGAGGAATAGTCCACTTAGAGGCTAATTTGCTACCCATCTAAAGGCACTGCGCGTGATCTGTGCATCATTATCAGCTCAATTGTGGTATGAAATCTATTTGGTTTACATGTCAAAAGAAATACATTTTAAATTAGTTTGTCGTGTAATGGACTTATGTCTTCCACGGTGGAGACGGAGCATCAATATCTGGATTACACCTTCCCAGAGGAGAGAGAATGAGAGAACAGACAATGGGAGGAAGGAGAGAAGAAGACACCCTGCTGGGAGAAATCCATTCAGATTTTTCGTCCAGTTCTCTGTGTCTCTGTGTGTGTGTGTGTGTGTGTGTGTGTGTGCGTCTGTGTTTTTCTTTTATTCTTGTGTTCCCCTGAGAACAGCTGACATCATCCATCCAGCGACATCCCTTCTGAGTTGTCTTTTGAGCTTTACAGCTGTACTACTAGCATATCCATTCTGGCCACAAATAGTCCACTCACTCACACCAGAGTCATCTCCTGTTTAAATGTAATGAAGTCAACAGTCTCTGTGTGACCCTGTGTGGACAGCTGAAGGATTGGCCTTGTTTAGGAAAGTACATTTCCAGCTTGGTATCTCAAACCACTAACCTTGGTCTGGGGCAATATACTGATATTTAACCCTTGTGTGGTGTTCGCGTTTTTTTTACTCACCCAATATTCGTGGGTCTATGAAGCCATAATAATTCATGTAAAAATAGATAACAGATTGTTAACAGAATTCGACTATAGGGTGACAATAATGTGGTCAAGAGGCATGGATTCTATCTTGAGCCTTAACGTGGCGTGGTTTATTATTATTATTTATTTATTTATTATGGAAAGCAGCAGATCTACAGTTCTTCTCTCTCTGGGAGACATGGGGGAGAGAAGGAAGTGGGAGGATACATTCACTTTTATACTTGCCCCAAGGTGGTGTACCTGGGTGGTTCCGCCTAGAGCACCCTCTAGTGGGAACAGATATATAATATGCAACTAGACAGTCACTGGTGGAGACAGTTATATATGTAGGTAAACAGTTACTAGTGTAATCAGCCATATGTACAGTTAGACAGTTACTAACAATCCTACACAAAACCTCGGATCTCAACACAGATTTATCTCAATTGTTTCCACCTATACAATTTCCACACTTTATTACACATAATAATATATAAATGTGTAGGGGGTGCACAGTTATTTTATATGTTCTTTACATAAAATGAGCCAAGGCCAATGAGTTTCAGATCAAAAAAATTATTCATTGTATAATTTCTCAAACCAGAACACCACATGAAGATTAATGTCTACTGTATCGCTTTTTTTCCCAAACAACCTGAACTGTGACATACTGTAGTTGTCGAAGTTAGTAGTAAAGAGCAAATTTATCTCAAAACGATTTCTGAAATATTTGAGAATGTCAACTGAAAACTGAATACCATAGTCTCATTCTGATATCACACTTTAAAAAAAAAAGCCTTGTGCAGAATGTTTGTGTAGTTCTCTTTCTTCCAACATGGCTGCCTGTAACCAATGGTAACCACTTTTGACAGAAAATTACAATTTCTCTGTGTTGTGGTAGAGAACTTAAAATACTAGAACGGCATGGTATCACTCCACTGTGACTCATTTACAAGGTCCCGTAACAAGAGAGTGATTTATGAATTTCTTTTGTTTATATAATAATAATAATAAATTATATTTGGAGGTGCCTTTCAAAATACCCAAGGTCACCTTACAGAGCATACAAACAAAACGAGATTATTGTTTGGAAAGTCAAAATTAAAAACAGTGGTCTTGGCAAAAGTGTCAGGGAAGTTAAAAACAAAACAAACAGGAAGTATTAACACATTGGCGACCACGGTTTGCAGTGTAATATGGTTCTGGACGACCAGGGTTTGTCAACAAACCGATGTACTTTTTTTTTCTTTTTATCAATTTTTTTTCCCCCCAACATGAAACAAAACATATATCACAAACAATACAATAATACATAAAAAGACTTCCCAAGACAATAACTTAACACCACATGACAAGACAATAACTGATACAGACTGTACAGTGATCATCCTACATGGACACTCGCTCGTTCCCCCCCCCCCCGCTCACCCAAGGACCTCAACATGAGTCACACTCACATTACATTATTCAGTAAAAGAAAAAGAAAAAAACTAAAATCAAAACAAATCAAAACAAAACAAATTCCCAAACTTATATGCGTTCTTTTAACTTTGCCACTGCAGCCAACCAAATTGCGATATTAGATTCCTTAACCCCTACAACACGTGCCGTGGATATCTCCAAATAGATCACATCAAGGTAGGTGAGAAACCATACCTTCGTGCAGAGTTTGTCTGGGTGAAACCAACGTGAGGCAATAAATTTTTTTGCGGCTGTAAGGCCGGCCAAAATGAGTCTTTTCACCTGTATAGAGGTCGGTAATTGAGAGAGATCATTCAATAACAATACAGAAGGAGATACAGGTATGGTTAACACTTTAATCGCCGATGACGTGTTTAGACGTCATTCCTAGCCATGCTCATTCTGCCGAAGACGCCGTAACTCGTCTTTGATATCAATAATTCAAAAATCTGTGATCGAAATCATATTTCTCCTCCGGAGACATGAGATGTACTGGTGAGCTCCACTCAACTGTCTAACGGTTCAAGAGCGCCATCTGGTGGCCGATCGGCAGATCGGCCAAGAGGGAGGGGCGCGCCAAACAGGAAGTGCTCATCCATATGTCGTCCGGGCACTCGCGATCGGTAGCCGGACTCCATCTCAACACACTGGATAATCAATCGCTCGCCCTAACTCAATAAACAACGTTATTTGGACGTATATAGTATTATACAACCTGGAAATGGTTCATCAGGATCAACATCCCATAATCGAAAACTGTCTACTCCACGCTGATCGTCCAATGGCACGAGGAAGATACAGTGAGTTTCAATGTTATTTTCTAACGTATTCTATACTAACTGATCTGATGATCATATGACCCACACTAGATGAATGGTATAACGTTGCCCACAGAATTATAAACGCCCCCTCGCCCATCCGGTCAATATCAGATGATACGTAGTAACTTCTAGAAGTACCTCCAGTTGAAATTTTTCATATGGCACCGATCACTACCAAACTGTATTTGATCATCAATATAGTGCATTTGGGGCTATAAATCAAGTTCTGGAGAAAGCTGCAGAAAACAATAAAAACATACTTATACTTTAGACCGTATTTTAGTATTAATATGTGAATGAAAAACTATAACATTGATACACCCTGAACAATGGATATAGGACATTGAATGGGCCATAATAATGGCAATTTAGCAATAGAATTTAAAAAGTTATAGCCCTGCAAAGAAGGGGAACTTCTCCATAGACAAATAGAGCTGGCTAGGGATGGTAAATTATGAATTTGAACCATGGCGATCAAAGTGTTAAAGAGAAAATGTCCGAGAGCTGATATGTAACATTTTCCCAGAAACTCACAACAGGGGGGGCATTCCCAGTACATATGCATAAATGTACCTATTGCGCCGTTTGGACACAAGGTACATAAAGAGTCAGGTCTGAGACCCATTGAATTCAATCGTCTAGGGCAGACCTGGGCATTGTACGGCCCGCGGGCCGCATCCGGCCCGCGGGATGATTCTGACCGGCCCGCGAAAGATTACATGATAATAAAAAAAATTAAAAAAAATTAAACAAATTTTTTTTTTTATATTTTTTTTTTACTTTTTTCTTTTCATGTCAACGTTCACACGCACAACATACGCTTAGGAGACATGCTCAGAAGATGTTGGTTCTCTTTGGATCCACCTACATATGTGAACAGACATTCTCATTCTCGTTTACCAAGTCCAGGTACAGATCCTCTCTCACTGATGAACATCTGGCAGCTGTGCTTCGCATCTCCACCTCAGACATGCAACCTGACTTTGATGGACTTGTTAAAGCTCAACAGAGACTAGATTTCTCACACTGAATGAAACAAAAAAGAACCGAAGAACACTAAAATGTGGAAATATAACAAGTGAAATGGGACACTTGATATTTTTTTTTCTTAAATGTTTAATATAGGCATGTAAAGTAAAAAAGGCTACAAAACTGGGACACTTTTCTTTACACAGTTCAGTGACATGTCTTGTTTATTTTTGCTATAAGATGATGTGATGTCTTTAGAAAGCTAAGAAAATCCTTGTTTCAATAGTATATTAAACTCAAAATGCCCTTTGTTATTAATGTTTCACATTTTGTTTATCATTTTGGAAATAAATTCTATTTGAATAAATGATATTTTTGAAAGCTAACCTCACCTTTTAATTGCCAAATAATAACATACACTCTTACCAGGGGTCAAAACAATGCCATTTACTGCTTTTTATATAGAAATAAAATGTATATTATGCATAATTGAGTTCGGAATTTTGGCCCGGCCCCCCAACATATTTTCAGTTGCTCATTCGGCCCCCCGGGAAAAATAATTGCCCACCCCTGGTCTAGGGGTTAAATAAGTCCTGTGAATTAAATTTAGGTGAATCTGTTGGTGATCTGGGTTGTGTGAGGATAACTGAACCGATGTACTTTCTAACAGCTATATATATATACTTTATAGTATTGCTATCTGTCCATTCTCATTGTCACTTGAGTGCATAAACCGTGCCTTCATAATGGCTTAAAGAAAATAAAAATCCATCGGTTGGTTGTCATTTTATAGCGTCGTGAATATAAGCTTCATCGCAGTTTATCGTCTTTTTTTCTGGGAAGCTAGATATGAGGCTAAAGGCTAGTCACGTTATATCAAACGCCATTTCTGTTGTATATATATGAATGAAATAAAACAAACTGCTTAGCATCCGGACTATTACAGAGCATCTATGGATGAAATGGGGGCGGCGGGGGACGCCGATTAATATAATTGATTAGCAATACAGTGTGCGTTCAAGTAGCCACATTCAACTGATCGATCGCTTGCGTGTTACAACAATGTCCAATCCGGCTGTAATTTGGGTGAATAGTATCCTACCGTCAGGCCATGTGATCGCCGGCAGCATTTCGTCATTATTCATCGGAATCTGGTAGATCGATATGTCCATTGGCTGATCATAAATTCCATTATTCCAGGCTGAAATCTGCGTTCGGTAACGTGATCAAAGATGGAGGATGTTCGGCTGGGATCCAGGCTCAAATGAAACGCCCCTAGACAATAAAAAAAATTATTTTCCAATTCGGCCTCAATGATACTGCAGTGGAGCGATGGCACCCCTAAGAGGATCTGGCCGGTATTGCATGTTTCGGAAATCAAATATGCGGGTAGATCCTGCAAGTCGATCGGGGACATTAATACCGTTATTAATATGGAATAAAACAATAACAACTGGCTCTGGTCCTCAACGGGTGGAATCGAAACACGAGTTAACTTGTGGTGGGCGGAAAAGTGTTAAACAGTGACACACAGGGTACAGTTACAGTGAGTATAAAACAAACAGGAAGTATAAAACAGTGACACACAGGGTACAGTTATAGTGAGTATAAAACAAACAGGAAGTATAAAACAGTGACACACAGGGTACAGTTACAGTGAGTATGCCAGTTTGAACAGGTGTGTTTTGAGTTGGGATTTAAATGATGTTATGGAGTCAGACTGTCGGACATGTGGGGACAAGGAGTTCCAAAGTCTGGGAGCTGAGCAGCTGAAAGCTTGATGTTTCTCATATAAACACACTGCAACTATTGTTTCTTCCAAATAATGGAGGGGAAATGGACATTTCAACACCTCTGAGAAAGGCCGACTATTACCATGCAGTTCAATATCGGAAGTCCAATTTTATTACTGTAACATGATTTAGCAGATTGTTATTATAAATATTGAAAACCTTCCACTCGATTATCTGCATTTATTTTGCACCTACTCTAACCTGTTGTCGGCTTTACACATAGTCCTTGGTACGTTGAGCAAACGAGCTAGCAGTTAGCGGTTTCAGTCGTCTGACCTACAGTACAGAATGTTGCAAGATGGTATAACTCTCCCATTAGCCGACTTTCATAAGTCACAATTCTTCTTCACCTCTCATCCGTCCCTCTTTAGTACTGCCCTAGATGATTGTGATTGCTTGAAGAAATGCTCTCAGTGATCCTTTAATAAATAACGGTTGAAGGTTATATTAGGATTGCCACTTTTCAAAATCATGTTGAACAAATCTAAAGAAAAACTGATTTTTTTGAATTTCAGAAAGAGCATCCGTTATTATAATGTGGGTATGCATTATATCTTGGTAGGGCTATGGCTTATATTAGGTTTTCTAATGCTGATTAAGCATAATAGAAAGGTATGGTCTATGTTTGAACTGTTGAATGCTTGATAGAAAGGTAAGGTCTATGTTTGAACTGTTGAATGTTTGAAAGAAAGGTAAGGTCTGAACTGTTGAATGCTTGATAGAAAGGTAATGTCTGGCATTCTTTATGTAATAATTATTAATATATTATTAATGTAACACCAAATAAAGCTGTCAGGTTGAAAATCCATAGGTTGATGCATGTTTTTCCATGTTCCATTTAGTCCTGCTTAAAATCAATACATTTCCCAGGATTGTGTAGGTACTTCTATTCCCCGGAACAGAAAATGTCATCTTCAGGAAGAATATTAGTCCCTAGTATGAAATGAATATGCATGCAAGTGCTATGTGATATTTTGATATATAGACCACTGCAACACTTCCGGTATTCTGAAATCATGGGAGAGACCGCGGGGGAGAAAACTGCATGCGCAGATTGATAAACCTAGAAATCCAGAGACTCCGTGGGCAATCTGCGCATGTGTAGTTCAGGAGTAGGTGCGGAAAAGTGACTATTGCTTGGCCGAGAAAGTGCTCTCCGTATTCAGGAGACTTGGGCGTATAAAGGTCTATTGGATCATGTCTCCAGCACCCCCACAGCCGTAGCTACAACCACTTAATGTCAAGGCTCTCATCCACATTAATTAATTAAACCCCCCCCCCCCCCCCCCCATGAGCTCAATGTAGGGCGGAAGTGCAGTGGTCTATGCCTATTGTAACGTCAAACTACAGTACCCACAATCCCACAGCATTCTGTAAAACTATACAGCGGCTTGATGGACTTTCCTCTCACTCACACCACATTCACGCTCCACTCCACAGCAGTGTGTTCCCACATCACTTCTGAGGGCATGCGTTTGTCTTGAATAATAAACCACACACCCTAATGACCCTCATGATCACTGTTCACCTGTTAAATACATCTGTGGATGAAATGGAAACCTTGGTCTGGAATAACTTTCATATAGCAACCAAACCTTTGTCCCACGGTGGTAAAAGGCTGTAACAAGAAAATTATTACAATCTCAGCTTCATTTTACATATCCTATTTTATAGACAGCTGTCGTCGCTGGAGACACTCGCTGGTCATACTTCTATTGCTTGGAAATATCATTTCTGATTATTCCGACGTTCTGTCGCCTGGAGAGTGGTTTTATTATCTGCATTCCGTTTCCCATATCTTCCAAGCTTTCGGGTAACTTGGAAACATTTAAATGCTAATGTGGCTAATATCCACAATGAGGATCTTCCCCTTACTTTAAGAATGCTCACACTGTCCCTCTTATATTTAGTGCATTGTGCAAATACACTGTTGCTGGTCTGAATTGGTCTGTCATCTCCAGGCGAGCTTTCGCTGCTGCAGGGCCCATTATCAGACCACA